>NC_135737.1:44046793-44352248 GCF_041903045.1 Epinephelus lanceolatus
GAGAGCTTGAGCAGTTTGCATAGTAGCACTCCAACCTTCAACAGATGAAAGTGTTGTCGTTAGTTTTTTATTTAACGTCAAAACATACAACAGATGTATACTACATAAAGGCAATGAATGTGAGAACTGTGTGTGTTGTTAATGAGAAGACTGGATGTCTGAACCTGAGGTCCTGCTTGATGGTGCAAGCAGTCAAAATGCCGAAATCCCCAGTCTTTCCAGCAGACGTTGAACCTGCAATCAGATGGCAGGTTGCTTATATAAACCATGTCATACTGTATTAGCACTTCAGGTACATTTAAAGAATGTCACATTGACAGGTCAGTGGTAATTTTATCATTTTTGAGATGAAGATTTTATTTAACCAAAGGCCTGTACTACGAAGCCAGTTCAACTTACCCAGGAAATACGCCACAATGATATAGATAACCAGCGCCAATTAATCAGCCAATGGTAATGTGTGTGTGGGCGGGGCATAAGCACATACAGCGAGCAGCAGCAGCGACCCAACGTCCGTCACCGGCACACCGTAAGGACAGAAACAGAGGGCTCAGCGGGGACGGAGCACCTGCTGCAGCAAGCATACACGCGTCTGCGGCCATTTTGTCTTGACCAGCAGACTTCACTACAAGCTGATTGGCTGTTGAAACAGGTGACGTGCTTTAAAACCAGCCGCCGTCGATTTGACCAGCTGAGTTGCAGGTGACGGGTCCATGTCATTGGTTCGACAGCCCATTGGTTCGATATCCCATTTGTCCGACTGTCTGCGGTGCTGAACGGCTCACGGTGGGCGTATGGAGCGCCGCGACCGGCTTGAGGCGGAGCAGGCTCACGGCTTATGTGTTTGTCACTTTCTTTTTCATTTTAACCCACACCATGATCTTTTCCTGACCCTAACCAAGTGGTTTTTGTGCCTAAATCTAACCAGACCTTAACCACAGGGCGTCATGATGATTTCGGAACGGACTTCGGAACAATGAGTTTAATATGGTCGGAACAATGGGATGTCGAACCAATGGGCTGTTCCCGCAGGTGACACCATCAGCTGGCTTGAGATGAGCTCAGACCGGCCAGTTCACACCGCTGCAACTTTTCTCTGCAACGTTCTAAAACAGTTTCGTCTCGTCACAAGTCTTTGGTCTGAACTGGGTTTTGGAGCGGCACCAAGTTCCGACTGATACAGAGAGCGAAACAAAATGTTAAACTTGCGGCAGGATGGTCTTACCAGACTAGGTGAAAACGTCTTTTTCTCCGAGAAACTCCACAGGTGTACACACAGGTGTTCTTGTTTAATTCTTGTTATTGACTCTATTTGTGCAATAACTTCCCTTACTGCTGTGTTTACTAACGTTAGAGTTAGCGCTTGCTGCCTCAGGAGCCACCATTACTGCTCTGCAAGCTGCGGCCTGCATTTTATGTCATCAGCTACAATACAGTCCCTGCCATTCCCCACAGTGCAGATCCCTGATTGATGGATGTTGAGCTCACATCATCAGGATGGTCTCACCAGGTTACTCTTAGGCTGCTGTCAGCCCTAGAATCATCTCCTTTGGTCTGAATCAGGGACTCATGTTGTTCCAAAGTTGTATAATTGCCTAGAGTTGGTTCGTGTTCTCACGGCAGCATTTACAAGAGGACCAGATCAAATACCTTGTGTGAGAAAGCTGCTCTTGATTGGTCAGAATTTCCATGTGGGAAAAATCCAGGAAGTAAAGCAAATGTTGAAGAAGAGTACACTTGCAAGATAAATGTGACACTTTCTAATGTCACAATGGAGGGACAACTACGCAGGTTGATTTTAGCGCTGCTCATCGTGGACTATATTGCTGTCATTGTTCATTTTAGTCAAACCATACAGTTTGAAAACGAGGCGCGGCTCCAACTAGAAAACAATGTTTTGATGCATTGGATGTGCTGAATGTGCATATTAAGGCAGTACAGGAGGAGGTGCACATTAATAATCCTCCAGGACTGTAACATGCTCATGTTTAACCCAAACAATGTGTCATGTGACTGCAGCTGCTTCACATCCAGGTCAGAACACCTTCTCACCACAAACCAACCGCACCAGAGTTCGTTTGGAACCAGACTGAGACCACCTCTTCAAGAAGGTCTCGGTCCGGTTGTTTTGGTGTGACTGAGTGTGACTGCTGTGTTCACACCTGCCCAAACGAACCACACTGAGGGGGCAAATTAATAGAGCTCCTGTGTTACAGTGTAAAATTGGTGGAATTCCCCTTTAAACTACTGGCTTAAAGCAATACTTAATACAGAGGCATTAAATTAAATTATTTATTATTATTTATATGCTATCAATTATTATCTTATGTAACTCTCTGAAACAAAACAGATAAGTGCCATTCCATAAATATTAAATCATTCCTTTTAAATCATGAAACATCCGTCGCAGAGAATAAACTTTTCCTCCATATCTGAGGTGGACGACATCATGTTTAGCTAAATCAAATTACAGTTTCAATCAATGACAAAGCAACAACAACCACAACAACAGCAAAATGAAACAACGCAAGCACAAAAACAAAAACAGCCCGACAGTGTAACAGTGATGTAATCCAATCTCTCCAATCTGATTAGGGCTGGTTCTGCTGATTGATGAGCTCGTTACAGGAGCAGCAGCAACCACTAAAATGTTGTTAGCGTCTTCCCGAATGTCAAAGCCAGAAACTCACATGCCCCACGGCTGCTAATAGCAACCATTAAACCTCATGCATGATAATACATCTAAACAGATTATTTAAATACTTAATTGTAGTTAAAGATAAGGGCTTTCTATAACTTGAAGTGATCTTACCTATGAAGAGAAGGAGAAGAGACAAAGCGATGTACATCTTCCTGATCCAACTGTGACATTTGACAAAAACAAAATGTAGTACAGTCACTGAAGGGAATAAAATAAGATATTAATCTATGAGTAGACACATGTTACACTTTCAAACGACACTTTATAACCATTTGATCCAAGTGTTACAAACATATGCGGCTTCTTTGTCAACTGTGGCTTTTGGACCGTAGAATACATGGATATAAGAAATAGTGTTCATGAGCAAATCCACATCAATCCACATGCCAGGTTTAATATGATTATTGATCCTCCTCTGTCCAGCAGCAGTGCATAAAGTAGCTTTACAAGCTTGTAAAAACCATTAAACCAAAGCGAGCATTAGTATTTTGCCTCTATGGGAACAGTAACCCGTTTTGAACCTTAATGTCATGCTTCATGTCAGTAGCCTTCAACTTAAAGATCAGACAACACTTGCCCCGCTCCAACAGGTCTCATGCACTGTTACAAATCAATATACAGTATTTAGAGATGTTTTATAAATGTAAATGTACTCCAGTGTCTTACCGTTGATTTGTTCTTTTCTCTTCCCTGACTTGCAACAGTGGATGACAGTAATGGGCTGGGCTGGGCACGATGAGGCAAGCAGCTGGAGTGGAGACGGGTGGGAGGGTTGGGTGGGAGATAGCCTTAAAGTGCTGCTGTACCGTACAGTGCAGGTTACTGCCATCTGAAATCTGTGGGTGACTGCTGATGCAAATTGTGTGTCTTATTTTTAGGGCTGCCCCCTAATAGCTGACAAAACGTTAGTCGACCAGAAAGGTCATTAGTCGGCAAGATTTCATTGGTCGCAAAAAAACAAACAAAAAAAACAAATAAACGTGAAACTCTGTTAGGAGCTGCACCTTGTCAAAATAAATCAAACCTATGTGACTGGACCATGTGGGAATTTAATTTGAAGGGACAGACACAGGAAGTGTCCAGGAGTCAGGTTAATTTCCAGGGCTGGTACCTGCAGTTATACCACAGGCCAGTTAATAACATGTCGGGCAGGAAATCCAAAGTGTGGGATCATTTTGAGAAGGTGAAGGACGAACCCAAGGTGATATGTAAACTCATCTTCATTGGTCGACTACAAACATGACGTATCATCTGATGTATTGAAGCTGGTAGGCTAGGCTAAGCTTTAGGTGTTTTCCACCTACTATGTGTCCTGGTGGTGGTTTCACTTAACGCAGGTTGCTTTCTCCTCTTCTGTACCAAAAGCACAATTCTATACAAGGCTGGGTCCTTGCTGGAACACTGCCTCCTCTCCGTGGACGGTCTCTCTTTTGTAGTGCATGCTCAGTTGATGTTTGGCCTTCTTTCTCTCTGTACTTTCCCCCACAGTTCCCTGGTAGAGCGGTGCATATGACCTCTGACCTGACTCTGAGGAAAGTACACCCTGTTTTCTGTGTACAATCTATTTATTTGCCAAGTTCACGTACCACATTCCTCTGGTATTTAACTGGGATTATTTTATACACTATTTTGAATACACTTTGAAGTAGTTTTTGCACAATATACGCCTCCTGCTAATTGTACCTGCTGGCTACACAACACACTGATGAAGGTAGTACTGAGGGTTCAAGGGTTCCTCCTGCCCCTCCAGCAGGGGGTGGCGTTGTCAGGTAGTAAAGGGTTACTCTTTGTACCTGCTCCCACAACAGCTTTTCGAACAGCCACATGCAAAGGTGATACCAGCCATCACAGACACCTTTTTGTTCAAATGGGAGCAAAGCAGCTCACTACCATACAGTCTCTGTCTCTCCATACGTGGTGTTGCACTCGTACACATGAAAAGTGACGGACAAATGTGTGAAGAATGAAAAAAGAGAGCCTGGAAGAGAAGTTTTAATCATGCTGACTGTCTCACTTCTCCACAGCTGACCAAAATCACTGTGTAAAGTGGATGTGGTTCTGTTCTACAACTGTCAGTTCCAGAGTTAAAAAAAATGTTGGTGTGAGGAGGTTTCAGATGGTGTTTGACCATCTGACAGGCTCTTCTGCTGAAGCATACTGACGCCTTTAGAGGAGGCCTTTACAAACCGAACAGCATCCTGAGAAGACCGGTGCCCTCATCCTTTTTACAACCAGGTGGAGGACAATGCTCCACTGAACTGGAGCCGCTGACTTATGAAAATGATGAGCTGGAGGATCATGGAGGTCCCCACCAGTCTGAACCCCTGGTTGGGTCCATGCGACTGGGTTTGTAGGTGCAGAGTCACAAGTCCAAGAGAGGACAGGAGATGGTACAAAGCTAAAAGCTAACTCAACAATTTTCTCATGATTTGTGATCACAAAGTAACTCTATAATTAAATCTGTGTGTTTCACAGCCAAATCTCACATTTACACAATAAATAGACGTATATATCATCAGCTGTTTCTGTTCATCACTGAGGCTGTGGAACCAGTAGATAACAACAGAGGTCAAAAGACCTCAGGTATTGCTGTCAGCAGAATCCAACACATTTCCCTCTATGGGTCAAAACGATGGACGGTCACATAAAACTTTGTCCAACTTGTAAAACAGGCAAATTATAAATTTATATTTAGCTGTCATCAAAACAACCACTACATCCTGCGTTCATGACGTATTTCCTGTCAAGATGATCTCATTATCTTACACTACAAGCAGTCCAAAAGAAGAGGAAAACGCGTGGTAAAGCAATGGTATTGTTTCGTCGTGGCCGCAGGAGATCGTTGTTTACATCATCCTGATTAAAATCAATCTAAAATGAAAACTGTAATAGCTAGAGCATTATATTTTTTTGCAGCAGAAAGCTAAGACTTCTGTCTCTTGCAGCAAGTGCAAAAAATTACATTGTGCCACAAGCAGAGGAGCAGAGAAACATTTTCATAGGAATGTCTGTTGTATTTTTTGTATTTATGACACAATTTCTATACTTTAATCAATTATTACAGCTTATTGACTCATACAACCTTTTAGCTTTTAGTTATACAGATTTTAGGGATATAAAACACCAAAGAATACCAGAGTAGGCGCTGAGGAAATATTTCTGCTGCAGATGAAACAGCTTTGCACTCTGCTCATAAAACTGAGAAAATCTCAAAACCTAAAAATTGTACGTAGTTCAAAAAAACTTATGAAGTGTTAAGAAATATTTCAATCATGTTTTTACATTTAGGAATCTTTTGGATCAATATGTTTTGTGTGTTTATTTTTTTAAATTCAATGAAAAAAACATCAGATTTTTGTATTTTTTTTGTAATTTATGACATAATTTCAATACTTTTATCAATGAATATGGACTATTAACTTACATAACCTTTTAGCTTAGGTGGTACAGATTTTTGGGATATAAATAATTTGAAAATACTCCAACAAATGACATCACAATACGCATAAATACAAACACTGGCGGACTGTTTCTATGGCAGAGTTCAAAGGGTTAAAACCAAGTGCAAACAGTGTCTGTGATGACGTCTTTTAAGTTTTCATCTCCCATGTGACTCTCTATTCTGCTGCTGCTCCAGCAGCAAGCTCCTGGGTTACCCATGGCTCTTCACAGTATAATCTTTGGGATCTGCTTTGACGGAGCGTAACAATTTACTCCCTCTGCCAATCTACCTACTCACTTAATCTTGTCTCGACTGATTCTTTTAAAACTGTGTCTTAATTCACAGTATCTACATAACAATCATCACTCTGTCCTCGACTCATGCACCCAGCATGTTTTTCTTTCTTTTTTTACAACCCTGTAACTGGAAATTAAGTGTGTTCTAGTCATGAGTGCATTAGGACTAATGGATATGGTTAGATTATGTTTTCATTTCCTGGATCTGCCTCCCCAAAGACAAATTAGAAAACAGCCACGCCTTGAAAAGTGGAAAGTGATGCCAGACTGTGAGGAAAAAGCTGCTCTGGAAATGTATTAAACAACGTCTGACTGACGAGGAATGGCCAGAGATGGTGCCTTGTAACACAACAGACACAACAACAACAACAACAAAACAGCATGGAGATATCTGGTGATATTTTGATCGTCACACACCACTGGATGGATGAATATTTCTCAAGTGATAATGCTGCCCGTGTTTCTTTATTAATGCCATATAACAAAACTCTATCCCAAACATTTACTTTATTTAATATGTATTTGGTTGTTTTTCTTGCCTGTTTTATTTCACATTTTCTCTGGTTTTAAATGTATTTTTTTACATATAATTTTATTAATATAAATCTGAGACTACATATAACAAACATCACGTATTTTCTGAATAAATGTTAAAAGAAAAACATGACATACTGCTGCTACCTCCATTTTCCTGATTAAATGATGAATGGCATTCATGAGCAAACTATTCAGCTGGACAACCTGTGACATATTTATCTTTATAGGTTCAGATCAGTTTGGGATTAGATGTTTCAATCCCTGATGCACATACTTGAGACTATGAGTGGGAGTAATAGTGCCGTCTGGGGGTCTGAGTGGGAGCCAAAGGGTTATGGTTAGGTGGTTAGAAAAGTAGGAAGGAGCAAACTGATGTAAAACCAGATAGCTGTTACCTACACTTTGGTTCTTCTCAAAAATGAACCTCCATATTTGACTATTTAGGTGCTTTTTTTCTCACAATAGTAAAGTTAGTTAATGTTAACCCTTTAAAAATAGACATCTCAGGAGATTTTGTTTGCATGGCTCTGTTTAAATAGAGCTAAAACAAGAACCATAATAGCTAAACTTTCATTCTTTTAACAGCAGAAAGCTAAGGCTTCTGTCCTCCCCATCATCATGTCATGACCTTATGTTACCTTACCTTATGTGCGGTGCAAACGTGGTATTTTTCTGTAATTACACCTGATTTCCCCGTAATGGCCTCAGGAGATTGTTGTTTGCATAATCCCGTATATATCGATCCAAAATAAAAACCATACAAGCTAGAACATTCATTCTTTTTGCAGCAGAGAGCAAAAGCATCTGTATTCTGTGTCATCACATTGCACACTCATGATGATGTCACTGCTCTACATTACCTGTGGCACAAAACCTGTGAAAATGTGCGGTGACACGAAGAATGAATGATGAATTCATCATAACGCCTTTACACTCTGCTCTTAAAAATGAGCATAACTCAAAAACCTAATAATGTACATAACTCAAATAACTTATGGAGTGGTAATAAATACTTTGTTTATGTTTTTACATTTAGAAATCCATCCATCCATTTTCATCCGCTTATCCAGGGCCAGGTCATGGGGCCAGCAGGCCAAACAAAGCACCTCAGGCGCCCCTCTACCCAGCTATGCTTTCCAGCTCCTCCTGGGGGACCCCGAGGCGTTCCTAGTCCAAATGAGACATGTAAGGTTTGAAATGTAGTTTGAGCAGTGTGGTGGTGCAGTGGTTAGCATTGTCACCTCACAGTAAGAGAGTTCCTGGTTCAAATCCAGCGGAGTGGGGGAGCCCCTCTGTGTGGAGTCTGCATGTTCTCCCCGTGTCAGCGTGGGTTTCCTCCAGGTGCTCCAACTTCCTCCCACAGTCCAAAGACATGCAGGTTAATTGGTGACTCTAAATTGTCCGTAGGTGTGATTCATTCTCTGCCATGTTGTATGCCAGCTATAGTGGATCTGTAGATCAGACATTAGACGTTTGTTTGGAAAAGGTGTGTTCAGCCAACTTTGCATGAATATGGTTAATATTCAGAGTTATAATATTAACTGGTAGAGCTGGTGAAACTACAGCCAGCCTTATAAACTGAAAATGATGACGCCTGTCAATGATTGACTTACAGAGTACCTACAAACCACGTCTGTGATCAGAATAATAAACTTTGAACCTTTAATGCAATCCATGCTGGTTTAAAGTTGATGTTGGCTCTGTTTTCAGGCTAGTGAAAATAAATACTGTGACTGGAGATTCTGGCCAATCACAGGTCATTACAGGGAGAGGGCGTTCCTATTGGCTGTTCTACCAACACATTCTCACTCCCAACTCGTCACATAGCCCCGCTTGGTCAGTGGACTTTCACGTCTACATATGACTCACTAGGTATCCTGAATGTTGTTGATGCTCTGGGACACTGTGTCAGTTTACGCCTGTTAAATGCATTGTGTCTTTTCAAAATACACTTGTACTTGTGTGTAATAACAGCTGATATGGTGGAAATATAGAAACAGGACATCAATAGAAAGATACAGAAAGGAGTTGTTGACTGAGTTCAGTGTAAGTGGGTGGTGTGTGAGGAATGAAGCTGCTGCAGAACCCGGTTGTTCCTGCTCCTGATGCTGCGGTACTTCATGCCAGAGGCCAGCAAGGAGAACAGTCCATGGTGGGGGAGCATGAAGTCCCCGGTGATGTTGCGTGCATTAGTCAGGCAGTGTTTGTGTCCAACGTCCTGCATGAGGGAAATGTACGTGATGTAATTTTGGAAGTACTTCGTCTGCCATTTTGTTTTCTTGTTTTGTATTCTCAGTAAACTTTGTTCAACTTCCTCCCTGTCTCATGTGAGTTCTGTAAATCTTCAGGAAAGGAACAGCAATCACGAGTCAAACCGAGACGCCTAGGAACTTTGGTATGTCGAAATGGCCACTAAACAAAAAGATTTACAACATCAGTAAAATATTTATATTTATTTCATTGTGCAACAAACACGTGGTTAGGTTTAAAACGAACATCATGGTTTGACTCTACATTCACACAAGAAGCAAACAGCGGCCTCCTGGGCAAAAGTCCGGTGTAGTTGGACCCATCCACCACCCTGTCCACCTGCCCTTTCCAGGTACTTGAATTACATTGTTGTCAGGTGGTGTTTCAGACTTTCACCACCCAGTGGCGTTATTAACTGGGGTTGCTAACATACCACCACAAAAGCTTTTTTTTCTTAAGTGTCTGAAGCGGAAGTCCATGACCAAGTGGTGGTATTTGACGACTTCATAATGAGAATGGGTTGGTTCTTGAATTCAGATGCGCGTGCACATCTCTTTGGTGAAAGCCTGATGTAATGCCAGAGAATCCTGCAGAAAAAGTTGCTCTTCCAGGGTTGGCAACAACTTCCTACACTCTAAAGCAACCTGAGAAAGGAAGACTTCAAGACCGACATTTCAAAAACAACATAAAAGAGAGTCTGACAAACAAGACAGCCTTTTAGATTTCTGCTTTAATAAAATGTATGCGTTAAAATATACAGTCTATAAATGATTGACAGAGAACATCAAGTATTGGGTAAAGTGTGTGTGTGTGTGTGTGTGTGTATAAATAGTGGGTAAACACAGGGTTTGTGTAGCAGAGCTTGTTCAACAAGGTTCTGACGTTCATCTCCGTCAGTCATGGATCTTTCTGGGATTCCCAGGACATGGACACTGTTTGTCTGCCTGAGCTGGATTTGTGTGGGACAAGTGTTGGCAGAACCGTAAGTTTACCTGCACCGTCTGAAATACTGACATCAGCATGTAGTTTTAGGTGACACTTTGTTAAAACCTGTTGATGGGAGCGACGCACAGTGCCAAATTCACTTGAATATCGGATCATGTTGTTTTGCTATGTGTTCTTTTGGAATGGGCAATTATTCAGTGTGAGATCCAGCAATTGATTGACTGGCTTCTGGAACCAGCCTCAAGTGGCCATTAGAGGAACTACAGTTTTTGGCCCTTATGTGTTGGCCTCATTTTTAAGCCCCAGAGGTTGCTGCTTGGTCCAGACTGAAGACTAAAGCCCCGTTTCCACCAAACCCTTTCAGTACAGTACCTTTGGAACCAACAGTACCCCTTCAGACATGGCACCTAGACCCTCGGTCTGTTTAGTGTGTCCACTACACAGTCCTCTTAAATGTGGGCGGGGTTGTTGTCACTCACTGCTCCGTCCAGCACTCGCTGTATTTCCTCATCAGCGGTGACACAGATGGAAGTCTGCACCTGGTTTATCGTCCACAGAACGAGGCTGCACGCCGACATTTTCAGAACAAAATAGAACAGGCTGCAGTGAGAGTCTCTCTCCATGGGATATTTAAAAATAGCAGCTTTGTGCATTAGAGTATGACTGCAGTGAAAAAAGTCACCAAATATGGATTAAAGGAGAATATTTTATTGGAATAAACATGTTGTGGATTTTGGAAATGATTACATCTATTTTCTGTCAGTTCATTTTGATTTTTGGATTTTACAGTGCTCTTGAGTGACTGGAAATGTCTCGCATCCTCTGGTATCCTCCGTTAGCTGTGCTGGTGACACGGTGCTACTAGCTTAAAAATACATGTTAACTTTGTGGAAGTAGGAGCTAAATCTGTTAGTGGAAAAATAATTTTTTCAGCGGCTATCGACTTCGTAATAAGACTGAGACTAAATGTATTTTTAGATTCTTAATGTTGAAATATGAATTTGACATATCAGCGGCCTACCTTTTTCAAGCCAACAATACTAATTCACTTCAAAATGTTTAAAAGTTTAAATTATTTGATTATTCCACAAAACAGGAACATAGTTCCACATTAATTTATGGATTCACCTTGGTCCCGTTGGTAACTGATGTGATGGGGTGGGTGACTGTGACTGTTTCTGTATGATTTGTTGGTTATCGCAATAATTTAACATTATGAAGTTTTTTTTATGGATATAAACGTGGATATATGACTTAAAGGACAACTTCGGTATTTTTCAACCTGGGCTCTATTTCCCCATGTGTATGTGTGCGTATCATTCATGGGTACCACTCGTTCTAAAATTGGTTCAGTATTGAGCTGCGAAATGAGCTAAAACGGTAATGGGGGCAAATGCATCCCATATAAAAGTGCTTTTTTTCGCCACTGACTGGTTCAGATTGCCAGTGCTATCCCTGTAGATAGCATATGGTAGCGGCCCTGGGGCAGTGGTGACTGTGAATGAGTGGAGTCAGCTGTCAGTCAGTGTTGGAGCAGAGAGGCAGAAGTTGTCCCCGTACGGTAATGTAAATGAGTAGCCTATGTGTGTGTGAAGTGTGTGTTACGCTAGAAGAGTCAGAGGACGGAGTCTTTTGCGTGCTACCCCCTGTCTGAGGATGGCGGGTGGGAGGGGTGGTGAGTGGGTCCAGCAACCACCAACTGTCTTTCACCTGGGAGGGCGGTGTTTGCTTCCTGTAAGATTGCAAAGCCAAATCCTGTTCTTTTTTCCTAAACCTATCCATGTGTGTGTGTGTTAGCTAAATGTTACTGGTGGGCGATAAACCGATAACATATCGTCTTGCAATAAACACTTACGCACCGTCAATAGAAAAAACATTCGATATAACATTCGATAATGTTATTGTATTCTGTTGGGACAAAAACACAAGGGAAGCCGAGCAAGTTACCCTCGGAGTCGGGCTGTGCAGGGTTGGTTGCATGAACACACTCATTTGCTCCCTGGTAACCTAGCAACAGTGTCACGCAAACAGCTAACAACGCCAGGTTTGGTTGCACTTATACGCCGTGAGTTTGGGCTTGTTTTTTTTTTGTTAAGTGACTTACAAATATTGGTAGTCGCGGGTTGCGTATTTTTTGTTTGGGCTTGTTTCTAAAGTGGAGTTGCTTATTTGGGCTTGCTCTCTAAATTTCGCCTTTCTCTCTGTATATATCCATCGAATAAGTTATTTAAACGCATGATAGTATGTCAGACTGCAGGATGTTTCCACAGCTCCGCTCCCTCCGCCCCTCTCCTTCTCTGCATACCAACAGATGTCGGTCAGTCAGTGAGACTTTTCACATTTAAATTGTGCGATTAATGGAGGTTCTTTAACTATTTCGCTAACAAGTGGTCGAAATATGGAAAGAATCCAGTAAAGATCATTATATGCAACTTCTTTACTTTCATTTTCATTCATTAATTTATTCTTTCCACATTTTTGGTCAGCTAGTTGGTTTGGTAGAGTTCAAGGCCAGTAAATATAATGTATTTATAAAGTAATTTTGGTTGCTGGTCCTGGTTGCTTGTTTCTCTCCCAAGATCTGGCAACACTGAACATAACACAGCGTGGAATGAGCAGCAAGAATGAGTGCGGATAGCAAGGAAATAGTCGAGTAGTAGTTTTTGTACCACCTGTGTGTATGTTCCTCTGGCTGCAGGCAGTATGTGGTGGCCATTCCTGCAGTTCTCGAAGCTGGAGCTGAGACTAAGCTCTGTGCGAGTCTCCTGCAGCCCAACGAGACGCTGGTCATGACTGTCACTCTGATGTCCTATGAGACGAATACAACGCTCTTCGAGAAGACATCTGACACAGAGTTTCATACCTGTGTTCAGTTTCAGGTCAGCTCTCCAGATTGGCATTTATTTATTCTTCAGTAACACTCTGAACATCTAAAATGTTATTACAGAATAGACTTTGGGTTTGAAATATCTTTCTTTCACAGGTTCCTGTAGTGCAGAGACAAACGATACAGAAGTGTGTGGTGGAGGTACGAGGCGACACTTTTTACTCAATACAAATCATGAAAGTCATGATCAAAGTCTATCAACCAATGACATTCGTCCAAACAGACAAACCGCTCTACCTCCCTGGACAAACAGGTAACAGTCAGAAATGTTTCTGATAAAGAGTTGCCCCAAAGTTGATAGAATGTAGGACAACGATGAACACAGAGTAAATGAGTCCATACATAACTTGTCTGTCCCCTTGAGTTTCAGACCCATGATTTACTTTTATTTGGAATCAAGTATGTAATTTCAATAGTGAAACAAGACTTAAAGGAATAGCTAAAATCTTTTGAAGTGGGGTTGTATGGGATTCTTATCCATGGACAGTCTATTGCATAAAGTAAATGTAGTCCACACGCCCCCAGTTTGGAGAAGCAGGATGGCGTCTGACGTGGAAGCTAAGTAATCTGCTGTGACGGGATTATTGACAAAACATATTTAAGCCCCCTAAAATTGTCCCTGCTAAAAATAACTATCAATTTAAGTTCACGCTATATTGAGAGTTTTTTCACCGCTGTACCTTGCTTTGATTTCCAACGAGAAAATTAAGCTGTTATTTTGCTGTCTTCAAAGCCAGACTCTATTCAGAAAAACAGTGATTTAACGCTGCTGAACACAAGAGCTGTTGGTCTACCACTTTTTTTGTGTTATTGTGCGACTTTGGTGTGTACACTTCATTTAAATTTAGGTATGTGTATGGAGACGAGTCAGCCGGAAGTCCATTTATTCCTATGGCAATCCTCTTGATATCTGATGGCTGTGAAACTCCTCACTGAGAGTCTGTATGACAGTGTGCTAGCTTAGCTAACAGGCTTTTTCCTTCAATTCAGTTGCCTGTGTTGATTGTCATGTAAGTTTGTCTGATTAAAAACAACTTGTTTATCTCATTTTAACAAATCTGAGTAATGTTATTCTGCTAAAATATGGTTATTCATTATATACAGTCAGACTGTTATTGTGACTCGTTCCGTCGTTCATATGTCTTTAAATATTAAATATTACATTTTTCATAAAACATGCTACGTACCTGTCAGACCAACATCTTTACTTATTTGTTGCCATGCATCTCCCCCATGGCTACAGGTAACCTATAAGGTTTCTATCCATCTGTAAGGAAATGCACTTCCTTGCATTGGACACTGGAGGCATCATCCATGTATTTACAGATTTGGGGACACCAGCCACATAAGTGGAAACAAGGTGTTTAGGGTTAGTTCAGATTCACCTAAGTCACACAGTATACATTCCCATTTCCCATGGGAATATAGGTTGAAAAATAAGGGTTTTAAGGGTTATTTAACATGCAGAGAGCCACACAGCAACACTTTGCTTCAATGGTGATGAATGCTTTGTTTGTTGTCCCCCGTGGCATAAAAGGCTGTGACGTTTTATTTATTGGTCTGACTCAGTTGCGAGCACTCCAACTGACACATTATTATGACGTCACATCACCAAATTTATATATGAACACTGAATTTACAACAGCATGGTAAGACCTACCTAAAATGACAGAAACCATCTTTAGGCTCACCTGCTAACATGGAGGGGGCGGGCCACCAGGGGGCGACTATCTTTATATACAATTTATGGTTTCACTTAACTGTTGGCATGTTAAATGAGAAATCTTCATGTAATCTTTCTGCATTTCTTTTAGTGCATTTCAGAGTCGTTACACTCGACACTAAGTTGAGACCTGTTAATCAGCTGGTGAGTATTTGACCCTCCATTTACTTTAAGACCTCATAAAAAACAAACTGTTAGTGACACAGTCAGTCACAATGTACACACTAGCTGGGGGAGTGGAATTGAACAGAAGTTACATAATAAAGTGAAATCAAGGTGGTTTTGCTCTTTACCCTGGGCTATGTGTTTAATCAGTCTTTATAAATAACTGTGCTAGAGCTCCTGTTGAGGCTTTAAGGTCAATAGTACAACCCTTCCCTTTAGGTAAACTTGCCTGTGCCGAGTTGAAGGACGTCAAATATTTTTGTAGATCCAGCGCTTTCCTGTTGAATTATTTCTGTTGCTGACCCTGCCTGCCTCTGACCTGCCTGCTTTGTTTGAATTCCTGGTCAATGCACCATCCCTCTGTCCCCTAAAGATTAAATTTAAATGTAACTTAATTTCCTGCATGCTTAAATCATTACCTATGATGTAGAGATGTACCGATACCATTTTTTCCTTCCCGACACCGATTCTGATCCCTGAACCTTAGGTATCTGCCGATAACGAGTACCAATCCGATACCAGCTCGTAAAATAAAAATGGATGGGATATGAATTGTTGTATGTCTCAACTCCTAAAACTCTATGTAAAGTATTAACAAATAAATACATAATAGTAGAATAATGCCATAAAACTTTATTATTATTATTATTATTATTATCCAGTGTTGACACAGATCAAGACACAGGTTAAAGTGCAGCCACACAATTTGGTAAAAAAGACATTTTAAAGGCTTCAGTAGAGCGTAGGGCTGCACAATATTGGAAAAAACTGACATTGCAATTTTTCTTTTTTCAGTATATATTCAAAAATACAAGAATTTTAACCAGATGACTTTAAGTAAATAAAAATTTAAAAATAGTAGCAGGGCTTTTACTCACCACAACTGCAGAGGCTACCAGCTTCATTTGAAACAGACTACTTTATAAACAGGCCGTTATTTATCATTCCCTCTGTATCTTTATATTTTTACTTTTTATCCGCTCCCGTTGCCTTGATAAAGTTAATGCATGGCGCCGTCATTTCAAACTCAACACTTCCTGATGTACGGTACTTCAACACTTAATTACGTACGGTACTTCAAATGTAGCTCCTGCCATCTGCTGACACTTTTTAGGTGACTACAACAACATTTCGGCTGGCACATGAACAGACACAGTGACTCAACTAATAATAAAAGTAATAAAAATAGGACATAGGACAAGAATAACCCAATGACAGAGAGAGAAAAGCGAGCGGAGCGGAGCAACGAGCAATGGCGATGTTCAAATGATAGCGCGCGTATGCGTGAAGACTTGAGGCATTATGTGGTATTGGATTGGTCATAGGCTGTATTCGCCGATGCCCGATGGCGCATTTTAGGCAGTATCGGAGGCATTTCCGATACTGGTATCGGTATTGGTACAACTCTGCTATGATGCTTACATTTTGTCTGGTGATTGGGTTGGTGAAATTCTCTGAAATTCTCTCTCTCCACAAGAAGCCATGTGTTTTACCCTGTGTTTTTAGTGATAAATATCAGCAGTGTTTTTAGTCAGCAGTGCATTGAATGGCCTCCAGTCTGATGAGCCTGTGCCTGTTAAAAGGAGGTATGACTGCTAAAAGTGTAAAATCAGGAACACAGCAGTCTTGAGGTCACCATGTAACTAGACTGTACTACTGCAACACACTGGATTGTTAGTCAAAAGAGAGTTTGCAACTTTTTATTGAGTGTATTGTGAGTGAAATGCTGTAATAACACATCAGTGTTATTCTGTGACACTGTGAGGAACTATTAGCACTGATGAGTGGAAAACAACACAACTCACTTATTAACAAATCTCATTTGTTTTCCTCTTTCAGTATAACATCATTGAAGTTGAGGTAAGATTCACACCCTCACTTGCACTCAAATGAAAGGTCAGATCAACTATTTTCAAAACAAAACAAAACAATAAACATATCAACAGTGAAACAGTTTTTTCTTCCTGCAATCATTCCTCCTGTTTGTACCACACTTTCAGAGTAAGTGATGGGGACAAGAGTTATTGTTTTGTGCAAAAATGTATTCAGAAGTTTATCTGAAGCTTAAATGAGGCTTCAACAGTCTGAGTTAGTCTTAATCTTCCAAAGTTACTGTGTTTTTTGTGTAAAATTCCCTCTTTGTTTCCCTGTTGAGCAGAATTAATAAAAGAGAGGGGTAGTAATAAATTGAGGATTCTGTGAAGGGTGAGCAGGAGGAATATTAAGACTAGTGGTTCCCAACTGGTCCAGCCATGGGGTCCAGATTTCTCTTCAGTCATTAGTTCAAGGTCCACATAGTTTAAGTGTCCTTTTACACCTGCCCTGTTTGGTTCAGTTCAGTCAAACTCCAGTTTGCTTACTCCCTAAGTGCGGTTTGTTTGGGCAGGTGTGAACACAGCAGTCACACCAAAACAACCGGACCGAGATCTTCTTGAAGAGATGGTCTTACTCCGGTTACAAACAAACTCTGGTGCGGTTGGTTTGTGGTGAGAAGGTGTTCCGACCTGGATGTGAAGCAACTGCAGTCACATGACACATTGTTTGGGTTAAACATGAGCATGTTACAGTCCTGGAGGATTATTAATGTGCACCTCCTCCTGTACTGCCTTAATATGCACATTCAGCACATCCAATGCATCAAAACATTGTTTTCTAGTTGGAGCTGCGCCTCGTTTTCAAACTGTATGGTTTGACTAAAATGAACAATGACAGCAATATAGTCCACGATGAGCAGCGCTAAAATCAACCTGCGTAGTTGTCCCTCCATTGTGACATTAGAAAGTGTCACATTTATCTTGCAAGTGTACTCTTCTTCAACGTTTTGCATTCAGCGTCATACTTGTCTTTGGCCATGTTGTCGCTAGTTTGGTGTGTCTGTCAAGTAGCTGTCCTTTAGTCTCTAACTCTACAGCAGAAAACTGCACTTCAAGATTAAAGTTCTATGCCAGAAATTCACTATACTTTAAAAAAAAGTGTTTTTCTTACAAATGTGTTTGTGAGTCACTTGTAATCCATTCAGAATGGACCCACGACCCATTTTTGGAAGGCAATCCACCAGTAGGGAGCCATTGGGTTAGAGAAGTTGTTGTTACTGGCACCAAATGTGAACCGATCTTTTAAGAGATGTTCCAAGATTTTTAAAATAAACTTTTTGGCCTCTAGTTTCGCAGACCAGGTGAGGTGGAGGCGCAGCGCACCTGCACTTCGCCAACTGGGTGTGGCCAGGCGGATTTTGCAAGTTTGGCACACCGTGCGCGCTGGCGCAGCTACTCCTCTTTCCCACCTCCGTCCCTCCTACCTGCACAAGTCGGAAAGAGGGAGGAGAGAAGGCGTGGAGTGGGTTTTACACACATCACACCAATCAAATGAGCCCCTCTCCTCGCCCTTAAATGCGCCGCACGAAGGCGTAATGACAGTTTACTCAATTCACCATGGCAGAAGAGAGCAGCAGCGTCAGACGGACAAACTTCTCCCAGGAGGAAACTGATGTTTTGGTCCGGGAGGTCCAAGCTCGCAGTGTCCGAATATACAGAACTGCGAGCAGACCTCCACGGGCTGATGATGCAAAGGTAGCCTGGGAGGGGGTCACCACAATTGTAAATCAATGTTGCGTTTCCCTCGTGCGTGCGCACTCTCTCTTTCTCTCTCGCAGACAGATGCTGAATATATACTCCCTATCTGATGCTGTGGCTGTTTGTGGTTGGCTGAGAGGGATGTGAACTCATTAGTTTGCAGCTGTGTTAATCAAATCAGGTTGGGTTTCCATTACGCGTGCTAAACGTGCCAAACGGTGCCAATCCCCTTTGATCTGACATCAGATGTGACAGGACAGTCGATATAGAGATACATTTATGTGCTGATTGCAGATAGTTGCATTGAATAGTGGTTTGTGGGTATTTATTGCATCGTTAATGTGCCTGATATTCTGGAAACCTGCCTGTGAGGTTTTGGTGACGTGTGTGCACTGTCCGCTGGTCAGCCAAACTTCCACTTCCACCGGCTGCGCTCCGCCAGCGCTGACAGTAGACCTGGTTTCAGCTGGTGAGCTTTTAGTGCACCTTCGGCGAAGCCTTTTGGCACGAAACTGTCACTGCACCAAGCTGCAAACTGAGCACACCTCAGGTTGCGCTGCTCGAAACTAGCTCTGCGCGGGGTTCGCCACCCTGCGCCGTACCGGGAAACTAGAGCCCTTTATGTTCTTAACATTTTAAATGGTTAGCGATAGTGAGTGGTCATCAAAAAATTAGAACCAAAGTGTGGAAAAGTTTTTAGTGATCATCACATTTTCTGAAAATATGGGGCATTTTGATCCAACCTGAATAAAAAAATAGTCAGATTTACTTGACTTTTGACTGCAAAGGAATTTATAATGTTTTCAGTCATGTTTGTCGTACAAATACTGAATGGGAGGATCATGAAAGTCACCATAGGGTCCCAGTGTTCTTCCAGTTCATTTTATTTAACAGGATGTGAGGGGCAACCGGATTGGACAGTGGCTGAATCAATCATCCAATGGTAAAATACTGCAGCTTTCTTACTCTTTGAACTCGGAGGCCCGTGAAGGCACCTACAAAGTTAATGTGGGGGTCGACGGACTGAAACAACATCATAGCTTCAAGGTGGAGAAATATGGTAAGTTAGCATTGTTTTGTCAATGTTTATAGTTTTTAATGACCAAAGGATGCTAACAACCATATTTTCCCCACAGTTTTGCCTAAATTTGGTGTACAAATAAACGCTTTTGATGAAATAAGCGTTGCCCAGGAAGAAATCAAAGTTGACGTATGTGCAAAGTGAGTAGTCATGCCAAAATATGCTTTTAAACAAATAAATTAGCCTTTTTTCAACAAAACTTAAATTGTTTTATTTTTCCTTCCAGGTATACATATGGACAGCCTGTGCCTGGCACTGCTGACCTTAAGATTTGCCGATCTCTGATAAATTCTAGAATAATCCTTCATGGCCGAAGAGATGAAGAATGCCAGGAGGAAACATTGCAGGTACAGTTGCTATAACTACTAAGTGTCATCTCTACAGTGTCATCAAAAACATCAGCCTTACATGTGGTCATAAATTCATCAATATACTCTCATACAATGGTTTGTATGATATCCTAGGAATAAACAGCCCACGAATGACGTGGGCTTTTCATTCGAAAAGTTATGTAATTAACGCAAAGTTATGTAGGTTAGGTTAGGTTTAGGCAAGTAAAGTTACTGTAGTTAGGGAAAACAACATGGTGAAGATGCACTTTACAATGACTCAAAGTTAACTCAGAGTTCACACAGTTCCAAGACTGGTCTCCAAGCGTAAGTCCCAGGGCAAACTCCTGTGTTTTGTGATACAGCCACCACCCCAACCTGCCTCCTAACAAGACTAGCCATTCTCTAACCACCCCCTACACCCTCTCTAACAACTTCCACTCCGTTTCCGTGTTCAGACGGAGGGTCCGCCATCAAGTGCAATCCCACACCAACTAATGGGGATTGAAGAGTAGCCTGCTCTGACGCTGACTTACTGACCATGTGCAACACCATATTAGGTTTGTTGTGGAAGATGCTCTGTGCAAATAAAGTATCATGCGACTACCAGTAGGGGCGGTACACATGCCGTGTCTTTAATCATTTGTTGTTCATTTTTACATGACATGCGATGCACACTGCTGCATTCCAAAAGTTGAACTCTGTTTATCTGAAGGTGCAGCAGTTGCATTCTGAAAAATAGGCGCTTGGCAATGCATCCGTGCTGCGACAGTATTGTGTATATTAGAGTTGCCACCCGTCCCGTTTTTCCCAGAACTGTTCTCTTTTTTTCATCTGTTTTCTTCTGTTTTTTCAAACAGCGGAATCGTAGCTTTCCGAATGTTTTCACAGCAAAAAAAAAGTTACACTAAAATGATGTATAACAGAGCTTTCATACAGCTTTGCACACACATTACTGTTGGATGGATTACTCGCGAATGCAGGGTCGCACAGAAATGCCACGCATATCACATGAAAGCGCAGGAGCAGAGCTTTCCAGTGATACCACACACATCATTGTGCTGTCATCCCATCATGCTATAAAATATAGATTAATTGTCTACCAAATAAAATCCTGACGAATTTCTTTACAACCCATTATACAGATCTTGTTATCAGTCACTTCATATAGTGAGGAATATCGTATCTTACCACGTCTTAGGCTTGTGTGTGTTTCTCCCTGTCTATCCACATTTGTAGTCCGGCTTTCAAGATGCAAATATCTCCATATTGTCCAGTTGACACTCCATCAAACTTTGTATGACAAGACCAGCCCATTTCACCTTTGCGCACCCAGACAACTGCAGCCTAATTATGCATGCTGACAGGGCTGTAGTCACCATATACATTGAGGGGGACACGTGTCCCCTGTTTGTCTGTTCTGGGCTACTGTAGAAACATGGCAGTGCAACATGGTGATCTCTTCAAACAAAGACCTGCTCCCTGCTGTAGATATTTTTCATGGTGATTATACACTAAAGAAAACATACTTATTATATGATGTCATATTTCTGCCAATATATCCCCCTAAATCCTGCAAACTGGACCAGCCACTTCACCTTTGCCCACCCAGACAACTGTAGCCTAATTATGCATGCTGACAGGGCCGCAGTCACCATATACATTGAGGGGGACACGTGCCCCCCCCCCAGTGCCCAATTTTTTTTTTTTACTGCAATCAAAGTGGCAAATATTATCTTGGAGGACATCATTGCACTTGGTTGACTATTTTTCTATGATCTTAGATGTAAATATTGCATGTTTCTTTCAGATAAAACACATTTTTGACTTGTGAATGAGTCAATGGAATTTCTTGCAATAATGAAAAAATACTGGCAATCATGTCCGCCTGGCACAAACCACATGTTTTGGACAGCTGTGAAGTGACAGAATGTCCCAGCATCATGGTTCTTATATTGCCAGATTCCAGAGAGTCTCCCCTCTTCATATATGGCAGAATATGTCAATTTCCAACTTGCTATGGTGAGATACATGTAAACATATACCAATTTAGTAACACGGATTTGTTTTTTTCATTGATATAAAAATTAATATAAAATACAGGCACATAGAAGGACATGTAATGATGGCAAATCTGGTCTCCTATGTCTGAATTTCATGTTCATTGGTCAGTCTGAACTGGTAATAATGGCCGAGCCCTCGGCCTCAAACATTTGGTCGAGTGTCCCTTTTTTTCACAAATCCAAGGTGGCAACCCTAGTGTGTATATATATACAGTACAGGCCAAAAGTTTGGACACACCTTCTCATTCAATGCGTTTTCTTTATTTTCATGACTATTTACATTGTAGATTCTCACTGAAGGCATCAAAACTATGAATGAACACATGTGGAGTTATGTACTTAACAAAAAAAGGTGAAATAACTGAAAACATGTTTTATATTCTACTTTCTTCAAAATAGCCACCCTTTGCTCTGATTACTGCTTTGCACACTCTTGGCATTCTCTCCATGAGCTTCAAGAGGTAGTCACCTGAAATGGTTTCCACTTCACAGGTGTGCCTTATCAGGGTTAAATAGTGGAATTTCTTGCTTTATCAATGGGGTTGGGACCATCAGTTGTGTTGTGCAGAAGTCAGGTTAATACACAGCCGACAGCCCTATTGGACAACTGTTAAAATTCATATTATGGCAAGAACCAATCAGCTAACTAAAGAAAAACGAGTGGCCATCATTACTTTAAGAAATGAAGGTCAGTCAGTCCGGAAAATTGCAAAAACTTTAAATGTGTCCCCAAGTGGAGTCACAAAAACCATCAAGCGCTACAACGAAACTGGCACACATGAGGACCGACCCAGGAAAGGAAGACCAAGAGTCACCTCTGCTTCTGAGGATAAGTTCATCCAAGTCACCAGCCTCAGAAATCGCAAGTTAACAGCAGCTCAGATCAGAGACCAGATGAATGCCACACAGAGTTCTAGCAGCAGACCCATCTCTAGAACAACTGTTAAGAGGAGACTGCGCCAATCAGGCCTTCATGGTCAAATAGCTGCTAGGAAACCACTGCTAAGGAGAGGCAACAAGCAGAAGAGATTTGTTTGGGCCAAGAAACACAAGGAATGGACATTAGACCAGTGGAAATCTGTGCTTTGGTCTGATGAGTCCAAATTTGAGATCTTTGGTTCCAACCGCCGTGTCTTTGTGAGACGCAGAAAAGGTGAACGGATGGATTCCACATGCCTGGTTCCCACTGTGAAGCATGGAGGAGGAGGTGTGATGGTGTGGGGGTGTTTTGCTGGTGACACTGTTGGGGATTTATTCAAAATTGAAGGCACACTGAACCAGCATGGCTACCACAGCATCCTGCAGCGACATGCCATCCCATCCGGTTTGCGTTTAGTTGGACGATCATTTATTTTTCAACAGGACAATGACCCCAAACACACCTCCAGGCTGTGTAAGGGCTATTTGACCAAGAAGGAGAGTGATGGAGTGCTGCGGCAGATGACCTGGCCTCCACAGTCACCGGACCTGAACCCAATCGAGATGGTTTGGGGTGAGCTGGACCGCAGAGTGAAGGCAAAGGGGCCAACAAGTGCTAAACACCTCTGGGAACTCCTTCAAGACTGTTGGAAAACCATTTCAGGTGACTACCTCTTGAAGCTCATCGAGAGAATGCCAAGAGTGTGCAAAGCAGTAATCAGAGCAAAGGGTGGCTATTTTGAAGAAACTAGAATATAAAACATGTTTTCAGTTATTTCACCTTTTTTTGTTAAGTACATAACTCCACATGTGTTCATTCATAGTTTTGATGCCTTCAGTGAGAATCTACAATGTAAATAGTCATGAAAATAAAGAAAACGCATTGAATGAGAATTCAATGAATGAGAATGGCCTGTACTGTATATATATATATGTGTGTGTGTGTGTGTGTGTGTGTGTATGATGTATATATATATATATATATATATATATATATATATATATGTATATATATATATATGTGTATATATATATGTATATGTATATATTAAAAAAAGAAATGCCACCAAAGAAGCTTAAGAGTTAAGTTTTATTTCCATTTTTTTTTTTTCCATTTATTTACTTAAGCTACTTTTGTTTTTAATGACAAAAGATAACATACAGAAATTTAGGTTAACAGAAGCACAGAGCCTACAGATAAAACATAAGTGATACAAGAACATATAGAGCACATAAAAAGGGAATAAGCTTGATTTTTCTCCATTGTAACAGAAGATTACGACAGTTCTTTATCCGCCACAGTGAGGGAAGTTTGTCCCAAAGCTTGCTGCTGTATTTATACCCTACACCTTAATGAAGGGAACTTCATTTGGGTGTGAAGGTGATTACAAACAAAGTGGGAGTGAGGGGGGTCCAGTTTGGGAAAGGCCCAGGACAGCTACCCTGTTTACTCCAGTCAGCACAGTGGTCATGTGATCGCAGCCTTCTAAAAGACTTGAGTAATGCGTGAATTACTGACTCATCATTATGTGGGATATGTACAAATTTTTGTGCAATACTTTTTGCAGGAAAACGTGCCAACAGTGCAGGACAACAGTCTAAATTCATCAGGCAGGTCTCAAATAAAACAACATGTCTACAGCCACACTGTGAAGATGTAATGCTCATGAACACAGTTCCTGGTTAAATAGAAAAACAAAAAAAAATACTTTGATCTTTACCTGCGGAAGCCAAGAATTCCCATGTTGCTTTTTAATTTTTTTGTATCTTAATTGCTGGCATAAATTATCTCTTTATTTCAGCATGATGATAAAATTGTCTCGTTATCTAGAGAAAATAGTGTATTAAGATAACAAAACAGCAATATCAGTATTGTCTTTAGATAACAAACAATGTTATGTGTCACGCGCAAAATAGCAATTACAACTTGACATTAGGTAGCTAGCTAGCTAGCTAGCTACCAAGACCTTAGCATAAAACTAATGTTTTTTTGTTTGTTTCTTTTGTTTGATTAGAGAAAATGATATTACACATAATACCTTTAAACAAAATTAAACTAAAATAATATGATTATTAATTTATTTTTTAAAGGTCTGGTGTAGGATTTAAGGGGATATTTTGGCAGAAATTGATTTAAATATTCTAAGAGGTTAGGGCTAAGTGGTAGGGGCACGGGGTGTATTGGGATTGAGTAAAGACTTTGTCTGCAGCTTGCATATACATTCCAATGAACCTGTTAGCATTGTTGACTTCACTGATACTGAAAAATAAATGAGATGCAGCGTAGTATGTAACTAAGCTTAAAGTCACTTTTAGGCTTGTCAGTCAGGATGTCGGTGCATCAGAACAATCACTGCAGGATAAGGTGACAAGTGCATTTTTCTAACATGAGGCTGCACAGCACAACTAGGGTGCCATTATCACTGGTTGTGTATGACTGCTCTCATGAACAAGCAAGATTTAGATCTTTATAAGAATTGTCAAATCAATGTAAAAAGATCACTGACTTTTTTTTTCAATGTTTCGTTTGGACTGTTGGATCGAAAAATGGAAAACTAGAAAACTTTTACAACCTTAAAAAAAGAGCACATTTGACTTGTTTCACAATCACAAACTCAGCAAGCTAAAAATATTAGCAGGAACTTGTTTGGGTGACACAAACGCCATTCTCATTTTCTTTTGTTTTTTATGTTGTACTTTCCAGACAGACAAGAACGGCTGTGCTACTTTTATTTTCAAGATGTCAACTGTCCCACAACCAAACTTCCCCCCAATTTTTTCCCGCTTTTTTTTGCTGCCAGAAGATAATCTGGTTCTCAGTGCCAAGGTGACAGAGGATGGGACAGGTATGGGTTTTTTTTTTTTTTCCAGTTATTTTTGGAAACAGTGTATTTTGTTTTAAGAAGGTTGCACACTGTTTTAACAGGGAGCCTTTTTTTTAACAGGAATTTCACACTCACAAGGAAAAGCAGTAAAGATTTCTTATGTCATTGGAAAGCTTTCTTTTATTGACACACCCAAGATTTATGACCGGGGATCAGTTGTGGAAGGAAAAGTAAGTGCAAAGCAGTTGTGATTGTGTACACAGTAAAACTGAAATAATGATGACTTTCAGTGATACGACTTTGTGGTTCCAACAGGTTAAAGTGGTTCACTACAATGATACACCCATTCCTGACACAGTGGTCTACCTGTTCAGTGGTGGCACGTGGTCATTGCATCTGCCACAGAGCCTCACAACAGACAGTTATGGTGTTGCCACTTTCTCATTTAACACATCGACTCTGAACGGGGACATCACACTTAGAGTAAGTAAGATTATATTGAATTTATGTCCATGAACCAGTGTTTTCTGTCACAGCAGTTTCATGAGCTACATTTGGTTCTGGGATACACACTGGAGACTTGTAGAAATAAAAGGACCTTCAGTGTTTCCCCTAGGATGGAGTTGTAGCAGCGGAGGTGAAGCACACACATGGAAAAAAAAATTTCACACGCGCAAAACTTTTTTGTACACTTGCAAAGCACAGCCTGCTGGGATGTTTCTATGTATCTACTGGCACCAGAAGGGCTCTTTAGGACTGAGTACATACAGTACATGTGTGCACAGTAATGAGCAGGTGAAATGTCTGTCTTACATATGAGGTGTCTCAAGATTTAGGAAAATACAATTTTGTTGAACATAATAAAAGTAAAAAGTCACTTGACATGCTGCTGTTTTGTGCTATGACCTATTTAAGTGCTGGAAGTTGTTATTTACATCACAACGCCTGAACGCAACACAGACTCTGCTCCAAATGAGTGTGTGTACAGTGCCGTGCTGCGCTGCTGTGCAAGCAGCTTGTTTGTCTGTGTGTAACAGCAGTCTTTTGATGGTTATTAACACACTGTCCATAATAATAACTATGTTAGGTAACAAACTGCATCGGGCTTGGGTCGGGTTTGGTCAGGAAAATACAGCCCAAGCCGCGCTCTAGCATTTTCCCCAGTGAGCGTGCGGCGGTGCACCGCTGCTAGTTGCATATAGGGGAAACACTGACCTTCTGTCACCAGTGGGCAGAGGTGGAAAGTAACTAATTACATTTACTCACGTTACTGTAATTGAGTAGTTTTTTTGTGTAATTTGTAATTTTTTCAGTTGTTTTTGAAATCTGTAATTGTACTTTTACTTAAGTAAATTTTGACTTAAGTATTGTACTTTGCTACATTTGAAATCACATCCGTTACTAAGAAAAAAAAAAGAGAGAAAAAGTTTTCGGCTAAATGGAAACCAAAAGGGTGAATGTCGGAAATCTCGCGTGGAATTGACCCAGAACAAGCGGCCAGTGCCGGCGAGTTACTGGAGAGAGAGATGGAGAAGGGTGGGAGTGCTTTGGCAGAAGCAGACGCAGCAGTTGAAATTAACGAAGAAACGAACGAAACGAAAGAAAACCCCGTGTGCACAGTGCCTTTTATAATTGTAGGTCAGAAGAATGTGTCCCAAGCCGCGCTCTTGTGTGCTCACCTGTGTGTGTGTGTGTGTGTGCGTGTGTGTGTGTGTGTGTGTGTGTGTGCGCACGCATCGGGGCTGAACTCTGCCATGCGCGATACAGAGAGCAGAGGAGGATTGTAAAGGTGCGACCATGTAGAGACAGAAATGACATGCCGTCGTTTAAACAATATAAGTCATCATGTTATAAAGCGAAACGTTTCACCATATAACACTATAAATAGTATATCGTTACGTTATTATATGAAGCATCCATCACGCAAAATAATATAGCTTTAGTTTATGAAGAGATAAGACGGAGCCCTCTCCTCTTATATGCTTTACTCACAAGTGTGTGAATTGACCTGGATATGAAGTGTCCGTAGCGCCAAATAATATAACAGCAGTTTCTAAAGAGCCAAGACAAAAAAAAAAAGAAAAAGAAATCAGCAGCAGCGATCATATTTCAGCAGCGGAGCACCACCGCTGCTAGTTGCATAGAGGGGAAACACTGTTGCTCAATGGATTTGTTCTGTTTTGGAATACACAGTACTCTTCCAAATTAGTGTTTGTGTATTTTAATATTCAGAATTTCGCTTCGACAAGCTCTCTCTTTTTTGACCATACACCTGTTTGCATCCCTGAGAATAATGCCCAACAATATTGCTCAAAATGTTGCTCTGTGTATCAACAGTCTAACAGTTGTGTTGGTGAGTCAAAATCGGCGGCGATTTGGTATACTGCGATATGTATTATATACAGTGTATTGCAATAACTTGAATAGCTCTATTTGGAAAGAAGTCATCATTTGGGATTTGGAAAGGCTGTATTTGCATGAAATATACATTTTACAATCAAACTGTCATGGAAACTGAGAACTCACAACCTAAAGTATTAACCAGCAAAATAAGTATGGCATATTGCCTTTGACTAATATTATATTGATATGATGAACTTATACTGCGAGTCTCACAATGTGACTATTGCACAAGAACATATTGCGATGGTGATGCTCTAATGATATTGTGCAGCCCTAAATTTGATTGAATTTTACGGTTCATCATAGAAAACTAACCAGTTTTTGGATTGGATTTATGACCCCTGGACCATTTTTGCACTGCATAGGAGTGACCCCCATCAAGTTATTGGAAGTAACTAAGTAACTTCTACTTTAAGTACATTTTAAACAAACTACTTTTTACTTAGCTTTACTTGTACTTAAGTAGAATTTCATCAAAGTAAAGCTACTTTTACTTGAGTAGAATTTTTCAGTACTTTTTCCACCTCTGCCAGTGGGCAAACTGACATGAAAGGTGGCTTTTGGCGTCAGTGTCTGATGCTGAAAGCACTGCCAAAGCTGCGGTATTTGACAACTTTTGAATGAGACCGGGCTGGAATGGCATACTGCATGTAGATCTATACTGGGATCAAATGTTTCATCATCAGTATTGTGATTACACGGTCCAGCTTTGTTTTTCTCACTTGGGTCTTGGATGTGCACCCTTTGTGTTTTCCAGGACCTCCTGATTCACTAATAAAAACTACATGTGACTAATTTAACCACTGTTAGTTGATGCTTCTTCTCAACACCCCAGGCTCGTCTTACAAAAACGCCAGAGCACACAGACAGACACCCATACTATCAGGAGGCAGTTCACACCTTGTCCCTGATCCGGCCACCTTCTCCTCATTCTATAACTGCCAGTTCTCTGGAGTTGAAGAAGAAGGACAAACCGCTTCGCTGTGATAGAGAAGAGACCATCTCCATCCAATACACTATAGCTGGACAGAGCCAGAGCTCTGTGGATGTGATGTATTTGGTGAGTCCTGGTGAAGTCGCCTGTTTCTTTAGCCATAGTGTGACCCCTAATCAGATGGATTATCCCCAAGTCAAGTGGGCTGCAGCCTGCAGGTCTTCCTTTAATTTTCCTACAATGTTTTTTTTTTTTTGTTGTTTGTTTTGTTTTTTCAACATTGCTGGTGGTCACCTTGCAGTCCATACTGAGGGCCAGCCCAACTGGCATTTGGTAGAATTGCCCAATGGCCAGTCTGAGCCTGTCTGTAACTGAAGTATCCTGTCAAGGGTAATAAGGTTTTACACAGCAGCGTAACTTATTGATTTATGTTTTTCAGATTTTATCCAGAGGGGCCATTGTCATGCAAGGATTTAAAAAGGTTGAGCACAGTGAACAAGGTAGGTAAAGATTGTTCCTTAAATGATGAGTTTAGCTGCAGGCTTGTAGCCTCATTTCCATGTTCTTTCTTATAGCCAAATAGACTTCCGACTGCTGTTTCACTGATCAGTGGAGGCATGTGAATGATTGTTGTTTCTATCTCACACAGGCTCTGCCCTCTACCTGACTCTATGGGTAATGCTGCTCCAATCACAAGCATGCGTTCACACACTGAGATCTGAATAAATGTAGCCGAACAATGGGACGTGCCTACCTAAATACATGCGGAATCCACTGTGTATAAGGAGGTGGCTTGCCTACCATCAGTCAACCTACACCCTGTTTGGTGACAGCGAATTGCACACTGTTTGTGTGCTTTGGTGTGTGGCCAGTAAGGCCCTATCCAAGAAACGCCCTGCGAGATGGCTTTGTGAATGCATCTGCCAAGCCAATAGGCAGGTGGACAGGGACCGTCCCGCTGTGGTCTGTGCCCACTCCAGAGAGTGTCGGTGGACTTGTTCAGTGGGGTGAGTGTCGAGGATGTATGTAGGGCAGCATCAATGGTCTACACCCCATCTGTTCATACGTTTCTATCTCTTGGACATGTTGGGGTCTTTTTCAGGGTCTGTGCTCACTGGAGTGACACAGGACTGGTAAAAAGGGTTTGGTGTATGTCAACGGTGTTGCACCTGACTCCCCTTTCGGCGTGATACACAAACATGTTTCCTTGCTCCTTGATGACCTGGGAAATGTGGGGTGCAGGGTGTCTATTGCTTGTCTATTGACCCCTGCAAGGTTAGGCCGAAGCTCCGGCCAGTTCAGTTGCTCACCTGGGTTGGCTAGGGCCCCCTACTAGAAGTCAAAGTCTACAGTGAGTAACCTTAAGCTGGTCAGGTTCAGTAAAGCTTGGTTGATGTTATGTCGTGACAGGGTGTTCATTCATTGGGCTCCACCTGCTGAAGAGGGTGTAGATTGACTTATGGCGGCACCTCTCATATACAGTGGTCTCCACATGTGTTCATGTAGGCATGCCTGATTGGCTAGCTGTCAGTGTATGAACCTGTGCTCATGATTGGAGGAGTATTACCCACAGAGTCCAGTAGAGGGCTCCACCTATGATGATAGAACTAGGGTTACAATATTGTAATCTTCGTTTCAACAGTTGATCTGTTGTTTCAGTGTCGGAGGGTGAGGTGTCCTTTGAGTTGAAAGTGTCTCCAGACATTGCACCAGTTGTCCAGGTTGTGGCTTACGCCATCCTCTCCAGTAAGACTGTGATCGCCACCAGTGCTGACTTCTCCACTGAGAAATGCTTCAGTCACAAGGTCAGTGTGAGAAAAAGGCATGTGATGTGCCAGGTTGATATTTAACTCTCTCTTTGGTAAAGGCTTTATATGATGATGTTTCGTTTAGATTTTAGATTTATCGTACAAGTGATCAAAATTTTCTGGTGAAAGACGACAGCCTGAACTAAGAGAAAACACTTGTAACAGAATATGTTATCATTAGTCGGTAAACAGTAGTACTTCCCTGATCAGTGTGAGCTATTTGACTAGCCTGAGTGTCAGACTGAAGCTCCCAGAACCTTCAGTCTGACATCGCCTCCATTGAAGGCGATTTACAAGGGGGAGGGAATTTGATTTTTCCCTAACCAATCAGTAGAGATCAACGACTCACCCAGAATCTGACGTCATTAGTATCCATGCCTTGGGGGTGCCGAAAACAAGCAAATTGGCGTTATATGGTTACAAGTACAAGTGTAATGGCTAAGTTCTATACTGTAGCCACTACTGGCTGCTAATGCTAACTCGGCTAAGTTAATTGTTTTGATGTACGCTCAAAGAAAGCGATGCACGTCCTCATTTAGAACTTAGAATAATCCGGCAATTTATTTTCCACAAAGTTTTGTAAACGTCATATCCAACAACATAAAAATAATAACACAGATTACTTCACAAAGCACAGTGAGGGCAGTAGAAAACTAACTGCTCCCCCCAAATTAGCATGGCAAAAACCTGTACTTTGTTTGAACCAGGTTAAATGGCCTGAGTTGACCCCAGGTCAGCGGCAGCTGCCGCGATACCAAATACAGCCCCATAGTGGTACGGAGGAACCATTTCAATGAGTAAATAATAAATGATAAATTAAATATGGCTCATACAACATACAAGAGTCTGAAGTAACTGCCCATGTATACTGACAAACTCAATGAGGCTAGCTCTCTAGCCTAGCTCTAGAATTAGCCTGTGTAGAATCTAGTTTGCTAGATAGCGATACAGTTGCAAGCATATTTAAGGACCACTCGTTTGGCATTCTTAGTTTTCACCCTCAAAGTTCAAGGCAACAATGCAGCTAAGCCAATTAAAAATACAGTTCTCCGAAGGATCAAAACTTACCTTGCCTTACCATTCACTCCCAGGAGCTGTGTTGTTTATTTTGCCACTGTCCAATACTCTGCTTTGTTTTTGTTTTTCTCTTTTTTTCTGTTCAAGCCGCACATGATTGGTCAATATGTGTGGTGTATGTGTTCGCGCTGAGCAGAGGGGGGAGAGGTGGGGTTACAAACACACAGCAAGGTGAGCACATGAACAGGAGGGAGGGAGACGAGGCTGGTAACCTGGGCACCGAGCGAGGTAGGGGAAAGTGTAAAGTGTACAACAGAGGCTTTGGAAAGTAATAACAAGGATACAGGCAGATGCATTATCATAGGCCTACACACTTGTAAACAGGTCCTGGAAGAAGATCAGCTCTGCACTCAGGATTTCAGGTCAATAGGCTATACAATGCTTGTTATGGTTGCTCAGATCCACCCCTCGCTCTCCACAGCGTCAGCCAAGATGGCAACAGCCGAAATGCCAAAGTCGAGGCTTCAAAACGGCAGTGCACAAACTAATGTGTGACGTCACAGTAGATACTGTCAATTTTTGTAACATATGACCACTCCTTTCAAAATAAGGTCATTCTATGTTAAGGGGAAGCAACAATAAAAGCCACAAATACAAATTACAATAATAAACATAAACATATTACTTTTCAACTGCATGTTGAATGTATTGTTGTCATTTACCCAGAGTCTGTTTTCACTTGGACCTGGTAACTTTTTCATACGTGGTTACTTTTATTAACGGGCTATTGTAATGAAATGGGATGTAGCTGAGGTGAGATGACTGGAATGTCACATGTTTACAGCAGTGTGTGTGTTTGTGTGTCTGTGTGTGTTAGGCATCTCTGGAGTTTTCTCCATCCTCAGCTGTCCCAGGGGAGGAGACCACCCTGCAGGTGACGGCCCAGCCAGACTCTCTGTGTGGTGTGAGCGCTGTCGACCAGAGCGTCCTCATCAAGGAGCCCGGGAAGACTCTGAATGCAGACAAGGTAACTGCTGGAATCCACAAAAAATAGACAAATAATGATAGTAAAAATGTGAACACTGAGAAGCAGTGTGATATTCATGGACAGGATCTGAAGGCACAGCCGGGGGGAAGAAGGAGTCCGGTTTGGTGACCTCAGAATTCCATCTCTGCTTTTTGCAGATGATGTGGTTCTATTGGCTTCATTGCACCGTGACCTCCAGCATGCACTGGGGTGATTAGCAGCTGAGTGTGAAGTGGTTGGGATGAGAGTCAGCACCTCCAAATTTGAGGCCATGTTCTCAGCCGGAAAACAGTGGATTGCCCCGTCTGGGTTGGAAGTGAGTTACTGCCCCAAGCAAAGGAGTCCAAGTTTCTTGGGGTCTTGTTCATGAGTGAGGGTAGAATGAAGCGTGAGATGGATTGGTGGTTTGGCGCTTCGTCTGCAGTGATGTGGGCACTGCGCCGGACCACCATGGTGAAGAGGGAGCTGAGCTGGAAGGCAAAACTTTCGATTTACTGGTCCATTTACGTCTCAACCCTCACCTATGGTCATGAGCTCTGGGTAGTGACCGAAAGAATGAGATCACGAATACAAGCATCTGAAATGAGTTTCCTCTGTAGGGTGGCTGGGCTCAGCCTTAGAGATAGGGGGAGGAGCTTGGACATCCGGAGGGAGCTCAGAGTAGAGCCACTGCTCCTTTGTGCCGGAAGGGGTCAGCGGAGGTGGTTTAGGCTTCTGATCAGGATCCTCCTGGGTGCCTCCTGTTAGAGGTGTTCCGTTCCAAGCACATCAAACAATCAATCAATCAATCAATCAATTTTATTTATAAAGCCCAATATCACAAATCACAATTTGCCTCACAGGGCTTTACAGCATACGACATCCCTCTGTCCTTAGGACCCTCGCAGCGGATCAGGAAAAACTCCCCAAAAAAACCCTTTGACGGGGGAAAAAATGGCAGAAACCTCAGGAAGAGCAACTGAGGAGGGATCCCTCTTCCAGGACGGACAGACGTGCAATAGATGTCGTACAGAACAGATCAGCATAATAAATTAACAGTAATCCGTATGACACAATGAGACAGAGAGAGAGAGAGAGAGAGACAGAGAGAGATGCAGGACAGACGGTAATAACAGTAGCTTACAGCAACATTAATGAAAGTAATAATATTATAGTTATAGTTCTGGCTACTGTGGTACAATATGTTGAAAGTATGTATTAACATCTGGCAATATACATATGTGACAATAATCATATGTGTATAATAACAGTAGAAGTATGACTAATGACTAATGATGGCAGCAGCAGCAGGAGGCATCTGGCAGGACCACGGCAGCAGCACAACCACACACGTCACGCTGTCCAGGCACCGCTGTGATATGAGTTAATCTGAGAGACAGTGGAGCACAAAGGCTCCGGAGAAGAAGCCGAGTTAGTGACATCCAGAATGGCCGAGTTAGCAAGATGCAGTAACAGGACATGAGAGAGAGAAACAGAAGGAGAGAAGGTGCCCGTTGTATTAGGAGGTCCTCCGGCAGACTAGGCCTAAGTCAGCCTAACTAGGGGCTGGTACAGGGCAAGCCTGAGCCAGCCCTAACTATAAGCTTTATCAAAGAGGAAAGTCTTAAGTCTAGTCTTAAATGTGGAGACGGTGTCTGCCTCCCGGACCGTAACAGGAAGATGATTCCACAGGAGAGGAGCCTGATAGCTGAAGGCTCTGGCTCCTGATCTACTTTTGGAGACTTTAGGGACCACGAGTAACCCTGCGTTCTCAGAGCGCAGTGTTCTGGTGGGATAATATGGCACTATGAGCTCTCTAAGATATGACGGAGCTTGACCATTTAGAGCTTTATAAGTTAACAGTAGGATTTTAAATTCACTGGTAGGAGGCCCTGGGGCAGACCCAGAACACACTGGAGGGATTATATATCTCATCTGGGCTGGGTACACCTCGGGGTCCCCCAGGAGGAGCTGGAAAGCGTTGCTGGGGAGAGGGACGTCTGGAGTGCTTAGCTCGACCTGGCCCTGGATAAACGGTTGAAAATGAATCGATGGATGGATGGATAATGTGAAGGCATTAGGATACAGGAAATCTGTTCAGAATACAAACTATAATTGTTCGGCCTGTGGTGTTGCTGCTTGCAGCTTTCTTGAGAAGCTCAACTTCACACTCACCACTGTGCGTCTTTGGGTCGAGAGCAATACACCTGAACATTTTTTTAAAAAGCACTTAGAAAAATAAGCAACTCAGTGGAAAACTACTTACATACTGTGTACTTGTACTTCTACTTAAGAGAAAAACATTATACTACTATATTTACCTACAGAGACATGTTAGTGGTTACACTGTAGATTCAGATTTTACTCACAGAATGTAACAATTATAATATCATTTTTTTCTGATTTTTCAAACTATCCAGCAATGTATTAGAACTGAAAGCTCCACCTTAAACGGATGTTAAGTAATTGTTAGATGTTAAGTAAACCTTTATCCATATTCTCCTCCCACCCCCTGTTTCATCCATCCCTGACCACATGCATTAATTTTTTAACACCTGTATGGTGCAGAAAGGGATAAGAAACGCGTGACATCATGTTTAGCAAACGATTTCTTAAAAATGGTGCAAGGGCCACAGAATAATTTGAGAGTTAACAAAACTGTTAAAACCATAACTTTTTGAAAAGAACTGGACTAAAATTAGGACTATTCATTAACAACAGTTTTGTCTATATTTTAAATTTTAAAACTGGCTCAAAAAAGATTTTTGAAGTTAATATTTTTTGACACTACAGATGAAGGGTGAATTCACTGAATATTTCTCTTTTCTGTGTTGCACTTTGTAGTTGGTCCCTGTGCACTTGGCTCCCAGCAGGCTGCACACGTACAGTAGAGCAGCTCCACAGTCTTCCTCTCCTCATCACATGTCAGATATCCTTAAATGAATTATCAGTGCCATGATGGAGACGCAGATATTTCCCGTTGATTTTGGTTTATAAAAGACAAGTGGGAAAGCAATTCAGCGTCTGTGTCTGCTCGCACCAGGCAGTTGGTGAACCCGAATCTGAGTCAGAGTTGGAGGGAGAAGGTGTGATTTTTACGCCAGACAAGCTTGCGTGTTGTTAAGCTTAATGGTGGGTTGTTGCCTGAATTAGTCTTGCTGTATTGAGATTTATTTCATAAGTGTTGATTTCACAACAGTGACAAACAATACTGAGGCTTAGGGCAATCACTATCATCACCAGGCTGTTCACTAAAGCAGGTCAGGGAGACGTGATGCTGCTCTGCAGGACGCTCGATTTGTGAGTGGTAACCATGATGGCTGTGACAACAAGTGAAGGCGAGGAATGAGGGGCAGGGGCCCCTGCAGGCTCTCAGAAACTCAAATGCCAGACGAGAATTGATGCCATGGGCCAAACTTAAAAACTAAAATATAAAATTAGAAAAAGAAATGGGAAAAAAACTGTCTTGCAAAAAGCACTTATCTAGTCAGAAGCTAAAAAGCATCTGTAAGTTTTTTGTATATATTGGGACATTTCATGTCTTAATTAGAATAGAGAGATGACAGGAAATACATGGAGAGAGATGGGAAACCACATATAAAGCATCTCAGCTGGACTCAAACATGTCAGTTGTGATTTATGCTCTTAGTGCTGACTTTGGTGACTCATGTCAAAACACATTGGCAGATGCACAAAATTTATCTTCGTGTTGCTGTTTAATTATTAATGAATGCATCTCATCAGTAGAAAAAGCAGAAAGAGATTTTAAGCTTTGGCACTGACAACATAGTGTGGGAGAAATTATGTCTTTATCAAAACACAAAGACAAAGGACTAGAAGCGCTGCTGGGTCTTAGTAGTAGTCAGATATACAGGTGCTCTTTGGATACTTCGGGTGTACTTTGTTTACTCCGTCTTGTGAAGGGCTCATTGCATGAGTAAATTATACTTTCAATCCAAAAATATAAAATGCAATGCTCCCTCAAACAATCCAAGGCACTCTATAGGGTTTGTGCAAAAATTTAGATGCCTTTATTTTACTACTGTACTTTATTTTTTCTATTGACATCATAGATTAAAAAGACTAACGACTTGTGACTCACAGGTCTTCATCAGGGTCATTATATCTTCATCATTTAGGATTCATCTGAATGGCCTTTGTGTGGGAAACTCTGATGTGCATGATTTCCTGACAATATAATGATTTTAAATGAATCTAAAAAATGAAAGCATAACTTTTTAACAGCCCTGTAAAAATAAATAAATGTTAGCTTCTTTAATTTCAGATATTTGACCTGTTGCCTGTCAAGAAAGCACCCAGTGTTCCACATGAGGTTGAAGATCATGTGCAATGCAGCAGTTGGAGAGGAATAGGATCCATGTTCTCTTCCCAAAGACAAAGATGTAGACATGACAAGAAAGATCATGCTTCTGAAATTTTCCAGGTACTTGTTATGCAGCAGTTTGTAAAGTGCTCTTGCTGTACATATTATACAAATGACTGAATTAAAACAGGCGTCACTGATGCAGTGATAACCCCAGTTTTACAGTGACTAATTAAAATCTTGCTGGTTTATGTAGAGTTTGGGACTGAAGATGGCAACAAATGGGTTTTTTACATCGTGTTACTGCCCACTGACCATGCGCTACCCTGGTGAGACATGTTGGCCTTGGTGAACCATAGCAATTCGTCATCAGGATAGTATGAGCAAAAGTCATGAGTGTGTTATGTCTCTGGTTTTGTCAGTTTCTAGGAACCACAAGATGAAAACCTTTAGCAGAAGATTACATCTTCTGAATTCTTCACCTGTTGCAGCCGCTCTCCCTGCTGGTCCTGCTCCTCTTGCTCCTCCTGCTCCTCCAATAGAGACAGTTCGCACTTTCTTCCCTGAGACGTGGATATGGGACCTGGTGGAAGTTGGGTGAGCTTTGCTGACCTGTCCACAGCAGTACATTACTTAGCTTCCATGTCTGACTCCAGCCTGCTTCTCTAAACTGGGGGCATCCTGACTAACATTGACTCTATGTAATATACTGTTTATGGATAAGTACCCCATACAACCTTACTTCGAAGAATCTCAACTATCCCTTCTGTCAAACATGTTAAAAGTGAGGATGTTGAGCATAACAAATATTGTCTTCATTTGTAACATGTAATCTTGTGACACTACACCTTCAGAATCTGACTGACTGAAATGTTTCTCTTTCCTTCTCCCTCTCACATCATCTCTGACTAATCTGAGTCCTGTAAAAGTTTCTCTGACTCACAGTGTGTGTCTGTGTATCTGCTGATCCAGAGAGTCTGGAACGAAAAATGTGTCCCTCACTGTCCCGGACACCATCACCACCTGGGAGACGGAGGCTTTCTGTCTGTCCCCTCAGGGTTTTGGCTTGGCTCCTCGTAAAGAGATCACCGTCTTCCAGCCTTTCTTCCTCGAGCTCAGCCTGCCCTACTCCATCATCCGAGGGGAGCATTTTGAACTGAAGGCAACCATCTTCAACTATCTGTCCAGCTGCATCATGGTAATGAATATTTTTAACTTGAAATACTACTGAGCTATTGTAACTGTTGGAGGAGAAATTGACTGAAGGGATACAAGTTAATAACACGCGGGCATTAGATCACTGGCTAACATGCTGAGCACCAGCATTTTAAAAGTGAAGTGTGTAAGATTTAGGGGGATTTGGTGGCGTCTAGCAGAGAATTACAGTTTGCAACCAGCTAAAACTTCTCCTGGTTAGAATTCCTTCAGTGTTCATTGTTCAGGAGGTTTTTATCAGGAGCTGAATTATCCACAGAGGTCTCTTCTTCTCCAAAACAAACAGACCCAGTGATTTAATCTGGTAAAAACACTGAATGATGTCACTTTACATTACAAATCCATGTATTTATGGCGCAGTTTGGCATGACGCTGCAGGCAGCTAGTCCAACACAGGTGTGGTCATCTTTTTTCTCTGAGAACATAAGATCCAGATGTTCAGGAGGTTTTCATCAGAAGCCGATTTATCCACAGAGGTCTCGTCCTCTCCAAAACAAACAGACCAGGGGTCTCATTTATAAAACAGTATGTAGGATCCATATTCAACAATTTCTACAATCAGGCTTCCACCTCACCATCTGCATTGCTAATTTTCCATCTCCAAAACATTCGTAAGTATGGGTCAAAGTTTCTCCAATCAAGTCTGCTTTTATCGATCACAACTTTTGCATTGGAAGTGGCGTATGCTATCTCAGGTGACTTAACCCTATGGGTCCAAACGATGCATAGTGCGTCCAAATTCACACCTGTTCTTCTCTATGGTTTTTCTCCACGACTGTGCATCATAGCGAGAAGCCATGCATATCACATGAAACAGCAGAACTGTAGCTTTCCGACAAGACCAAGCACTTGTCGGTAGTCCAATGTTTTCACAGCGAAAAAAAATTCTGTATAACAGAGCTTTCATACAGCTTTGCACACACATTACTGTTGGATGGATTACTCGCGAATGCAGGGTCGCACAGAAATGCCACGCATATCACATGAAAGCGCAGGAGCAGAGCTTTCCAGTGATACCACACACATCATTGTGCTGTCATCCCATCACGCTATAAATACAGATCAAGTGTCTACAAAATAAAAACCTGATGAATTTCTTTACAACCCATTATACAGATCTTGTTATCAGTCACTTCATATAGTGAGGAATATCGTGTCTTACCACGTCTTAGGCTTCCATGTGTTTCTCCCTGTCTATCCACATTTGTAGTCCGGCTTTCAAGATGCAAATATCTCCATATTGTCCAGTTGACACTCCATCAAACTTTGTATGACAAGACCAGCCCATTTCACCTTTGCGCACCCAGACAACTGCAGCCTAATTATGCATGCTGACAGGGCCGTAGTCACATATACACTGAGGGGGACACGCCCCCCTGTTTGTCTGTTCTGGGCTACTGTAGAAACATGGCAGTGCAACATGGTGATCTCTTCAAACAAAGACCTGCTCCCTGCTGTAGATATTTTTCATGGTGATTATACACTAAAGAAAACATACTTATTATATGATGTCATATTTCTGCCAATATATCCCCCTAAATCCTGCAAACTGGACCTTTAAGTACCACGGGACTGACCATGTAATGCCTTACACAGTAAGTCCAAAGTAACTGAAGTGGATCATACAGGTGTGTATTTTTATTAAGAGCCTCACTCTTCAGAATCCATCCATTTATTATCTGTAACCGCTTATCTGATTCATGATCTGATTGGAGTCAATCCTAGCTGACATTGGGTGAAGGCGGGGTACACCCTCTACAAGTCTCCATACATCACAGGTCTGGAGTCAAAACCTGATGTAATGAAATAGTTTCAGCACATATCACTTGTTTTTACATTTCTGTTTGTAAAATCAGATGTAACGCATCAGTGAGTGAGCTTTACAGGTGTTGGCACCCTAGCTCTTCATTGTTCCCCCAGTCATTATGCTAAAGCTAAGCGAATCACCTCCTCGCTCCAACAAATGGTGTTGATCCTCTCTTCTAACTCTTGGAACAAAAGTGCAAACGTTTTCTTCAACTGTTTCTCTTGAACAGGTCACTGTGGCTCCAGACGCCTCCCTAGATTACACCCTCATCCCCCTGTCTGATGACCAGTACACATCCTGTTTGTGTGGCGGTGAGCGCAAAACCCTCAGCTGGACCATGGTCCCCTCAGCCCTGGGTAAAGGTCACACCTGTATACTTGTGTCAATAAAAAAATCACCACACCTTTTTGCACAGAGATGGTGCTACAGGGTCGCTACAGAGCGCTATAAGGCTGCTGCAGAGTCCCTTCTTTACACTGGCTTTGCATTTTTACACAGAACCAAATGATAGCAGCATAATTTTGCTCCAGTGCTCTACTCCAGTTATAGACAGCATGCCAGCATTGCAGAATCAAAAGAGGCATGGCCGGCGCCACATTTAACCTCTAGTGTGATATATAACACATACATCAGCAGCACCTAATACACCGCTCGACAGTGCGAGTGTTTCACTTGCATTTGCGACTAAAAATAGGTGTGTGCGAACTGTAAAAAATAGCCTATATTTTTGTCAATAAAAAAATATGATAATCTAACCGCAAATGTTGGAGGAACTCCAGCCGCCTTCCCTCTTCCCTCTTCCCCATGTGACACAGTTATGGGTGGTTTTCCAAGCCACTGTCAGCACAATGAATATATAAGTCCCACTGTCGGCAGGGTGGAAATAAGTCAAAGTGTGGCGGAGGAGACGGACCGGGTTAAGCGGTGGACCTCCGGGGAAGCCTGCTCCATTCTCCCTGCAGTTAGGGACCGTTCTCCACGGCCAGGCTGTCGGCTGGGTGGAAATAAGTCAAACTGTTTCCGACATTGTGTCATCTTGCCTCGCTGCCTTTCTCTCATGCTGCTTCCCTTCAGCTTCCTCTGCTCCATTTTTGGTGCTGCCTCTTGAGCCGTCCTCTCAGGCTGTTCTCTCCCCCGGTCCATCACACCTTGACTTATTTCTTTCCATATTTTCGTTGCTAAAGGCCCTCCTCTCCATCACTTCATTGGTTGTAGTTGTCTTGTCTGGTTGGGTGGCCGCCTTGTCAATCTGTAAGAGACTTTTCTACCAGGTGCAGGTATCTGGCACTAACAGCAGGAAGTAAAATCACAGCATCCCAGTGATGATAAAATAAAAGCATGCAAATAAAAACTGTCAAGTTAAGCACAATAAAAACCTGCAAGATAAAGCAACACAGCAATATATAAAAACACACAGCAAAGATAAAACACTAGCACTAACTTTTTATTTTATACACTATGTGGAATCATTGTCCAACTGCCTTCTTGCTTATCTCAACTACAGCAGTGCCAAGTCTCCAGAATTTTTTTTTTTAGGGGTTGTGAATGTGACGGTGCGTGCTGAGGCTGTGGCATCCCAGACTTTATGTAACAATGAGATTGTGAGCGTGCCAGACAGAGGTCGTATTGACGTGGTCACACAGTCTCTCATAGTAAAGGTAGGAGCTGTAACAAAGTGACAACAAAAATATTTGTCTATAACCAATATTTGTTTGTTTGTGATCATGAAATGAAATAAACTTAGCTGTTCTGTCTTCCCACCTCTGTCCCTCTCAGGCTGAAGGAACTGAGATGACAAACACCTACAACTGGCTGCTGTGTCCAAAAGGTCAGTGTGGTTTACACCAGGAGTTCTAAACCCAACCCTTACATGTGAAGACATCAGCTGAGCCATTTGTAAGGAGGGTGTTAGGAGACTAAAGCAAACAGCTGGATCAGCTTTGCCATTCTGCTCCCACAGTTCATAGTATTATTTCAGCCCCCAGTTTAAAAACTATTCTGTCCATTAACTGTGTAGCCCAGTAGTGTTGTTTTACCAGATTTGTTTTTCTTTATTGTTTAGTGTTTCTATCTTTTTAGACAGTGTGCAATCAAAATATAAGGTCGGTATTTTTCAACATCTAACTTATTTGTTACACCAATGCAACTAGATGAGATGGTGTATCGTCGCTATGCAACAACTCTGTACTTCTGTTCTGATTTGCGGCTTTTCAGGTTCAATTTGTGACTGAAAATAATTTGTAGCTTCTTAAAATATGAATGAGGATAGTGATAGTGAGATACTGGCTACAGTTGCATTTGTAGTTGTGATGAAACGGTGAAAAACAGAAACAAAAGGAGCATCAGATGCACTGTATTTATGATAAATACGCCACAATAATATACATAACCAGTACCAATTAATTAATCAATGATAATGTGTGTGGGTGGGGCATATAGTCAGGTGGCGCTGGACAAAAGTGCCATATTTTCTCCAAATGCTGTCCATACCCATAGCTTTCCATTTTACATTATGGCGGCCATCTTGGATTTTGAAGTTGGCCGCCATATAAAAACCTATATCTACCATTTTCTCAGCTTCTAAGCCACTTAGGATCAAAATGTTGGTGTCTAATCATACATTTTCAGGGTCAAGGAATACGACTATACCATTTTAAAATACATCAGAAGTCTTTTTGGTAGCTCTCTGCAGCTTCTCTTTGCTGAATTTGACATAGCAAGATATGTGCCATTCACCTTGGTTTTGGACCAATTCATCTACAGTCACGTCCTCTCCAAAGTTGAGCACCACTGGCAATGTGCCCAGGACTCTGAAAGCACTAACATTATTTAGGAAGGAACTGTATGGTTCTGACTTGTCTACACTTAGTGTAGTGTAGTTTCTTGCAACTCTAGAATTAAGATAAAAATATTCACAAACGAAGAAACACTTCTGGTTGCTGATAAGTAGTGTTTAACTTTTGATTTAACACTAAAAATTAAAACCCTCAGCGCACTGCAGCGCAAGCAGACAGATGTGCGACTCAGAGCAGCATGTGTCACTGACACCAGACTCAGCATGTCACCGTCAGCATATTATTTTACATCAATAAAATCTATTTTATCATTATTTTGAGTCACATTGTTCAAAGAATTTAGTTGGCTGTGTTCAAGCAGGATAATAGGTCTCCATTCATTGCACGTTGGACTTTCTATTTCCTTGTCGGAGATGTTTTCTTTTTTAATTACATGATAGCTATTCTCCCTTAACTCACCAGTAAAGAATACCTTTGTCCATTTCAAATAACCCGTGGCAATAATAATATCCCTGTTCTCTGATTTACTGTGAAACTTTTTTAGGCAATTCATGAAACAATCAGACCACATGACTTCTTTACTCGGCCTAATGGGGCCGGCCTTTATTTGTCAACCAACCAAAAACAATCAATCAATTAAAAACACAAACTGGAACTGGAACATGAAATCTTATATGCCTTACAGACATTGCTTCTCGTTCTTTGAGTTTACATATGGCTAAAGGGGAAAAAAACAACCGTAAACGGACGGCATGATTAGTGTTGCGTTCAATGTCCCCCCCAAAAAACTGGAGGAAAAAAAAGGCTGAATATTCAATTTTTTTTTTTTCACAATCGAATCCCGTGCCATCGAACGAAGCTTCGAAGCTTTGAATTTTTTGGGTCAGCCCTAAATCCCACATGCAAGGGGCTAGCCATAAGGTTGTTGTTTTCAGCAAGTTGGCCTTGAATAGCTGATGTTGAGCTGTAGAGCTGTGTTACTTGTTATGACCTAAGGTGTATTTTAATAAACCTGCCTTTGGTTTAATTTATTCTTTCAAGCTTTATTCCTTTTCATCTTATCTGAGTTCTGTTGTATGTTTGTGCTCCATAGATTTAATTGCAAACTACAACTGTTTAGTAAGTTAAAGATGCGTTGCTGCTAACAACAGCTTGAAGTGGCGATGAGGTCTTAAGGTTTTTTTGGAAGGTCTTAAAAAAGTCTTAAAAAGGTATTGAAATTAGCCTCAGGATTCCTGCATATACCCTGATCAAGCAATTGTTCCAATCCATCTTGCTTGTTAACCTAAAAATACACAAACATGTTTTTGTTAACCATGGCCCACAGCTAGGGTTAAATATTTATTATGGAATGATTCTCTTTCAGAATTTCTGTTCTGAAACCTAAATAAAGGACTGTTTATCACAAAATAGTGATTCAGTGCCATGGACAGCACCACCCCTGCAGACAGCCGTCCCTGGTTATTCCTTTAGCCATCTAGTCACTCCTCACCTGTGAAACGTCATCCTTTGAGCTTCCTCCTTTTGAGCTGCCTCACCAGAGCAGCCTGCACTGTGCTCTTTCTTTTGATAGTAAGGAAAAAATACAGCATGTAGCCTAACCATGAAATTTTGAGTGGAACGTTCGAGTATTCCTGAAACAAAATTGCAGTGGAAACTCATCACAAATTCACTGTTATTTATTCCTCACCTGGAAAGCCTGGCTCTGAACAACCATGTTTTGGCCATGGCAGTCCCCAGAGGTGCTTCCTGCTGCTTTCTATATACAGAAATAGCGACATTAGTTACCATGTTACAATTACAGTATTACATACGACATAGCTAAATGCTCATCTTATTTTTAACATAACTAACACAACTAAACGCACATGTTGGTAGAAGGAGACAGACAAACAAGATAGCTTGAAATCCTAGCTAGCATCCTAGTGAAATTGTACGATGGGATGCCTGTAGGACTACAACCCCGTTTCCATTAACAAACGAGTAACTGCTACTAACTACTACACAGAACCACATCAAGTCAGAATGTAGCATAAGGGGGTTGTTTAAAAGAAGCTGAGTAAATTCATATAACATAGGCTAGTAGGGAAAAAGTAGTAGACAATTTCTGTATTTTAACGAAAGTGCTAAACACATTACTGTGTCCACTAAGCCCATAGAAACCATCTGACACAAAAAAATTATTTCATTTTTTTTATCTGACACTATTTTTATTGCTATAGTTGTATTCCTTGACCCTGAAAATGTATGATTAGACACCAAAATTGTGATCCTAAGTGGCTTAGAAGCTGAGATAATGGTCGATATATAGGTTTTTATATGGCGACCAAATTCAAAATCCGTGCTGTATGTTTTCAAACCAGCCGCCAGCAATTTGACCAGCTGAGTTGCAGGTGACACCATCAGCTGGGTTGAGTTGAGCCCAGACGGCCACTTCTCACCGCTGCAACTTTTCTCTGCAACATTCTAAAATGGTTACATCTCGTTGTGAATCTTTGGCCTGAACTGGCCTAAAGTGACCAGTCTTTTAATAGGTCCAGTGTTAAGCAGGAAGGCTGCAGCCAACAACCACAACCGCCAGAGTCCAATTAAATAAACAGTAAATGGTACACTTTACTGCTAACATTACAAACGAGACAGTTTTCTGTCACCATCATACTCCATCGTAATTCTTCTTTCTTTCCTCCTCATAATATCATTTGCTGTAATACTTTCCAATAAATGTCACTCACGGTGATCCATTATGGTTTTTATATCTGTCTTTAATATTTAAACAATATTGGTGTTTTGTATTTGAACAAGTGTTATTGAAGGTGATCCCTCAATAATACCAAGTATTTTTTACATGACCAGCCTTCAATGTACAATATTGTTGTATTTTTTTTATACCTCTGGTATACCGCTGGTGGTAGCCATGGCTAGAGGCACTATGTTTTCGGGTTGTCTGTCCCATTCTTGTGAACACAGTATCTCAAGACCGCCTCAAGGGAATTTCTTCAAATTTGGCACAAATGTCCACTTGGACTGAAGAATAAACTAATTAGAATTTTGTGGTCAAAGGTCAAGGTCAGTCTGACCTCACAAAATCTGTTTATGGCCATATCTCAAGAATCCAAATTATGACAGAACTTTACACTTGGGTGACATTTTATATTCAAAAGGTTAAAGGTCAACTTCAATGTCACATCATAATATTCTGCATAAAACAGTTTTCTGGCCATGACTCAACGTCACATCCCAGGAATAGAAGTGGAGACATTTGGTCAGATACTGAAATGGTGACACTAATCTTTGGTGTCCACCCTGAAACAGTTCTCCTGATGGTGGTGCTATAGAAACTGTTAGTTATGAGAAATATAGAAAACATTAAAGCCGTACATGCTTAAATCTAAATGGCAAATTTTAACTTTCTTGTAAGGATTTCATAATAGTTTAATGAGCAGTTGAGTTTGTATTTGTCTGTGAGTGTTTGGTGTGTGATTTGTTTCTCCAGTGTTGTTTTGTGACCATTTATCCTTTATCTCTGTACCCAGGAGAAGCACTGACAGAGGAAGTAGACCTGCTGCTCCCTGAGAATGTGATCGTTGGATCTGCCCGAGCTTCAGTATCAGTGCTGGGTAAACCGAGGGATCGATTTGACTTCAGTTGCTCATTTGGCTTAGTGTGTTGGTATTTTGCCTTCTGTTCGATGGAGTGGAGATGAAGAGATAAAGGCAGATAAAGAAACATGGGGAGAGATGGGGTTGGGAGGATGACATGCAGCAAAGATTCTTGAGTGGTGTGTAACCCTGCAGGTGATACATCCAGTGTGTGGGGATGATTTTTGCTTGGTTTCTCATCCAGCCTCAGATCTCTAAAAACAAGGACAACCTCTTCAGAAAATCCTCTCAAGGTCACTTTAGTTGTGTTTTTGTGCAGGTGACATTTTGGGCCGAGCCATGAAGAACCTGGATGGGCTGCTGAAGATGCCGTATGGATGTGGGGAGCAGAACATGGTGCTCCTGGCCCCCAACATCTACATCCTCCAGTACCTGAGAAACTCACAGCAGCTGACCCCAGCCATCAAGGAAAAGGCCACCAACTTCATGACCAGTGGTGAGTCTCTGTTGGTTTTACATTGCTGTGAAAATTTAACAGACGTTTAGACTTTGGAAGACATAAAATGGCCCTTTTTGAAGTGAGATAAAGAGAGTGGGCACTGGGCAGCAGACAAATGACCCATAAACAGTCGAATATCAGTTTTATTTGGAAGAAAGATGCCTCACCCTTCTGATTACCTCTGCACATTACCTTCCCAACATTTACATATCAAGGTCACACAACAGTTATTTCGAGAGCATAATCCCCACTCTGTTGCTGCTGCAGTGTGCAGTTCAGGGCTGTGCTCAACGTGGGTGGAGTCAAATGTTTAGCGCTGTCCTACGTTAGCAGTTCTGACTGTGTTAGCTGCTAGTTAGCTAGCTGCTACCCCACGATTCCTCACAGCCTCACTCCTGGAGTAGGAGACTAGTTTTGCCATGAGGAAAGCGGCCAGCACACCCAGTAAGGTGGAGACAGACTTGCTGAAGCAACTTGAAATCAGCCAGAGCTAACCCGTTAACCCAGTGCCAGGGGTGATAGCAGCAGCACAAGATCCCTCTCACAGTCAGATGTAGAGAACAAAAGGTTGAAAAGAGAAAGAATAGTGTTGCAGTGTTCAAAGGCCGGACATTGAAACTGTCCGTTGCAACCTTCTGTATGCAGAGAGTGGCTGGTAGTGGGCAGCATATATACGCTTAGGTCTGTCCTGCCTGTAATTTAGTGTAAGAAGTAGAATTTCATAATGATTGAAATCATGTTTCCTTTGTTATCCAGGCTACCAAAGACAGCTGAACTACAAACATTCTGATGGTGCTTACAGTGCTTTTGGATCAGGAGAGGGGAACACTTGGTGAGAACATGTGTTTGTTTGTGCCAAACCATGGTTTCCCACTGTTCATTTACAGCATTTGAAATATTTCAAGATATATTAAGTGGTGTCATTTTGCTAAATACTGCACTCCTGTTAAAGTGGAACAGTAATATAATCTGTTTTCAGTGTTTCACCTTCTTAGACTGTGTTCACAATGTGGACTTAAAGGGCCAGTGTGTAATATTTGGCATGGTTTATTGTCAATCTGAATCTGAATCTGAATATTCTACCCATTAATACGTTTATACAAGTGTATGATCGCTATAAAATAAAATTTGTTTGGTTTTCGTAGCCTTATAATTATGCTTTTATATATATATCAAGGGCCTTGCTTTAGAGAGGTCGCCATCTTGCACCGCCATGTATGTACGGCAGACCGAGTGGACAATCCAGCCAGCCAGAGAACACGTTTCGCGTGTATAAATGAACCAACAAAGACAGCGGAAGGAAGGAAGAAGGAGGAGGAAACAGCAGAGTGTTAGTAGTTCGTCGATAGAGAGTAGTGAAAAGTTTTTTTAGTTATAAAGTTTGCGAATGGACCACACTTACCACGCAACAGGAGAGAATGAACCCGAACCGTCATCTGCGAGGAAAAGAAGACGCAGCTTCACTCCTTGTGATGCACTCTCTGCGGCGCTTTTCCTCCTGATGATATATCTCCCCAACGATGGCAGCAGTAGCACCGAATCCCATTCTGTGCATTCAGCCTCTCTTCTCACCCGCTCAGCATCAAACACATGGAGTTCCTCATCTGTATGCTCCGGCTCAAACAGGTATGGCTCTGGGTCTGTGTCCGCTACAAGAAACTCTTCAAAATCGCGTTCAAAGTCGTCCATTGCAGCTACTATAGTCCGGAGATATTGCTAGGCTAAATAAACAGCTGAGCACTGTTTACCGGCTACGCTGTCAGTCAGTGTGCGGGCTGGAGATTGGTGGAGCAGAGAGGGGAGGGGGGTCCCCACTCAGTATTGTAAACGAGTATGTGTGTAAAGTTAGAAGTGTGTGTGTTATGCTAGAAGAGTCAGAGTTTGGGACGGAGTCTTTTACCCCCTGGAGTGTTACTGGAGTTTCTGGAGTGCTCAAATAAATGGGCCTTTTTCCCGAACGCTCCTCTGGTCTCCTGCTCGTGAGGGATTCATTACAATATCGTAACATGGTTTAGATTTCTAAATAAACATTCACCTCGTCGCTAGATAGACCTACTCCTGAAAAAGTCATGCGCAAGGCTTTTTGTCCCTACGAGGCCACTGTCATTTACCCGACGGGAGGGGTGAGCGAGTGAGCCCTGCAATCTAGAATTTGACCACTGATGTCACTGTTTCCAGCGGTTTTCAACCCATTTTACACACTGGCCCTTTAAGACGGTGATATAAGGACATAATGAAACTATAAAACAGTGTGTGATGAGCTCGGGTGTCCCTCACTCCTTTGAGATTACTAATGTTCTTTTGTTTTTCCTCAGGCTCACTGCTTTTGTTCTGAGATCCTTTGTCAAAGCACAGTCCTTCATCTACATCGACCCGAGCAACACTGAACAGCCAAAGACTTGGCTGATCAGCAAACAGCAAAAAAATGGCTGTTTCCAAAAGTCAGGAAAACTCTTTCACAACAGAATGAAGGTAGGGGCAAAGTGCCTGATGGGTAGATGCTGTTACTAAATTTAAATCAGCATGTCTCTGTGCTGGTGATAGCCGTAGCTGGAGGCATTATGTCCGTCCATTCATCCCATAGTCGAGATACTTCATGAACGCCTTGAGGGAATCTCAACAAATTTGGCACAAACGTCCCCTTGGACTCAGCCATGAGCTGATTAGATTTTGGTGGTCAAAGGTCAAGGTCACTTTGACTTCTATCTCATATTTTGAAAAAATCACGTCACCTTTTTTCACACTAATTGATTCATTTATTAAGAATCCAACAGCGCGACTTCACTCATGTTCACGACAAGGTGCTTAAGATGAGATCATTCATAACTGGTGCTTCCTCTCTACAGGGTGGTGTGTCTGATGAAGTGACTCTCAGTGCTTATGTCACTGCTGCTTTCTTGGAGATGAATATGTCTGTAACGGTGAGTAGACCTGTTGCAGCACAATCATTCTCACACTGTGTTCTCACTTCTGACTGGATCATTGAAGCATCAGCAACTGGAATGACTTTATTTGCATTGCACATTGTGCAAAGACATGTGCTGTGCAGCTCCTGAGACAATTTAATCATGCACACACACACACACACACACACACACACACACACATGCACCTGCCACACAGATAAATAATAATGTTAAAAAAGAGAGTATACAAAAAGTGAAAGTACAGTTACTTCACATTTCCTCATAGCGATTATTCAAGGTTAGTCCTGTGGTGTGGAGTGCTGTGATGATGTTGGGGGAGGGGGGACAGTGGTTTGTGGAGTTCAGTGATGCTGCTCTTGATCATGGAAGTGTGGGTCTTCAATGCCCTGTATCGTCTTCCAGATGGCAGCAGAGAGGAGAGATGGTGATAGGTGTGAGTTACATCCTCAGAATGCTGCTGGCTCTGCAGAGGCAGCGTGATCCGAACCAGCTTTATATTCTATATTCTATATTTTGTCTGTTCTAGAATCCTGTCATGAGGAGGAGCTTATCGTGTCTCAGGGAGTCTATCAGTGACCTCAACAACACCTACACTACAGCTCTGCTGGCGTACGTCTTCACCCTGGCAGGAGACATGGAGACCCGTGCTTACCTACTGAAGCACCTAGACACTGTTGCAATACAAGAAGGTGAGTCGTCCTCGTGAAGGAAATCATTTTTGCTTCATTACTGTGATTGTAGCTCACCTTGTGGCTGGTTGTCTGTTTTTAGGAGGTTTCCTCCACTGGTCTCAGACAGCAGCAGAAACATCAGCCTCTCTGGCTGTGGAGATCAGCTCCTATGTGCTGCTGGCCAAACTCAGTGCACCTCCTTCTGCTGAAGACCTGGGATATGCCACCCGAATCGCCAGGTGGCTGACGGGTCAGCAGAACCATTATGGAGGCTTCTCCTCCACACAGGTACAGCTAAAACAGCATTCAGCTAAACTTACATTTATGCTACCGAGGGCCAAGCTGCTCTGCAGGTAAATGCTTTTTCTGTGCACGTCAGTCTTGAGGCTGTTTTCAGGTGGGAGATCAGTGGAGGATATGTGACAACAAGACTAAGGGCTCTGTTTTCGTTTGCAGTCTCAAACTGGAGTGATGCCATATGAAGGTTACTGGCATGATGTGTTTATAACTGTGTGTGTGATTTAGGACACCGTGGTGGCTCTTCAGGCTCTGGCTCTCTACTCCACTGTGGTGTTCAGCCCAGAGGGTTCAAGCACAGTGACAGTCCAGTCTCCCAGTGGCCAGCTAACATTTGATGTGAATCAGAACAATCGACTGCTCTACCAGGAGGAGGCGCTGCAGGATATGACAGGAAAGCACAGCCTGGAGGTGGAGGGCACTGCATGTGCTGCAGTACAGGTCAGTCACTGTGGCTCTTACTGTTTCTCTTCTGTGCACATGCATTTACCACCTCTGAGGCTGAGCTCAGGTCAGTAACTCTCATGTTTTGCTGGAAGAAGTTTTGGTACTTAGCCTCTACTCCATGCTTTAAATGAACTCCCCTTACTGGTATTCAACACAAAGCAGGGTGGCTACTTGTGTACTACCTGTAAATGATATATTCTGTTTTGGCATATTCATGAATCCCAAATCAGAATACTTGAGTAACTAATCTCAGCATGAAGAAAAAATCTTGAAGAGGATATTTGTTAATCTTCCTGATGTGTCTGTTGTCCAGATTTCTCTTCACTATAACGTCCCAACTCCTACTGATGTCACAACCTTCAGTGTTGAAGTCGAACCAGAGGCCGACTGCACCAGTGAAAGACCCAAAATCACTCTGACACTAAAGTTCCTGTAAGTAATCAATTCACTAGTTATAGAAAAATACTGAAATGTTAAACAAACAGTCCTGTGCACCCAATAACAGATATACTGGAAAGGAGACCACGACCAACATGGTGATCCTGGATATCAAAATGCTGTCTGGATTTGTCCCAGACCAAGAGTCTCTGAAGAAAGTGAGTTATTACAGTAACTTTCATCTTTAGTAGACAGGAAATAGTTTTCATATGTTGCTGAAGAACCACCCAGCTGATTATTGACTCCTCACAGCTCAAAGGTGCCCTGCTGGTGGACCGTGTTGAACAATCAGACGATCATGTTCTGGTGTACATACAGGAGGTGAGGAATAATACACAGTAAAGGAACGATACATGATGCTCTCCAGATTTGTTACTGATCATGTGGTCTGTTTGTCCTCCAACAGTTAACAAAGGACATACCCATCAACCTCAGCTTGGAGCTCATACAGGAGGTTCTAGTGCAGAACCTGAAGCCAGCCGTGGTCAAGATCTACGACTACTACCAGCCAAGTACATCAGTCCTCTTTAAACCTCCTTTACAAAGACCACAGCACACACTGACAAACTCTGCTCCTCGGTAGAGCTGTACAACAACCTGAAAGTCATCAGAATCCTAATATTGGTATTAATCGCTTAATCGTCTAATTTCAAAGCTTTTGTCTGACGTCCTGTGGGACAGATTCCAGCACTTCAACACCTGAAAGAAGGACTAAAATGTCAACGTTGAGAGGCAGCAGTTTTGCTTAGAGGGGGAGATGCAGTATGTCAGACAGCTTCATAAACAAATTTAAAATTGTTGTGGTGGTGGGGGAGAGAGGGGGATTTGATTTGGGGGAAAGTTCAGTTTGTGGATGGCTGTGGGGTAAAAACTGTTCCCCAGTCTGGAGGTGCGACATTTCAGGGCCCTGTAGCGTGTTCCCGAGGGCATTAGTGTGAACAGGTGGTGAAAGGGATGAGTTCTGTCTTTTACAATCCTGCAGGCTCTGAGTCTTTCTTATCATTGCAGGTTTCCTAGAAGAGTTTTTCTATACAGTTAGCTCCTAAATAAACATTTCTGTCTGTGTTGATTAGTTCAGTACAGCTTTTAAAGACTTTGGGTTTGTCTGTGACAGGTGTTTTAGGTGAATTTTAGAGGACCACTGTGTGGTTTTAACTTGGTGATTATCTACAACAACCACAAAGAGAGTTTTGCAGTGTTTGATGGGGTTGTTTGTTTAGTCTCTGACTCTTGTTTTTCCTCCCAGGTGACCAGGCTGAGACAGAATACATCTACCCTTGTGCTCCAGGTAACAATCTGTAATGACATACTGCACAGGAACATTTGTACAATCCCATTAAAAGAACAGTTAATTCAGAAACAAAATAAACTGTATGTAGCTTTCACCTCGCCTACGCTCTCTATGATCACAGAAAACATTTTCTATCAAACAGCAATAAGGAGAGCAAAGTGCCAGAAAAATAAATCTGTATCAGTACAGACATATTTTGACAGGACCGAACAAAGGACGGCACAAAAGTTTGAAAACATTCAAAAAACATTCTGAAAATTCATGTGTGGCATTAAGAATTCGTTACCCACACATGCACCACAGATTCCTTCACAGAGGGATCATCCAAAAATGCTTTGTTAAGGAATAGTTCAGCAAAAGTAGTCTGGATTTTCATGAGCCCACAAATGTATACAAGACACTTGGATGACGCTGCACGGGAATTTTCAGAAAGATTTTCAGACATTTTGTAATCTTCTTTGCTGTCTTTCATTCGGCCTTGATTCAAGTCCGCTCTCCTTCACGCACCAGAAAACTTTTTGTGGGACCACAGTGAGAGGTGGGAGGTGAGTACTATATTCAATTTATGCTGTTTCTGGGTGAACTATTCCTTTAAACAATATGCTAAACTGTAAAACTGATGGTGTACAGTATACTGCGTGTGTTAGGCTGCTCTAACAACCTAATTTAAAGTTGTAGAAAATGATAAGACCACATTATACTGATTTATAAACACTGGTTAATTTGTTAAATATTGAAAGATATAATTATTTATTAAACTCATGTACAATGTTTGTACCCTGTTCAATTCAATGAAACAAAATATATTTCAATTCAGTAACCAAATGTCTGTTGAATAATCTGTTGATGTTCTTTCATTTGCAGTTTGAAGAGTGATGTGAGGTCTCCACTGAGAACTGTGACCCCCATTGACTGCACCATAATTGAACAGGACTTGGACTTTAAGATTTGATTGAAGATAAATGTGACTGCAGAAACATACTGAATATTCATGTTTGTGTGTGCACAAACTTGAGAACACAGCTCACATAAAAACCTGTTTCTTTCCTGACTCATCTTTCTCCGCGTGTGTTGCAGTGATTTCATAGAACAGCAGCCATGACTGATCTTTATTTATTTATCACATTTTCATTTATTTATTACACTCATAGGGGAGGGTTTCCCTCCACAGTATCTCCAGTTGAGGTCAGTGTTTCTCAGCATATAAGCACTGAGTGTTTCACATAAGATAGACATAAAACATAAAACAGACAAGACCATGTCATATAAAAGACATTTAAAAACAGTTTAAAATGAGTATTAACTGATTAGCAAAAGCATAAACCCTAAAATCCTAAAAAATGTGAAATGAAATAAATCATTAAAAGTCATAAGATTACAGAATTGTAAAAACAAATTCATAAAATCAAGTAAAATACAACATTTTATGGGAGCCGCAGCAATGTGAAGTGTAATAAGAGTTTCACACCTGTGCTCGGACAGTCAAAGCTTGTTCAAGTGAATAGATACACTTTGAACTGTTTCTGGGAACCTCCAACAAACCAGCAGCAGATGATCGCAGTGTTCTTGGAGGCAAATAGTTAAAGGAATAGTGCACCCAAAAATGAAAATTCAGCCATTATCTACTCACCCATATGCTGATGGAGACTCAGGTGAAGTTTTAGAGTCCTCACAACACTTGCGGAGATTGCCTCTCTGGGCAATCTCACGTGTGCCCGCTTGTGCGAGACCGTGAAACATGGGCACCGCGCACACACACACACACGTGAATGCGGTGCCCATGTCTCACGGTCTCGCACAAGCGGGCACACGTGAGATTGCCCAGAGAGGCAGTTAGAGCTACAGGCTACAGTGAGGCTACAAACAGAGTTGAAATGATGTTCTTCCAAACAACTTTTTATGTCGGGGCTTCAGGACACTTGGATCACTACGGACGAGCAGTATGGAGATATTTTGTGCTTTCAATTATGTGTTTTTGGACGTTTGAATCTGGGGCGCTGTCAGCCTCCATTAGGTGGAGTTGTGTTGCTACCTCCTCTCCCCTTGGATCTCCGCAAGTGTTGTGAGGACTCTAAAACTTCACCTGAGCCTCCATCGGCATATGGGTGAGTAGATAATGGCTGCATTTTCATTTGTGTGTGTGTGTGTGTGTGTGTGTTGTTGAAGGGAAAAAAAAAGTCAAATTGCGGCATTGTACCAACGTTGTGCATTTATTTTGAAAGTGACTGTATGCAAACTGTACACTTCCTGTGAAAACGGACAATACATGTAACAGGCTGAGCTTGATACAGAGTCCCAGAACATTACCATCCAACACACTCAGGGTACCTTGCACGTCATAAAGTCCATGACCAAATGTCGATATGTGACAAGGTCAGAGTAGGCATGAGTGCACCCTATAAGGTTTATTTTCACATATGAAGGGAAGTCAGATTCGACCTCTGAGGACCGTGAGAGGTCAAATCCGCAATGGACAGGGCCTGAGGTGGACCCACCTGAAGGCCCTTAATGTGTCAGTTGACACTGTGCTAATGACACTAATGTTTTATGCGTGCTGATCAAACAGAAGTTCAGACTCTCTCGTAAGAAGAATGTTGCAATTAGAGTCTCTGATCTGATCAAACAAACCTTTTCTGACCCATGGCCCAAGGTTCCCTGGTAGCAAATACACATTACTCACTTTGTGTGTTTAAACATGCTGTTAATTATTACAATAAGAGAAAGTGGTGCAAACTTGGCTTTTTTTTTGCACCAAAGAAGCCAACAACTAAACAAAGTGCATGGGGTTATGCCGGGAATTCTAACGCCCCCGTTGAGTGGGAGTGCTGAAGAGTCACTCAGTGTTCTTTAACAGCTGATTGTATCACCACAACACGAGACAACATCATCATCTTTATTCTATATATGGCTTCAGTTTTGGTCTGATAGGCCTGTTACAGATGGTTTAGGTGTCACTGTCACATCATAGCTACTAGAACTGAGGTGCAACAAGTACAGACATTTACATATAAATATTTTAACCTCATAGTGTCTATCCTCTGCAGCTCCAGCTGCTTTGATTCACTGCATGCACCTCCTCTGCTTGAAAAGCATTCAGGTTTATTTAAAAGCACATTATCTGAAGTGGCTGCATGCAGTGCCTCAGAATCATAATCAGAAAACCTTTATTGTCCCTTGCAAGAAGCAATGGAAATTCGTCTTTGACGTGCTCACAAATGCACATAGAATAAAAACACAAGTTAAAACACAGTTTAAACATAGAACATCAATGAAGAATAAATACAGTGTGGACAAAGATTTCATTGTGAGTTGTTGATGATGTTGATGCCGGATAAAATGAATGATTTTTTTGACTAAGTTTGTTCTTGCTCGAGGGACCCTGTATCTACGGCCTGAAGGAAGGAGTTGAAATGAGTTGTGGAGCGGATGTGAAGGGTCGTGTATGATGGTGGTGGCTTTCCATCTGACTGCTTGAGTGTGGAGGTCTGAGAGAGAGGACTGTGTGATGCCTGTTATTTTACTTGCATGTTTGATGACCCATGATGTGCCTCAGTTGTCTAAAGTCTTCTGTCAGTACAGATAGTTTAGTTTCATTGTTGCATCACTCTTAACAGTAAGACCCTTTCTTACTGTGTTGTAACTCCTGACCAGAATTTGAGGACTTTATCAGTCCACAAATGTTTACCTATTGGAAAAATTGTCTACTTTGGCCCTAGTAATCAGGTTAAGAACTGTTTGCATGGCGAAATCAAACAACCCACGCTGAGTAAAGGGCAGTTTAGCAGAACTCCGCTTACAGTAACAATGATTCGTCCAAATGATTTATGGAAACAGTTCACTACAGCCCCCTTACATACATAGCACAGTCACCATAGAAGGAATGAGCAGGACAAAAAGATGTTGTAAAACGAGATATAAAGCACAACATTTGATCACAATATCATAAACTGTAGGAAAATGTCATTTTCACATTTTAGTTTTTATAGTTGGAATGACAAACCTTTTTAACCTTTCCTGATTAAACTTTTAAAATTGCTTTCAGCCTTAAAAACTGTATAAACCCTGTAGAAACAGACATCCCATGGACAGCCGCAGGAGGTTGTTTTTTGCATGATTCTGTTTAAACAGATATAAAATAAAAACCATATCAGCATGAGCATTCATTCTTTAGCAGCAGAAAGCTGAAGCTTCCATCTTAGCCGTCATCACATCATTGCCTTACGTTACCTTAACTTGCGTGTGGTGCAAACGTGGTAATCCAACTTAATTACGCTGGTACTTCCCCGTAATGGTCCTCTGTACATTTATATCGATCTATAATAAAAACCATAATAGCTAGAGCGTTGATTCTTTCTGTAGCAGAAAGCTTAGGCTTCTGTCTTCCCGTCATTACATTGCCCACTAATGATGACGTCAATGCACACGTTACTTGTGGTGCAAAATCAGACAAAAACGTGCAGCGTCGCTAGAAGAATGAATGATAAAACCAGCACAACACCTTTTCACTCTGCATGTAAAAATGAGCATATCTCTAAATCTAAATAATGTACGTAGTTCAAATAACTCATGCCATGTTAGTAAATATTTTGTTTATGTTTAAATATTTTAAAACATTTTGGATAAAAATGTTTTGTGTTTTTATTTTGTAGAATCAAATGAAAACACGTCCATTTTTTAAAAATGTATTTATTTTTTAATGACTCAGTTTCAATATTTTTTTATAAGTTATTATAATTACTTGACTTCGATAACCTTTTAGCTTAGGCTGTACAGATTTTGGGGATATAAAGCATTTGAATATACTCAAAAGAAATGACATCAGAAAAAGCAAAAATACCAATGTATGCACTGGCGTACCGTTTCTGTTGCAGAGTTCAAAGGATTAAACACCCTGAAGTCTTTAAATGATTGACTCATAGGATACCTGGAAATCAAACAAAGGGGTTGCATCACAAGTGTGTGTGTGTGTGTGTGTGTGTGTTGGGAGGGGGGGGGTGCAGCGGGGGCAGGTTTCTCAATCAGAGGCTATTTAACAGTTGCTGACTCAGGGCTCAGCGCACATCTCAGTCAGTCATGGGTCGTCCTGGGATTCAGATGTGGACATGGACACTTTGTGTCGTCTTGAGCTGGGCGGGCCTGGGTCAAGCCGTGGCAGGACCGTAAGTTTTTCTGTAATCTTGAGCTATTAATGTTTGGTTGAATTATTTAAACATGAATGATGGGAAAAGATTTTTTACTCTGCAATCCTCAGTGTTGGAAATTCTTCCGTATCAGATCCAGTAAGATTTTTACTGTATGTTTCTGTGGCTGCAGGCAGTACATGGTGGCCATCCCTGCAGTTCTTGAAGCCGGAGCTGAGACTAAGTTCTGTGCAAGTCTCCTGCAGCCCAACGAGACCCTGGTCATGACCATTACTCTGATGTCCCAAGAGGCAAACACGACCCTCCTCAAGCAGACGTCCAGTCAAGAATTTCATCTCTGCACTGACTTTCAGGTCAGCTCTCCAGATTTGATTCATTTACTCATCTCCACAGGGCTGAAAATATGCAACAATTTTTAAGTAGGAGGACCTTAATGGGATTTCGTAACACATACTGTAACACACACACACACACACACACACACACACACAGTGGTTCAAAGTGCAGAGTCACAGGTCCATAGTGTACATTTGTGATATTAGGTTTTTAACAAATCAAGGGCAAACAGATCAAGTTAAATATCCATTCATTATTTTTTCAGTATGAGGTCATGGTTCTCTCTGTGTCTATAAAATATCTGTCTGTCACAGGTTCCCTTAGTACAGAAACAAACGATACAGATGTTCGAGGTGGAGGTACATGGCGACACATTTCACTCAAGAGAAGTCAGGAAAGTCATGATCAAAGTCCATAAACCAATGACATTCGTCCAAACAGACAAACCGCTCTACCTCCCTGGACAAACAGGTAACCTTGAGCTAAGGATCTATAATGTTGTAGGGTTACGCAGTATGGTACTGTGGGCAGATTCCCCCTTTACAGATAAATGCAGATGTGTGTGCAGCATGGGGGGAGGAAATTTACAGCATCATCATATCTTTTAGAAGGACATTTTCAGGATTTAAAGATAAAGCACTGCGGGCCCAAATGTTTGTCTGTCACCTTTTACTAAGCTCAGCTCTGGATAACCAACATTAGCTGTAGCAGGTAGAGTGAATGTCAGCAGGCAGTTATGGGTTAAAATCACAGAAACCCAGAAACAATACATTAGTGTGGAAAAGTATCATGATGAAAAACGCCAGCATATTTGAAAAGAAAAAAATGAAGTTGACATATATATCAAATTTCCACATCCCCAGAGTCATTTTGTGACTCCCAACACACAGTGTCCCTGCAGGTGGTGGGCCCGACCATGCTCCATGGCCCAAGGCCCCTTCCCCCTTCCCCTAGGTCTGGCTCCGGGCCCATACTGGGCAGGGACTCATGGTCCAAATATGCCAAGTCATCAAGGTCTTCTTGAATCGCTCTTACTCTGGCCACTCCCCTGGACCATTTGCCTTGGGAGACCCTGCCAGGGGCTATTAGCCCCGAAAAACACAGCTCCCGGGATCACGAGGATGGGGGCGCAAACCCCTCCACCATGTTAAAGTGGCAATTCTCAGAGGAGTCTGAGGCCATGGTTCTCTGCCAGAAAACAGTGGACTGCCCCCTCTGGGTTGGGAATGAGTTACAGCCCCAAGCAAGGGAGTTTAAGTATCTCAGGGTCTTGTTCACGAGTGAAGGTAGAATGAAGCATGAGCTGGATCCGTGGTTTCTCACAGCTTCTGCAGTAATGTGGGCACTGCACTGGACCATCATGGTGAAGAGGGAGCTGAGCCAGAAGGCAAAGCTTTCGATTTACTGGTCCATCTACGTCCCAACCCTCACCTATGGTCATGAGCTCTGGGTAGTGACTGAAAGAATGAGATTGCAGATACAGCTGCAGAAATAAGTTTCCTCTCCGTCTGGGCTCAGCCTTAAAGATGGGTGAGGAGCTCAGACATCCGGAGGGAGCTCAGAGTAGAGCCGCTGCTCCTTCGTGTTGAAAGGGGTCAGTTGAAGTCGTTCGGGCATCTGATCAGGATCCTCCTGGGCGCCTCTTGTCAGAGGTGTTCCAGGCACGTCCCACTGGTAGGAGGCCCCGGGGCAGACCCAGAACACACTGGAGGGATTACATATCTCATCTGGCCTGGGAACACCTTGGGGTCCTCCAGGAGGAGCTGGAAAGCATAACTAGGGAGAGGGACGTCTGGGGTACTTACTGTACGTCTGCCCCCTGCCACACATGAAAATGGATGAAAGATGGATATATACATTTTCTGTGGTTTTCCTGCTGCACCCCTTAGACAGATTGATTGGATTTTTTGCAGTGGGGTACTTACTTACTATAGTAAGTGTGTTACATACAGTAGATGTCAGTTGGCACGCCCCCAGTTTGGAGAAGCAGGCTGGATTCTGACAGGAAAGCTAAGCAATGTACTGCTATGGAGGGGTCAGCCACAAAACATATTAAGCCACCTAAAAAATCAATATCAGTTCAAGTGTACACTTTATTGAGAGTATTTTCACAGCTTTACCTTTCTGTCAGACAGCTGGTTGAGCAGGGGAGCAGTTAACAGCTTCAGTTCCACATCTATGCTCTCGTCAAAGCCACCAGCCTCCATTGACATTAACACTAATTTTAGCTCACTGAACACAGGAGCTGCTGGTCTACTGTCCACCATTTTAGAGACATTCAAAGCTGTGAACACATTACTAGATGCTAATTATGCACACTAAGCTGAAAAGTTTCCTTCTCAGGATATTGAACTCTTTTTAATTTATTGCTTTTGCAGTTTGTGCAGTTTCACAGTAGACAACAGTGGTAATAATGTAAATGTCAACAGTATATTAAAATGCTGGGCATGTTGATAATTTATCTTGTAAATTTACTAGCTTGTCAAGATGTTGAACAGTGCTGTTTAATGAAAGTCTAATGAAATCTCTCTGTATTTTTCTCAGTGAATTTCAGAGTAGTTACACTGGACACCAAGTTCAGACCTGCCAATCAGCTGGTGAGTGTTTGAACAGTCTCTCTTTAGATCTCATTAATGAAGCACAGAATTTGTGATAGCGTTTGGTAATGGTGAAGTTATGTAATAACGTAAATCAACATAGATGTGCTCTTTAAAGGTGAAGTGTGTAAGATTTAGGGGGATTTGGTGGCGTCTAGCGGAGAATTACAGATTGCAACCAGCTAAAACTTCTCCTGGTTAGAATTCCTTCAGTGTTCATTGTTCAGGAGGTTTTTACCAGGAGCTGAATCATCCACAGAGGTCTCTTCTTCTCCAAAACAAACAGACCAGGTGATTTAAACCACCAGAAACACTGAATAAACCAGGTTCATGTTACAAACCAGTGGAATTCGGGTGTTGCTCACTGCAGTTGGGCTTCTTACTGCAGTGGCTGACGCAAAAACACAAATGGCCCTCTGTGGAGCCAGTGTTTGTTTGTCTGTTCTGGGCTACTGTAGAAACATGGCAGTGCAACATGGTGATCTCTTCAAACAAAGACCTGCTCCCAATGTAGATATAAACGGCTCATTCTAAGGTGAGGAGTACACAACGATTTTGATTTTCAGGTGATTATACACTAAAGAGAACATACTTATTATATGATATTATACTTCTGCTAATATATCCCCCTAAATTCTACACACTGGACCTCGAGGCAGAGATATGATTCTATTGAATCAGCTCCTGGTGAAGCTTTGAGGACAGGCATTTTTTTTATATTAATGTGTCTTACACGTTTCGTATCATTACCATGAACTCATTAGGACACTGCATAATGAAAACAATACATACCAGCTTGTCTTTTAACAAATCTCTCTTCTTTTTTCAGTACAATATCATCGAAATTGAGGTAAGACTCACAGGAAACTGTCCAGACATTAACACACACACCATTCACTGGAGATATATGTTTTGGCCATAACTCAAGAATTAGGCTAATTATTATTTATTAATTATGAGAATGTCACACAAATATCTAATAATGATGAAGTGATAACATTTTATATCCAAAAGGTCAAAGGTCAACTGAACTGTGACATCATAATGTTCTGCTAAAACTCATTTCTGGCCATTATTCAACGTCATATCTCAGGAACAGAAGGGGAGACATTTGGTCAGATACTGAATTGGTGACTCTAATCTTGAAACTGTGCTGATTGTAAAGATCTTCTGTGTGTGAAGCGTCCATGTTTTCACTGACACGGATATAAACTGTAACTTGACTGGTGCGCAGGAGCATACAACCGCATGGCAGTAAGGCTAGTTGTTAAGGGAGTCTGGTAGGTTTTCCCGCTAAAAAGGGCTGCGTTCTGTGAGATAAAAGCAGTAGAAATTAGCGTACACCTTAACAGATATTGAATTTTTAAAGGCGGGACTCTTTTAGGTGGCTAAAATATGTTTTGTTACTGCATCCTTCATCAACTGTAAATTGTTTAGCTTCCGTAGCGGTACTCTCTGTCTGCTTCTCTAAACTGGGCGCTTGCTGACCAACATCTGTTGTATGTAATACTTTTACCCAGTACAATGCAACTTCAAACTATCCCTTTAAGACTCTTCGTCAAACAACATTATACTCATAATGTGTAGTAAGATTTTACTCCAAACCATGTCCCAAAAAGAGAAAAAGAAACATGCTTTTCCTGTGTTCACATCAGGTTCATATTTTTGCCATAAAAAGCTGTTGTTCTTGTTAACTTTATTTAACAGGATCCCAACAACAACAGGATTGGACAGTGGCTGAATGAAACATCCGATAGTAAGATATTGCAGCTCTCTTACGCCTTAAACTCCGAGGCCCCTGAAGGAACCTTCCAAGTAATTGTCACCATTGGGTTAGAGAAGATACATCACAGCTTTAAGGTGGAGAAATATGGTAAGCTATGTTTTTTTTTGTTTTTTTTTTACTTTCCATTTATTTCAGTTTGTACTGAAGCAAGGATGCCAACCATTGTATTTTGTCCCCAGTTTTGCCTAAATTTGACGTCAAAATAGACGCACCTGATGAAGTCAGTATTGATCAGGAAGAAATCAAAGCTGAAGTATGTGCGATGTAAGTAAGAGTTCTGTCACTCATTATTACAAGCTTAAACAATCTGAAATAGGCCCTTTTCAACAACACTGTGTTTTCTGTCTATGTCCATCTAATTAGGTATACATACGGACAACCTGTGCCTGGTGATGTCAACGTTGAGGTGTGCCGACCTCTCAGTCGCCATGGTCATAGGTTTTTCATCTCCCTTGACAATCCAGAGGGAGTGCCTGATGTAAAGGCCCCGTGCTATAACGAGATAAAGCAGGTACAGCAACATCTCTGCTGAGACAAGGTGCATATCAGGTTAGACCTCACATATCCTCCAACAGAATCTACACCCAGTGGTGTAGTGACAGCTGATGAGGTGGCTGTACTACTAGGTAGATGGGTAGGTTGCCCAAGAGGAAGTGGGCACACTCTCCCATATATTCGAGCGGCTTTTTGGCTGATAGGTGGGTATATTGTAAACGGCCAAAAGAGGTGGGTATACCCAGTATACCTGCCTATATTCTTCACTTCACCACTGTGTGCAATGCGTTTTCATCCCAACCCAGCAAAAATCGCTGCCTGCTCAGTGCCGTTCACGTCTACATATAACGTACTAGGTATCCTTCTGCGTTTCTTCTGCGACAGCGTGTCCATTCACACCACTGTGTCTTTTCATAAAACACTTCCTTTTTCACAGGAAATGAACAGTTTCTACTCGTTAGATGCAAACAGCCTTCGTATTTACATTTATTTCCTTTTGCAACAAAAGCAAGTGGTTAGGTGTAGAAAAAAACTTCATGGTTTGGCTCTACATTCATACGAGAAGCGAACACCGGACTCCCCAGTGAAAGTCCAGGTTTGTTGGAGGCATCCACCACCCCTTCTGCTCACTCCATAGGTCCAGCTACTTATGTTACATTGTTACCAGCAGCGTTTCAAACTGACACCACTGAACTGCGTATCATACAGTCGTTACAGGTTTCATCCAGCCACGTTAGGCTGGGCTATACTGCATTCATTAGCAGCACGTGTGCGTCATGGAACCTGTTTTTTTTCCAGGGTCCTTGTTACACAGTAGAGCGGCCATACTGTCTATATTAGCAGGGCATGTGCATCAGGGAAACTTGTTTTGTCAAGTGCACATGTTTGGTTAGAGCAGCCACACTGTTTGCGTGAGCAGGGCGTGTGCGTCACCGAACATCTTTTGTCTGGTGCTCGTGTTAACAAGTCAGAGCAGCCACAGAGATTCGGAGGCTCGCTGATTTTTTCTCAGTGACACGCAGTGCTCAGCAAAAATAGACAATGAAAGTGCTCTTTTGATAATCATATTGACATTATACAACCTTTCACTACAGTTTCACTGTCTAGATCACTCACAGACATGAAGAAATATAAATACCTCTGTTTTACTCAACCTTTCCTGTTTCTGTTTCAAAATAAAGGCGCTCTAACAACGTCTCTGTGGACAGATTCGTTCGTTGAGGCTTTTTAATGTGAAATATTTGCATGATCGTGTTGTTGACAATACAGTGGCAGGTACAGCGTTAGTGCAGCCTTATAAATGAGTGGAGTATCAGCTTTTAGTTGTGGTAATACAGTAGTGCTAAGGCAACAACACGGTGTGGACACCGCAAGTTTGCAAGCCGCAGCAGTTTGGTGAGGCTGCTGTGACATGCTTCTCACGTTATGCAGTGTACTCCAGGCCTTATTTACTGATGCTGCCCGTCCATTTATCATACTGCTGCAACAGGTGCCGTCCAGCTGACCTGAGACCTATCAGAAAACCACGAAAGGTTCCATCCTGCTATGTTATAAACTGATCCCACCTGGCGATGTATCATACCGCCATGAAAGGTGGCTTTTGCTGTAGGTATCTGACACAGAAATCACTGACAGAGCGACAATATTTGAAAACTTGTGCATGAGAACGGGCTGGATGAAACCAGTGCATTTGTCTCATTCGTAATGATCCTTCTTAGAATAACCCAAATGATTTCAGAAGTAGCTGGCACACAAGTATTTTCACATTATCTAATATGGCCCCCATTTAAAACAGTTTGGACCCCTCTGGCCTCAACTGTACATGTGTAAATTAAAGTTGGTGAAAACAAACATATGATGCGTGTTAAATGTGTTTTCATAACTTTAGAACTGAAAAGCTGAACAAATGTACAGAGTCCAAAATTTTGTGCCCAGTTTATAGTTTGAATGATACTTTAAAGTGAATATATTGTAGAGTAATAAGGGTAGAACATGGGAGAACTTTATTTTACATTTTCATTCTGTTTAATTTTACCTTATCTCTATTTTATTGTGTTTTCTAGACGGACAAGAAAGGCTGTGCCACTTTTACCTTCCCGATGTCAACTTTCACAAAACGTGCACAGAAGGTGCTGCAAGATTCACTGAAGTTCAGCGCCAAAGTGGAAGAGGAGGGGACAGGCAAGTCTTATAACTTTTTGTATTCTATTAATATTTTAAAAAGAGTATCTTAAGAGAATTACAATGTGGCGTATTGAAACAATAGCTTCTTTGCATGTGACGTCATACATTGGTGCACTGTCCAGATGGAGGGCAGGCAACTGGAGGCTGATGATGATTTGTGCTGTAATAACTTGGTTAGGTTCATTTTGTCTACTCAGTTAAATAGTATAGAGGTTTTCATGTCGCAGCTTGGTCAGTGTACTTTCAAATCTTCATATTGCACACTAGGTATCCTGGGTGTGTCTGTTATTGACATTCTGGGACTTCCTGTCAATTAATGCCATTTACACACAGCGTGTCTTTCCAAAATACACATCCGGTTTTACAGGAAATGTACAGTTTCTGTTCATTAGATGATGCTTTTTTTTTTTCTCAAAATAAACGCACATGGTTAGGTTCAGAAAAAAACATCATGGTTAGGCTCTATATATGGAAGGTGAACATCGGCCTCCTGTGTCCACAGCAGGGCAGGTAAAAGAAGTTTACCCGTTGGAGGTGAGCTGTTTGCAGAGATGCAGTAAGAGCCTGTTGTCTGCAGCTCTTCATCATCATCAACATCTCACTGTGGCTGTTTCTGATTTCACTTTCCTCCCTGCTGTATTATTGGACTTGTCTTAATTAAAGAAAAGCCGCTAATGACGTTTGGCTTATTCTGTAATAAACATATTTTAATTCCTCTAGAGTCTTAAGAATAAAAGTCCCCCGATATTTTGTTTTGTAAAAACTTGTAGTGTGAAGAAGAAAAATAAGGAAATGTTGAGTTTTCGAGCAGCAACTTCACACAACTTCTAATCCGGCTGATAGCGAACATGAATCAATAAAATAAAGCAGATATCTAAAGTAAAAACAGGACGCAGGAGAGAAACTAAACTCAAAAACCACAGAGATTCAGTTAGAAGCTACAGACGTACTGAAACTGAACACACAGAGACTTTTAAAAACACCTTTCTCTCTGGTCTCCTGCAGACAGAGGTGAGCAGAGTCTTGCAACACACATGATTTGTTTAAGGGGGAGAAGCGGGGTGGTCGGGGATTGGCTGTGGTCGGCGAGACACCACATATCGGCACAAAAACAGTATTGTGTAATTTTTTATCTTGCTTGAAAATATATTCATATATTTTTTAAAAAATCGATATACCGCCCACCCTGACTGGATCTCAAGTAAGTTGACTGAGTGCAGACAACACAACATCAGTGGAAAAGCAAAGACACTTTTACTCTTGAAACACAAATACGTACAGCGTAGCAGAGAGAAACAAATCCCTTGATCTTCAAAATGAAAATGGAGTATTTAAGAGTATCGATATTTTAAGATTGATCCACCCACCCCTAACGTTGAAAGGGGGTTGGCTGTAGCCCTAACAAATAGTAGCGTTAGGAGGTCTGGAGGATGAAGTAATTTGTAACAACGACAGTGTCCACATTGGGCAAATCGGTCAAGTTGTGGGAAAAATCACTTTCTTTTGTTTTGCGTTGCAGTTTAAATGTTCTGACGATACCAGCTGCCTGTAGGTTCATCCAACCCTTTAATGTCGTCACTTTCCTCTATGTCCAGTGCTCGCAGTATATGGATTTATCACTCCCTGCCCTCCACCTGTATTTTGCATGTCGTCATAGTCATGTGATTGCAAGCTAGCTTTAACATGGAGACTTCTTGTTCCCTCGTTCAGGTACTACACGCTCACAAGGGAAGGAAATGACGATTACATATGTGGTTGGAAGGCTGTCCTTCATCGACACACCCAAGATTTTTGACGAAGGAGCGAATGTGGAAGGAAAAGTAAGTGTAATGGAGTTCAGTTCTTTGGTGTGATTCTATGCACGGTGTGTTAGGTTGTACTGAACATTCTCACTGATAAATGTTTGTTTCCAACAGGTGAAAGCAGTTCATTACAATAATACACCTGTTCCTGACATGGCCGTGTACCTGTTTGAAGGTGAAAGGTGGTCAACACGTCGCATAGAGAATCTCACAACTAACAGCGATGGTATCGCCACTTTCTCATTTAATACAGCTAACCTTAAACGGGACATCAAATTACACGTGAGTAAGAAGCAACCCTACTCCTACTTATCCAACATTTGTCAGTCACAGCAAAATGCTTTCATGAAGATTCTGATGCAGTCCTGAAGCTCAAACCTAAAACATGCCTTTCACTATGTTTATATCTGAACATTTCTACTGGCTGTAAAAACTGAAGCTCTCTAATACCTCAGCCATCATGAGTTTATTTATAGTGTTTCTTTTCTACTATCTAGGTTAGCAACACACCGACACTGAGCTACGCTGGTTATAGAACGCCGTACTATGAGAGTGGAGAACACACGGTGTCTATGACCCAACTTCCTTCTGATGATACTAAAACAGTCAGCTACCTGGAGGTGAAGAAGAGGGATAAAGCACTGCCCTGTGACGAAGAACAAGACATCTCCATCCATTACACCATAGTTGGAGAGGCTCAAGGTTCTGTGGATGTGATGTATCTGGTGAGTGGTGGGTGAACTATTTCTCGACGATGGACAGGAAGTTGTTTTTGAGATGACTGTTACGTCAGATTATTGATTGATTGATTGATTGATTGATTGATTGATTGATTGATTGAAGAACCATATTTATGCCACTTAGCAAATTACCCGGTGAGACTGGAGACAGCAAAACCATGGTACATTCTGCTACATGGTAATATTTTAGCATGGAATATGTTGAGTAGTAGTACGCAAAGTAGCGTTAACCCTGGTTGACTGTGTACACTATACTGCAAAGGAAATCTAAATTAATGTGCGTTTCCTTACACTATGTATTCTCTGAATATTAAGAGGTGAGCACACTGAGATAAATACTGGACAAAATATTCACTCTGGTGCGTTTAAAGTTTAGCGTCACCCTTACAGCGAATTTTTAAACATTAATGGTGTTATTCAACTTTTAAAACCAGCAATTCAGTGTAGCTTCAGCTTTTCAACATCCAGCACTCACACAAAAAGTTTCTGAAGAAAATTGTATTCTCTAGTTCTACACATTGTTATTTCTTGTCAAAACCTGGCAGCTACGTTGCCCACAAAGCAGCTCAACCACTGACATTGGACCCTGTGGTGTGTTATGTTTGTAGTAGCTAATTTAGCCCCAAAGTACAGAGGTCTTTTTTCTCCACGCTCACAGTTTTTTTCATGTTTAGATTTGTAGCCCCAACCAGTGTTGACCGCCCCTCCCACCCGCCCTATAGGAACTTTCCAGCTCCTGATATTATGTCGTTACTGGCAACCTTTCAAACTGAGCTGTCCAGCGGTGTATCATACCGTGCCGTCTGGTCAGGATATTAACTGACGCTGCCCGTCCGCACATTGTATTGCCATGACACGTGCTGACCGGGGGACTGTGTTAAAAACTGACACCACCTGTCAGTGTGTCTTACCGCTATAAAAGCTGGCTTTGAAGACTTCCAAATGAGAAGGGGCTGAATTAAATCATCAAGTATCTCATTAAATATGTCGCTTATGATATGATACCTTCGTAAGCACACAGCTGGTTTGCAAAACCCAGAGTTAGCAGTCCCAGTTGGTAACCAGCTTTGTGAGACCAGGGGCTGGTTGCACAAAGCACATTAGGTTAAGAATCAGTTGAACAAAATATCCTTAAGTCTTCTCCTTAAGGTTTCCTTAAGTTTTTCTCCTTGACTTGGTCTTATACTTAAGGAATTGCTTAACCTTTGTTAAACCGTTGCAGAGAGGACCTTAGCAACCAAAGTAAGGGAAAAAACACAAGGAACCTCTGACATCATCTTAATGGTAACATGTCTGATTTTATTGAGACAAATAAGGAAAATGACGGCATCCAGAAAAGAGCGTTCCACGACTAGGAGGACCTGATGGACACCCTTAATGACAAGTGATTTATTTTGCACTATAAATTTGTCTAGAGGTCAGTCTATGATTTGTCTCAACATCTGGAGCTGGATCACTCAACTTTCTGAAGCTGCGCTCCTCGAGCCTCTTTACAATTAATGACTGCTCTGCAGTTTTATGCAACGGCATCTTTCCAATCGGCGAGGAATTTTATTTACACATGTCAACGGTGTGCCGCGTCATTCACCAGGTTTCAAACACCCTAAGTGCCTTTACGTCTTTCCTTGATTAAGGAAACCTTTTAAGAGATTCTTTGCAACATCACACTAAAGTAATTTCTTCAGCTAAGGAAAAACTAAACGTTAAGTGTCATATGAGGAGCAAACTTACAGTGCTTTGTGCAGCCGGCCCCAGTTTTTCTTGCTCACCAGTGTTTGCTTTGGTAAAGCCAGATACCTCAAACAGAGCCAGAGAAAATTAAACTTTCATCTTGAGACAGGCCTCAGACCTGTTTAAAAGCACCTGTATTGTAGCTAAGTGTGACAAATATCCACACACAGCTTTGTACTCTGCTGTTAAAGGAAAAGAGATTTTATTGTTACATTACTCATTCTTCGTGTGTTCAATTTCCCCAGGTCTTGTCCAGAGGATCAATTGTCATGTTCGGAGATCAGAAGGTTGAAGTTCAGGATAAATTAGGTGAAGAACAACATATTTTAATTACCATGGCCAAATAAGTCTGTAGTATTGATCTATGGAGTCATGTGACTGATGACTGTCTTATTAATAGCTGATCTGATCTGTTGTTTCAGTGAATGAGGGTGACATGTCCTTTAAGCTGAAAGTGTCTCCAGACATGACACCAGATGTCCAGATTGTGGTTTATGCCATCCTCCCCAGCGAGACTGTGATCGCCAACAGCGCTGATTTCTCCACTGAGAAATGCTTCGGTCACAAGGTCAGTGTGAGGAGGAGACGTGTGGCAACGACTGTTGCTGGCACATTTAGGTGTAGAATCAAAGATTGCAGTAGTTGTGTTACAAACCATCAATGTGTAGCTTTATATAAAAAAAATCATCAGACGTTCATCAAACTGGCCGCAGTTCTTCTGACATAAACAGTATTTTGTTGTCTTCCTGCACCGTGTTGTTGGTAGGTATGCTTGTTTTGTTTCCTCTTTGGCTACAAAATAAAAGTGTCCCCCAGTTTTTCTGTGTATATTTTGCAGCATGTGCTCCCAGTTTAGAAGTCCAATCAGTCATGTGTCTTTGCATTGAAATTGAAATTCAGCCAGCACAAACACCAGCAACCATTCAGGCTTTTGTCATATGGAAGTGTGCATATTTTGATCTAAAGTACGTTGGAAAAAACTCTGTGCATATTTTTCTAAACAATTCTTTTACATTTATGGACCCATTTAGATGTAACATATATATATGTTTTTTTTTTACATATAAACATATTGTTAATAATTATGTATAACATTTTGTTTTACATGATTTTCTGTCTCAAACTTGAGGTCTGTAAAACTGAGACCAGCACCCCGTAGCCAGTTATTGTCAAACGGATTATAATTCAAATGTAGAATAAGTGTAGTGTCAGTTTTTGGCATCTAGACTCTGACCTTGTTATTCCCCAAAAGGAAACATCAACCTTAGCAGAACAGGGAGCTGGGATTGACAATAATAACATGACCCCCAAAACACGATAGAAACAGTGCTTGGGACAGCCGTTATAAAGAATTTATCAGACATCTGCTGGACTAATTACCATGTGGTTATTCCACTGGTAGGAAAATGTTGTATGGTGAAATAGCCATCTTTGAGCCGAGTGTGAGGCTATTCCCCTGCTAGGTGCTTCAGGCCACCAACATAGGGGAGTCAGCTCAATGAAAAAGTCTGTGGTCTAACTAACAAGGTCTTCTGATTAAAAATCAATCTGGGAGACTTTTCCAGGTAAAACACACATCAGGTTGAAAAGATCAAAGGTTTTCATACCACTAAAGTCCAGATGCTGATGATGTGTCTTTCCTGTGTGTGTCAGGTGTCCCTGGAGTTTTCTCCATCCTCAGCTGTCCCAGGAGAGGAGACCACCCTGCACTTGACGGCCCAGCCAGACTCTCTGTGTGGTGTGAGCGCTGTCGACCAGAGTGTCCTCATCAAGGAGCCTGGGAAGACTCTGAACGCAGACAAGGTGACTGCTGGAATCAACCGGAAAAAGATGCATTGATCATTAACACTCACTCTGCATGGCATTTTGCATTATTGACCCTTTGCTAAGTCTGTTAGCTATGACATGGGTCCCACAACAACCTTGCTGTGTTCATAGACTCTCATGTAATTGTTCTATGCCCAGTTCAGACCAGATTCACGAGGAGACAAGTTGAAACAGGCGACTACTTGCAATGTGCTGTTCTGCAGCATTCTGAAAACCTGCTGGTTCACACCAATGCAACTAGATGAGACGGTGTATCATCTCTATGCAACACCTCTCTGTACTTCTGTTCTGATTTTGTGGCTGAATATAATTTGTAGCTTCTTAAAATCTGAATGAGGATAGTGATAGTGAGATACTGGCTACAGCTGCATTTATAGTAGTGATGAAAAAGCAGCAGCAGCGACCCACCTCCCGACACCGGCACAGTGAGGATGGAAGCAGAGGGCTCTGCGGGGACGGAGCACCTGCTGCAGCAAGCCAACACGCCGTCTGCAGTCATTTTGACTTGACCAGCAGACTTCACTACAAGCTGATTGGCTTTAGAAACACGTTCTAAAACCAGCTGCTGGGGATTTGACCAGCTGACTTGCAGGTGACACCATCAGCCAGTTTGAGTCAAGCTCAGACCGGACAGTCCACACCGCTGCAACTCTTCTCTGAAACATTCTAAAACAATTTCGTCTCGTTGTGAATATTTGGTCTGAACTGGACTTTAGATTTCCCTCATTTTCATGCTTTAACAGTTATATAACATATGTCACATATGGCAGGGGTATCCCTTTGTAAGAGTCTGCCTTATAGGTGAAGGCACTGCTTTTACAAACATACTTGACATCCATGTTTCAAGATAAAAGAGAACGTCTTAAGTCCCAAGAGTTCCCCAACTGTCAGTTCATCACGGAGCAACAAACATCAATCAGTTTATCATTTTGTACCACACCTTTCTTTTCAGATATTTGGCTTGTTGCCCGTCAACAAAGTTTCCTATATTCCATATGAAATTCAAGATCCTGTAGCGTGCTTGCATGTGAGACCCAGAAGATACGTCCTACCATACCCTGAAAATGAGAGAGACGATGCTTATACAGTTCTCCAGGTAAAATATAAAGAAAAATACTGATATGTTTTGTTCTACATTTAATGAGCTTTTCAGTGACGCCTGTATGTTGTTGGATTATCTAGAATGTGGGGCTGAAGATGGCGACGAACTTGGTTATCCGCGTGCCTACATGTCTCAAGTACAGGGGAAGAGAATACCACCAGGGCCACCACTATGGTGACTTTTTTTATTTTTGCTCTATCAAGTGGCACACACTGAATATTTACCAGCATAAAAACAGGTCACCGTGTCATTGCTTTTCTCTGCTTCTGATGGAATATTATCTGCTTTCTTTTCAGGTTATACTATTAAATATGATGCTGCTCCTGGAGTAGCCAGAATGAGGACACCTGTGTTGATGACAGGGTCAAGCAGTCCTGGTGTAGGAGGTAGTGGACACTACCAAACTGAAGATACACCAATAGAGACAGTCCGCACTTTCTTCCCCGAGACCTGGATATGGGACTTGGTGGAAGTTGGGTGGGTTTTTGCAACAAAGGGTTTTAATGGTCATAAAATTGGGAAACAAATTGTTTATGTGTATCTCAGTGTATTTTAGACCCAAAGACCATGCGCACCAGCAACATGTTGTCATCCCAGTTTGCCACATGTCACCGCATTATCTGTGGCCTTTCACATCTTCATATTCTGCGCTAGGTATCCTCTTGCATCTGCAACCAACGCCCAAACGTCAGCAAAAGCATGTTGTTAGGTTTAGAAAAAAAGCATCATGGTTTGGCTCTACATTCATACGGGAAGCAAACAGAGGGCTCCCTGGTGAAAGTCGAGGGTTTGTTACACCCATCCACCCTCCGTTCCGCATACCCTGTAGGGACCTCCCAGCTTCTTATATTATGTCGTTACTGGCAACGTTTCAACCTGACGCTGTTTAGCGGCATGTTAGATCGCTGTGTCAGTTGGCATATGACCACAATATGAACTGACGCAGCCCTTTCATATATAATTCTGCCGTGACAGGTGCCGTCCAGCCAACCAGCAGTGTATTATAACACCGTGGTATGTTATGTCTGTTACATCGTTACTGGCAGCATTTTAAATTTGTTTCTATGAACGGATGCCGCCCGTCCGCGTGTCTTCTCCGGCGAACTGGCAGCGTACTGTAAGACCACAGAAGGTTATGTCTGGCCATGTTATAAAGTGACGCTGCCTGGAGGTGCATCATATCGCTGCAAAAGGCAGCTTTTGACATCAGGTGTCTGACACCAACATCATGACAAAGCAGCGGTATTTGACAACTTGGGGATGAGAACGGGCTGGCATTAGAGTCCATGTCTCCAGCTTCCTGCTCTCTCTCCCCACACATGACTAGCATGAAGATAATTTACTGACCCTCTAGACTTTCTTATTTTTGTGTAGCCTAATGGCTCAAAAATTCACTTTATGACTTTATAAAATGCTAAGGAAAATATGTTTTATATATTACAGTTCTTTCCTGTATAATGGTTGTGCACGTTTGTTCTTTGTCAGTATGTTTTCCAAGTTCACAGAATGTGTCTCTGTGTATCTGCTGATCCAGAGAGTCTGGAGCGAAGGATGTGTCCCTCACTGTCCCGGACACCATCACCACCTGGGAGACGGAGGCTTTCTGTCTGTCCCCTCAGGGTTTTGGCTTGGCTCCTCGTAAAGAGATCACCGTCTTCCAGCCTTTCTTCCTCGAGCTCAGTCTGCCTTACTCCATCATCCGAGGGGAGAACTTTGAACTGAAGGCAACCACCTTCAACTACCTGTCCAACTGCATCATGGTAATGAATGATTTCACATGACCTAATGCTAACACGCTCATAGGGACACTGCTAGCAAACTCATTCCCCCTTTTCCACCAAAATTTGTACGTGCACACAGGTTTTTTAAATGGGTAAACCCACTATATGCCCCTTTCCTACTGTCAGTAGATCAGAGCTGTGTACATGGCTCTGCAGCAGACGAGTGTGCCTTTCTGTGTGTGTTTGGGTTTTGTTTGACATCACACACAGGCTGCAAAACAGGTTAGTTTACAGTAGAAAGCAGCATGGAGGCCTGTGAAAACTTGTGGTTACTTCTGTTTCTTTCAAACTTGGTGCCCACTAATTTGGATCAATGTTTATGTGCTACTTGGATGGAGACAGACAGTATTTTGTGGTGGCACGTCATTGAATCTCGCTGGTAAAGGGGCCAAAATTAGCAAATTCACCCAGATGTTATGTTTCCATAAAAGCCGATCAGAACCGGAGCTGATGAATCACTACTGCAGAGTCATTTGACCTGTGTGTGGATGCAGATTGTAACCTTTACATTAAAAGCCAGATGAGGTGTCAGTGGCTTAGTGGATAGAGCAGGTGCCTCATGTACGAAGGCTTCGTCCTTGCTGCGGCGCCCCGGGTTCAATTTCAGCCTGCAGCCCTTTGCTGCATGTCATTCCCTCTCTCTCTCTCCCTCTTTGACGCTTAACTGTCCTATCGATTAAAGGCAGAAACACCCAAAAAAATCATCAAAAAAAAAGAAAGAAGAAAAAGCCAGATTTTTTGTGCAGTTGTTACGGCCTCCATACAAACACAGAAATCATGGCTCCATAGGGGCAGGAGGCTGCAACATATAAAAGAGGACGCCACACCAAAAGTAACAGTTTACCCACAAGTTTTATTTTTGTAACCCAAAATATTAACCAAAACACAAACAACTAAGAGAGAAACAAAAGGGACTGGAGACCCCGGCCGAAAAGAACAGAAGGAGGGAAGACGCTGAGCCAACCACGCAGTGGGCCGTCGCTCCCAGCGTCTCCCCCTAAACTACCTGAAAAGGAACTAAACCTAGAATAAACAAAAAGACGAATAAAGTAACTACCGGTAATATCCAGCCCAAACTAAAACAACAAACTAACACAACAAAACCCCAGCTCCTAAATGAGCATGGGGGGGAAAACCTGCTTGGGGAAAGAAAACAAAGGAGGAAAAGGGGAAAAACTCCTCACCACCTGTGCTGGTGTCTGTGCCGTGTGCCGAGCCCTGTCTCTACTCTCCCTGTCCCTCTTATCCCCTCCTCCTCTCTCTACCTGAGTGCCGATTGCACTCAGGTGCACAGCAGGCAGAGGGAGGAGGGAGACAAGCCTGACAGGAGAGAGAGACAGCCCAGGCTGCTGCACGTAACACAGTGGAAAAGGGGCTTTACTTTAGTGTATAATATTCGCTAGTTAGCACTAAACACAAGCACAGCTGCATTTGCCACAAGTCACCAGTTTTAAAATACACTGTTGTCTCTCTTGAACAGGTCAGTGTGACTCCCACCCCCTCCTTGGATTACAAACTTACCCCCCTCTCTGACGGGTACACGTCCTGTTTGTGCGGTGGTGAGCGCAAGACCCTCAGCTGGACCATGGACCCGTCAGTCTTAGGTGAGACTCAAGAAATAAAATGTTACTTCCTTACTTACTTATGTACTCTAACAAGTTAGCTAGGGTGGCACCACTCCTATAAATACTAAATCAGTTTACACTGTTATTGTTGATGTTTTTCAGGGGCTGTGAATGTGTCAGTGACTGCTGAGGCTGTGGCATCCCACACTTCATGTGACAATGAGATTGTGAGCGTGCCAGAAAGAGGTCGCATTGACGTGGTCACGCGACCCCTCATAATAAAGGTTGGTACTTTGAAAACAGGATGACAAAGAAAACATTTATCTGTTAACCAGATGGAAACTCACATTATTTCTCTCCCTCACAGGCTGAAGGAATTGAGAAGACAAAGACCTACAACTGGCTGCTCTGTCCAAAAGGTCAGCGTGGTTTATACCAGGCGTGGCCCATCAAACATGGGACAAGACGGACAGTATAAGTTCAGAGAAGTCCAGTAGATTGCATGTCGAAAATGTAATAGAGAGATTTACCACTTTCATGTAGTTTTGTGATGATGGTAATTGAACAAAGTTCAGCGCAGGTGTCTCAGATCCATTTAATGTCTTAACTTAAATACATTTTATCAACCTAAAGGAAGAACCTCCTGTTTTGTGGTATGATCTACTGATCACATTGATCTTATTTTAAGTGTGACCTGTTTCAATTCATGAGTCTTTCACCATCTGTTAGATCTAAACGACATCAGAGCTGAGTGTTTGTTCTCTGTCTGTACACAGGAGAGACCTTGACAGAGGATGTAGACATTCAACTCCCTGACGACGTGGTTGATGGATCTGCCCGTGCTACGATATCAGTCCTGGGTAAACTAATGAATTCATTTTTGTTCAGTGATATTCGTGTTTTGTTTTCATACAATTATTGTCAAAACTTTTTAAATCATCACGCCTTAGTGTTAAACTGAGATTTAAGGTGAGCAAAGAGAAAATCTCCCCCCTCAGCAGATGAACGTGGAAACAGCCCACCAAGGTTTTTATGCCTCCACACAGGCGACAGCCATAGACAGGGGGGAGATGCATGTGAAGCATCCATGTTGTCACAGACATGGATGCAAACTTTTAGAGAAACTTGACTGGTTTGAAGAGGCATACAACTGTGAGTTAGTAATATTAGTTCATGTTGTATTTATTAGAACTAAAACACAGTTGGATTTGGAATACTGTAGAACATTTTAAAGCTACTATGAGCATTTTGAATATTAACAAATTAGAATTAAAGTGAATTACTGAATAAAAATGAAAAGTAGAAATAAGTGATTTTATAACATTCAGCATATTAAATTTGATTCTGGCAGGATAACAAAATATTTTTGGGTGGTGTAACAACACAACAAGATACACTTTGATTATTGTCTTTCAAGCCAGTTTAGAATTTAAAGTCTCTTTGTGCAGGTGACATTTTGGGCCGAGCCATGAAGAACCTGGATGGGCTGCTGAAGATGCCGTATGGATGTGGTGAGCAGAACATGGCGCTCCTGGCCCCCAACATCTACATCCTCCAGTACCTGAGAAACACACAGCAGCTGACCCCAGCCATCAAGGAAAAGGCCACCAACTTCATGACCAGTGGTGAGTCTCTGTTGGTTTTATATTGTAGCTATAAAACAAATTCATTTACATTTAAGACCTTCAAATATGCCAAATTTACCATGGTGCTGTTTGCACAAAGTATAGGCAGCATGCGTAATCACCTGACAGTGCTTGTCATTCAACTGAACGCTTCGCTAAGTCCCGCCCCTTTGTGATGGTCCAACAAGCTGTCAGACTAATCATGGAGCCCACACTGTAACTAACTGCACTCCCTGAAGAGATATTATCATATTTTTGGAAAAATGAAAGAGTGATTCCAGAGAGCAGCAGACAGAGGGGTCTACAGTCTGTGTTTGAAGGATATATCCAGGATGTCAAACTGACTCAGCAGCAACAATAGGTTAAAAAGACAAAGATAGTTAGAAGCTAAAGCCGAACTATAGGCTACAGATCACACTGTACTGTACAGCAGGGTCGGTCTTTGTTTCACTGTTATAATCATTAAAGAGCAAAAGCAGCATGCCAAAAAAGCAAGCATTTTGGTTTTGGAACAGGGAAGAAACGTATATCTTTTTCCAACCTCTCCAGGTAACGAGTATCATTAATACACGACGTGCCCCAGGCACAACATTCAGCTCCAAATAATAATCATAAATAATAATACATTTTATTTGCAATGCACTTTTCATAACAAACAAATCTCAAAGTGCTACAGAAGGCAGCGCAGATATCCACAAACCAGCCTGAAAATAAAGGAAATTTGAAACGAAACAGCTGTGTTGTTGTCGGACCCTGGTCTGAGCCAGCAATGATGCTACGTTATGATTGGCCAGATGGCGTTTAAGGGGCAGGACTTAGCGAAGGGTCAGTCAAAGACTACAGATTAGGAGCACCCTGGTGGCCCAAGGGCGCTGACAACAGGGTCCCCGCCATAACCCCAAGGCCCCCGTGGCAACCTTTGTTACATGTTATTCCCCCTTTTTTCCCTGTCATCTCTCTGCTGTCAGCTGTCCAGGAGGGGCAGATTCCCCAAAATGTTGGGGTTTCTTTACGTTAGTACATCCACACTTACGGAGACATCATAAACAAATTCACCTCACATCGTGAACTTGTCAAAACTCCTATCAAATCTGACAATGTGTGTATCGTTGATGCCATAATGAACGTGTTTCTATTGTTGCACAGGCTACCAGAGGCAGCTGAACTACAAACATGACAGCGGTGCTTACAGCACATTTGGATCAGGACCAGGGAACACTTGGTGAGAACATTACTGATCAATCATCCACAAAGAATAATTAATAATGTACGTGGTATGCAACATTCACCATGTCATACCATAACAAATCCTTATACCTACAGAGTACATGATGAGACTGCAATTTGGAGCGCACTGCTGCAAATATCAGCATGTTATGGAAAATGTGATGTTATGATTCATAACTCTGTTAATACCACCAATGTGCTACGTCAACACTAGCATGTTCAAGTATTTCTCATGAACGCATGAATCAGCGTGTTATGTTTAGTATATTGTGGTGATTAGTGTGAGACAATACACAGATCAAGTGCGTCGTCTCGTCTTATTCTGTCATTTAATGTCTAACTTTATTTTAATATCCTCAGGCTGACTGCATTTGTGGTGAGAACGTTTGCCAAAGCTCAGTCTTTCATCTACATCGACCCAGCAAAAACTGAAGAGTCTATGAACTGGCTGAAAATGAGACAACGTAAAAATGGCTGCTTCGAACGGTTAGGAAATCTGTTTAACAACAGGATGAAGGTAAGTTAACTCTGAATGAAACTGACTGATTATAACTCAAACTCAGTGTTAGACGTGTTAACTGACATGTTGCTGTAGCAGTAGTTAAACGCAAGTGCACCATCAGGACTTTCATTCCGGCCCCTGGGTGCTGGAGGTAGAGTGGTGATAATGTCTGTACGATGCTTCCTCTCTACAGGGTGGTGTGTCTGATGAAGTGACTCTCAGTGCCTACATCACTGCTGCCTTCTTGGAGATGAATACGTCCACAGATGTGAGTCGTCTCTTTGCAGTAAAAATATCTTGTGCTTTTTAAACTGTAAATTGCTGGATGGAAAGAAATTTCTTTATAAGCCCAGTTCAGACCAAAGATTCACAGCAGGTGACGTGCTTCTGAGTTGCAGATGACACCATAAACCGGCTTGAGTCGAGCTCAGACCAACCAGTTCACACCGCTGCAACTTTTACTGCAACGTTCTAAGATGGTTTCATCTCGTCACAAATCTTTGGTCTGAACTGGGCTTTACAGAGACAAGAGAGAGACAACAAAAAGGCTCAACCAAACCTCCGACAGCATGTGTATGGACACAGAATCTGTGCGTTCTAGTCATAGATTTATAATAATACCTAGATACCAGAAGCCAAGATGGCACCTTTTCATTCCACTGAGTATGCACAATAGCCTTTCTCTTCTTGGTCCTGCCCACGAGAATATTTATTATAGTTTGTTCTTTTAATCTGCTCTAGGAACTTGAGATGATGAAGAGCCTGTCTTGTCTCAGGGAGTCTATCAGTGACCTCAACAACACCTACACTACAGCTCTGCTGGCGTACGTCTTCACCCTGGCAGGAGACATGGAGACCCGTGCTTACCTACTGAAGCACCTAGATACTGTTGCAATACAAGAAGGTGAGTCGTCCCCCTGAAGGAAATCATTTTTGCTTCATTACTGTGATTGTAGCTCACCTTGTGGCTGGTTGTCTGTTTTTAGGAGGTTCTCTCCACTGGTCTCAGACAGCAACAGAAACATCAGCCTCTCTGTCTGTGGAGATCAGCTCGTATGTGCTGCTGGCCAAACTCAGTGTACCTCCTTCTGCTGAAGACCTGGGATACGCCTCCCGTATCGTCAGATGGTTGACGGGTCAGCAGAACTATTACGGAGGTTTCTCTTCCACACAGGTACAGCTAAAACAGCATTCAGCTGAACTTTGAGATACATCTGTATCAGTGGCGGCTGCTGGTCTTTCAAACAGGGGAACTCACGTTAATTTACATCGTAAAATTTGTCATATTGTAGCGAGGCAGTAACTTATAAAAGGAACATTTAAGTGAAGCCATTTTTCAACCACACCCATGCCATAGAACCACAGCACCTCAAAGATCTTAAGATGGGTTTAAACACCTGTACTGTGCTGTACAAACGCTGAAAATGAGATGTATCTCTTATGGAAATAAAGAACTCCAGACGGCACTCTATCAGAAGACTCCACTCACAAATATCCGCATGGGACTGAGCTCGAAATGTGACGATGCTGGTGTATATTTCCAAAGCGCTGTCAGTCACAAAGGGGTTCAGCCTCTTAGACAATTCCTCCAATCATCATGCAGACACCGAGCGTCCTCTCCTGCCTACCGCTCCATTAGGTCCCAGGGAAGCTGAGCCTCCCTGGAAGTGACGATTGTGTCGCGTTTATCCAATGAGCGTCTCGCTTTGCTGCATGAAAAAAACCTGCTCAGCGCTGTCTCATAGGAATGCTTGGAGGCTCCGCGTCCACAGTGCTGACATGAGAATGTATGACAGGGAGGTCGCGTTTGAAAACTGGTGATAAACAGCTGACTTTTGAACATCATAGTCATGATGTGAAACGCATCCTAGCGCACGTTCAATGCAATGTAAATTCTTATTTTAGTGTAAATTCAATAGTGCATATTTGACCATTTCTTCTATGAAAGTTCAGCCTCCCTTTTTGTCTCAGAGCAACCGCCCCTGATGTATATATTTTTTATAGATTTTCACATAGTGATGACTGGGGGTGTAAATCATTAGTTTCATCACAATACAATATTATAGAGATTATGTGGACAACAGTATGATATTTGCAGATATTACAAAGTCTGCCACGATACGATTTCGATTCAATATGAAGATATGAGACGATATGAGTCAAGATCATCTGCCCATGTATCACAGTCTGTTACAGAAAGAGCTGCCACTCCTTTATTTTTGCTTTTGACCATAAAAGATCAGAACAACACATAAATAATTGTTACTGGTTAAGTGCAGTAAACTTTACTTTATACTGACTTCAATAATACACATGGGATCAGTTAGCCTTCAGGCTTTCTGTCAGAAAGGACGTCCTTTTGAAAAAACCCTTTCTGCCCTTGTCTCCTCCACTGAAAGACAACAGGATGTTTGTCTGAAGGTGCAGGAGCATTGTTTAAGAAATTGTGAGAAGATGTCTCGCTTCCATAATAAAACCTCTGGATCAAGGAGTAACTTTAGAAAGAAAATTAGAGAAAGTCCCCCTCTCCTGACTACACCTGATGTATCTGGATTATTGCGACCAAATGTATGTAGTTTTACTAGGGTAATGTGAGTGGGCCTACGCATCAGCCCACTGTAACCTGTGCTCCTAAAAAACCTACCCCCGGGCATTTAACCTTAATTTGGAGGACTCTGCACAGCCAGAGATCAATGTGTCATAAGTAAGAGAAATCTTGTATTGTAGTTTTCTCCAGAGCAGAAATACTTTGAGTTACATGTGCAGAATTTTCTTCTGGGACAAACGTTTTGAACACACAAAGTTAAATGAAATGTCTGCAGCACTTAAAGTATTCTCTGTGTTGTGTGTGTGTGTGTGTGTGTGATCTAGGACACCGTGGTGGCTCTTCAGGCTCTGGCTCTCTATTCCACTATGGTGTTCAGTGCAGAGGGTTCAAGCACAGTGACAGTCCAGTCTCCCAGTGGCCAGCTAACATTCAGTGTGAATCAGAACAACAAGCTGCTCTACCAGGAGGAGGTGCTGAAGGACGCCACAGGGAAGTACAGCCTGGCGGTGGAGGGCACTGCATGTGCTTCAATGCAGGTTAGTTTCTCTTTGCTAGACGTACATCACGACAATGGTAATGTTGCTAAAGCTAGCAGCCTGGTAGTGACACAGGAAGTTTGGAAGTGTAATACCTCCACCTGCACTACACTTTGTTTAATCCAGTGTTGTTTTGTTCTAAATAAAGTGGGGAAATCTGACTATTTAAATTATACATATGTATTTTCAGAAATGACACATAAAACAAACAGAATTAGTGTGTGTGTGTAAGTGTGCATGAGTCTGCTCTTTGTTCGGCTCCCATGTTTTTCACGTGATAAAACAAACGTGGTGGGTCAGAACAAAACATGCAAACATGTATGATGCAAGGTTAGAAAACAGGATGCTTAGTTTTCATTAATGAAGCTGTGTCTGGAAAATTTGTCTTTTCATTTTGTCTCATATAGTGAATTTTTGCAACGCATAGAACAAAAAAAAAAAGCAGATTAAAGACTGCATCAGTAAAAAAAAGGACTCAGCGTGCAGAGACGTTAACTCAGCCAAGGTTTGATGCATGCAACCCAAAACTAGCACGAAAAAACAGAACCGCTTTATAAACAGTGTGGTAGCTCTCACAGGTTAAATCATGATGCATCATAAATATGAATAAATTTGAGCTAAAGGAAATTCTCAAGATTCTTGTTCACTTCTTATGAATACTGAACTTTCCTCGTGTACCTCTTCCTCAGATTTCTGTTCACTACAACGTCCCAACTCCTACTAAAGTCTCAACCTTCAGCGTCAACGTCAAATCAGAGGCCAACTGCAAAAGCAGCAGACCCAAACTCACTCTGAAGCTCAGGTCCCTGTAAGTAATCAATTGCTAACATTTCTGGCAAACAATCCTCTGCATCCACCAGTTTGAAAGTCAGGAGTTAGAACTCAGCTCAAATATATTTAAATGGTAAATCTAGTCCATCCAAATCCCCAGAGTAACATCACATTTTAATGGCTGCATCACAGATATACTGGAAAGGAGACCACGACCAACATGGTGATCCTGGATATCAAAATGCTGTCTGGATTTGTCCCAGACCAAGAGTCTCTGAAGAAAGTGAGTTATTACAGTAACTTTCATCTTTAGTAGACAGGAAATAGTTTTCATATGTTGTTGAAGAACCACCCAGCTGATTATTGACTCCTCACAGCTCAAAGGTGCCCTGCTGGTGGACCGTGTTGAACAATCGGACGATCATGTTCTGGTGTACATACAGGAGGTGAGGAATAATACACAGTAAAGGAACGATACATGATGCTCTCCAGATTTGTCACTGATCATGTGGTCTGTTTGTCCTCCAACAGTTAACAAAGGACATACCCATCAACCACAGCTTAGATCTCGTACAGCAGGTCCCAGTGAAGAACCTGAAGCCAGCCGTGGTCAAGATCTACGACTACTACCAGCCAAGTACATCAGTCCTCTTTAAACCTCCTTTACAAAGTCATCAGAATAGTAATCTTGAGGAGTACATTTTGACTCTTTTTCTTCTTTCTTTCCTCTCAGGTGACCACGATGATACAGAATACACTTACCCTTGTGTTGAAGGTAGCAGTCTGTAATCACACACAGAAGCACTAAGATGTTATTTACACAAACCTTTAAATGGCCAAAAACATTTCACTGCAACCACAAGAATTATGATGTCTTAAAGGTCCAGTGTGTCAGATTTAGGCAGCTATATTGGCAGGAATATAACACACCAATCAGCCAAAACATTAAAACCACTGATGGGTAGAGTAAATAACATTGATCATCTTACAATGCAACGTTCTGCTGGGAAACTTGACACGCAGCACCCACCCAAGCACCACTGTGGACCAAGCAACCCCCCTCATGGTAACAACACTCCCCAATGGCAGTAGCCCCCCCAGCTGGACAGTGTGTCATGCCACACCGCAAAAACTGCTCAGGAATGGCCCATGGAATGTAACAAAGAGCTCAAGGCATCAACCTGGCCTCCAAATTCCCCACTTCCCAATTCTACTGAGCATCTGTGGGACCTGCCAATACCCCAGACGTACCGTCCATCCACGTTGGGGCCTCTACGGATTGGATATAGCTCTGACATGTCAAGGTATGGACACAGGAAGTCTTGAGATGCCCTGTGGTGTCTGGCACCAGGGTATTTGAGATCCTTTGAGTCCTGTGGGTTGCGAGATGATGTACCAGCATGTCCCAAGGATGCTCAATCAGATTTGGATCTGGGGAATTTTCTTAGAAATTTGTCACCAGGAGCAACTCTTTGTACCAGGAGACTTTGTGAATACAGCCCCTGGTCGGTTTGTTTTGGAGAGGAGGAGACCTCTGAGGATAATTTGACTTTTAGTTATAACCTCCTGAACATCTAGATCTTATCAGAGAAAAAAGTGAGCGCACATTAGCATGTGTTGGACTAGCTGCCTGCAGAGACATGCCAAACTGTGTCAGAAATACATGGTTTTGTAACATGTGTTATTCAGTGTTTTTACCCGTTTAAATGGCCATGTCTGTTTGTTTTGGAGAGGAAGAGACCTCTGCGGGTAATTCAGCTCCTGGCTGTTACGCCCCAGCTATGGAGTTAGATTTGTGTCTTTATTACATGCAAGAAAATAAATGATATGAGAGAAAAAAAATGTTTGAGAGAAGAAGTTTTCACACTGATAGCAAAAACATAATATTTGAGACTAAAAGAAGTTTTGAGAGAAAGTATTTTGTTAAAGAATATAAAAAAAATAATTTGAGATTTAAAAAATGATTTCCGAGAAAAAAAAACTCTCAACAAACTTTTTTTTTTACTCTCAAATATTATTTTTTTGCTATCAGTGTGAAAACATTTTCTCTCTCTCTCTCAAAAAAAAGGTTTCTCTCTGTGTCATCATCTTACCCAGACATTGGAGTCTCCGCTCCCAAATAACGCAGCGCATCTATGTCGGTGAATCGACCATGGTGGATGAATGATTCAGTTGAATTCGACTCCCAAGACGATCCTCACCCAGCTGTCAATTCGATTGAGACTGGCCAATAGGAACGTGGCCCCGCCCATGACGTTATTTTCGCAGCGAAAGCAAAATCCTGACACGAGAGCAAAGACTTTGAGAGAGAGAAGAAAAATGTTTTGAGAGAAACAATTTTTTTGAGAGAAAATGTTTTCACACTAATAGCAAAAAAATATTTGAGAGTAAAAAAACGTTTTTGAGAGTTTTTTTTTTTTTTTTCTCGGAAATCATTTTTTAAATCTCAGATTATTTTTTTATATTCTATGACAAAATACTTTCTCTCAAAACTTTTTTTAGTCTCAAATATTATTTTTTGCTATCAGTGTGAAAACTTTTTCTCTCAAATATTTTTTTTCTCTCATATCATTTATTTTCTCGCATGTAATAAAGACACAAATCTGACTCCATACAGTCTAGGGAGGCTAGAGCGTAGCAGAGAGCATGTATAAGTGAACAACAGTGAGCAATTTTTTTGCTAATACAATGAATCTGAAAGTTGACCTCGGAAAAATGGTTTTCTGCTAAACGCAGGTGATACAAGAAACTCAGGCACAGTATGAACCATTGAATTCAGGGTAAACACAGCCAAAATAACAAACAAAAGCCCACCTATCTGACGATGAAAACTCCAGCTGACTCTGACACCGGTAAAAACCTCCTGAACCATGAACACTGAAGCAATTCTAACCAGGAGATTCAACAGGTTGCAATCTGCACTTCACCACAAGATGTCACCAAATCCCCCTAAATCTGACACACGACACCTTTAAATGTGGCAGAATCATAAGTATGTGCAACATTTGGAAATCAGTCAAAAAGTTATTATATATAATATAATAATATATATTGTATATTATAAGGTGCCAAATGTATAACTCAAAACCAAATCAAGTCTTTACTGTGAATGATTTTTGAAATATTTGTATTTTTATTTTTACAGGTTGAAGAGTGAAGTGTGGTCAGTCCTCCGGCCGTCACTGATTCCAGTATAATTTAATAAAGACTTTCATTTTACCACAGATACATTTTATGTACCCTAACACCATGTTTGTTTGTGTAAACACACACAAGGAGTTAACACATATTAGCTTGTTCTTCCCCTCACAGCTGTGTCTGGAGTCAAATTCATGCTGAACCAACAATAAAATAAAGAGATGCGAATGTTCCACCTGAAACTGGTCTTGTGTTGAACTTCTTCCACAGTTTAATATATGTAAGCTGTATGTGTTCACACCAGGCGTCAGTGAATAACAAAGTCAATGTTAAGGCACAATTGCAAAGGTCAAAGGTGAGAGAACTCCCATTACTCAATCACACCTTACATACAGCGCAACATTCCTGCCTTAAATGGGCAGTGTAGAAGCGGCATGTCAAACACTGCAAATGTTGCCTTAAGTTCAGTTTTTTTAACGTACTCAAGGCAAATATTGAGTACGTTGTTGCAGGCACATCAGATATCACGAGATTCCCATAGGAAAGAATGGACTTAGGATTGCCTCGTCTCTGTACATAAGCGGAAACGACGCCTACATGACAGTCATGTGAGAGTCACAAGGTGTGAGGTGGCCTTAAACTACCCACAGTGCGTATTAGGACGACATCGTAAAACTTGATTTCTAGTTGTATGTTGTAAGATGCACCCCCTCAAAACTGTTCCTACTGGACCTTAAGCGTAAGGGTTTGAAAACTGACCATGAACTGCAGCGTCCCTGCTTCACATCCGTTTGTGGAGTGACTGAAACAGGTGTCATAGACTGCTTGCTTTATTAATGATGACATAGATGGCCTCCTTCACTCCTCTTTCAAATCAGCTGTTTTCTCTCTCCAGTATTTGGACATTGCTGTCCTCAGAGTCTCTTGTCCCCGTCCTTGAGGACAGCAGCGCACAAATATTGGACAAACGGGGGGGGGTTGGACTGTGTGTTGTAACAGATCAGCCACATCACCCACTTTTGCCTTAGTCAGGACGATCACTGCTGACATGGCAAAATCAAACATCCAGCACCAACACATTCTCACTCTGTCCTCGTCACATATCGACGTTTGGTCATGGACTCTCCACGTGGAGATATAACGTCCCAAGGTACCCTGGGTGTGTTGGTTGTTGACGTTCTGGGAAGCGTGTCAACTTCAGCCTGTTACATGCATTGTCTGTTTTCAAAATACACTTCTGTTTTCACGGGAAATGTACAGTTTGCATACAGTCTCTTTCAAAATAAAAGCACTACACCAGTACAACACCACAAATTGATGTTTTTTCCCCTTCAACAACAAACACATGGTTGGGTTTAGGAAAAAGGAACAGGGTTTGGCTTTATAATCACACAGGAAGTGAACACTGGCCTTTAGGGTAAAGGTCAATGATCCAACACATTCTGTCTTTAACGCTGTAGCTGCAACATTAAGAAACAACTGACATGTAACAGCTTTAATTAGAGGTGCTGTTTATTATGTGATATTAGTGCAGATACAGAGCTGAGCTTGTGTCACAGATTTCATAATTTCTATAGACGAACTGTGGAGTGCCCAGGGGTGCCAACACCTACTCTCCTCAGGCGCAACACGGCAGTACTCACAGCAAAATGGTGCCATCTACACTCGGGTCCCGGTGCTTTTACTCACATGCATTAAGTGTAGGGACCTCACCATAGGGGCTTTACCTCCCAGCAAGGTGGCACTACATATATATATATGAATGTTACGTTGGATGTCACAAAAAGTACACTTTGTAGACTGATTTATTTTATGTGATGAGGGAATATCTATTATTCCACCGAGGATGATACAAAACCACCAGGGGGCGCCAGAGTCCCAGCTGAGAGCCTGAGAGTGGCCCTGTGTGAGCAGGGTCGGGCATAGTGTGAGAGAAACTCTACCACAGTCCTTTTAAAAGCCTGAGTGCATGGCAGTGTTCAGAGGGAGTGTGTGGAAACATTTGTAAAAAGAACCTTCATTCTTCTATAGTGACAAAATCTGGTTTTAGATGTTGTATTGCTCCACACTTTCTGTTTAGTTTTCTCTGTAAAAAGCCTTCCTGTAAAAGTATGTTTGAAGATTGTTTTAAACGAAGCCAAAGAGTTCCTCAGGAAGGAGTTCTGCAGCTGTGGGGCTCGAACAGGAAAACACCAGGTTTCCTTTTGTAACAAGGCAGGCTATAGAAATAGTTAGGAGGGCAGGCAGGCCTTTAAACTAGGTTCATAGGGTGTTAGTAAATCTACAATGTGTGTAGGAGCCATGTAAACTCTATACTCAATAGGTACCCCTCCAAGAATTGCCACCTTAACATGATGGAGGGGTTTGCGTGTCCATGTGAGCCTGGGAGCTGTGTTGTCCGGGGCTAAGAGCCCCTGGTAGAGTCTCCCAAGGCAAAGTGGTCCCAGAGGAGGGGCCAGACTAAAAGCGGTTCAAGAAGACTACCAGGGAACGAGTATCTCACCCGGTATGGGGACACCGATCTTGGGGGGGAGCTCGCCAGTGAGTGCCTGGTGGCTGGGCCTTGGGCCTTGGGCCATGGGGCCCAGTCAGGCTCAGCCCGGATGAATAACATGAAGCCGCCACCCTGTAGGCTGACCACGTGCAGGGACTGGCATCGGGGTCGGGTGTATTGTGTGCTGGGCGGCAGGCAGGGGTGACTACTCAGGCATGCTGATCCCCCAGCGTCCTGGACTGGCTCTGGGGACTAAAGGTACTGCCACAAGCAAAGGAGTTCAAGTATCTCGGGGTCTTGTTCATGAGTGAGGGCGTGACATGGATTGCCGGTTTGGTGCAGTGTCAGCAGTGATGTGGGCGCTGTGCCGGACCATTGTGGTGAAGAGGGAGCTGAACCTGAAGGTGTAGCTTTTCAATTTCCTGGTCCATCTCCGTCCCAACCCTCACCTATGGTCATGAGCTCTGTTTAGTGACTGAAAGAATGAGATCACAGATACAAACAGCTGAAATGAGTTTCCTCTGTGGGGTGTCTGGGCTCAGCCTTAGAGATAGGGTGAGGAGCTCAGACATCCGGAGGGAGCTCAGAGTAGAGCTGCTGTTCCTTCACATTGAAAGGGGTCAGTTGAGGTGGTTCGGGCATCTGATCAGGATCCTCCTGGGCATAGAGGTGTTCTGGGCACGTCCCACTGGTAGGAGGCCCCGGGGCAGACCCAGAACACACTGGAGGGATTACATATCTCATCTGGCCTGGGAACACCTTGGGGTCCTCCAGGAGGAGCTGGAAAGTGTTGCTGGGGAGAGGGACGTCTGGGGTGCTTTGCTCAGTCTGCTGCCCCTACAACCCGGTCTCGGGTAAGTGGATGAAAATGGATGGATGGACTTAACAGGTGGCCAGTGTAGCATTGCAAGGTGGGAGTGATGTGGTCTTATCTCTTGGAATTAGTTAAAAGCCTGGCAGCTGAGTTTTGAACCAGCTGGAGACAGGAAATGGTCTTTTGATTGAGCCCTGAATACAGAGAGTTAGAGTAATCCAGACGTGATGAGATGAAAGCATGGATGACTTTTTCAAGGTCCGCTTGAGATAAAAAATGTTTTCCTTTTGCAGTGTTTCTAATTTGATGAAAGTGCGATTGCACAGCTTTGGTTATTTCTATGTCGAAACAGAGCTCAGAGTTAAAGATGGTACCCAAATGAAGGGCAGAAGGCTTCACATAGAAGGACAGGTTCCTAAGGTTCTTCTTTAAGTCAGAGGTCAGGTTTGGGGGTACAAAAGAAGGACCTCAGATTTGGACTCACAAGCCATAACATGAGAGAGACTGTCAGGGTCACAACCAGTCAGCGGAACATAAAGTTGCGTGTCGTCCACATAACTGTGGAAAAGAATATTATACCCACAGATGGTCTGACCCAGTGGAAGTATAGAAAACAGAAGGGGACCTAGACCTGACCTGTGAGGAACACCACAAGAGAGGGGGGCTGGGGATGAGAAGTATTTTCTGATTAGGGTTCGTGGTGGCTCAGTGGTGTCCCATATACAACAAAAATTTTGTTGTTGTCTTGCCTGTATTAGAGAGGGCAGTCTGAGGGTGAAGGGGGGAGAGAGAAAGAGGATGACATGCAGCAAAGGGCTGCAGGCTGAAATCAAACCTGCAGCCACTGTGTCAAGGACATTGTCTTTGTATATGGGACACCACTGAGCCACCAGGAACCCTAATCAGAAAATACTTCTCATCCGCAGCCCCCTTCTCTTGTGGTGTTCCTCACAGGTCAGGTCTGGGTCCCCTTCTGTTTTCTATACTCTAATATATATATATATATTCTCCTATTACATCAGAGAAAGAACTTTGAGGAAAAGTGAGGTTTCAGGTGAGTGAAACCAGGCAGGAGCGCTGTCCTTAACTCCAACATAGTTTTCAAGGAGGTTTATAAGGACACTGTGGTCTACTGGATCAAATGCTGGACTCAGATCAAGCAGAATTAAAACAGAGCGAGCCCCCTGAGTCTGAACTCTGAACTGAATGCAGCCATGATCTGTGTTATTAGTTACACCTGTGCTGTCCCCACCGTAACACGTCAAAATATCTGCAGTGAAGGTCAATCAGCATAATAAGAGGGACAACATCTGTGTCTGTCAGTCTACCGATGAAGCATCACCCATCCTCTTTGCCGACGACTCTAATATTGTCCAACACAAGCAAACGTTGGGTCCTTGATCACTGACGCCAGTTATTCCGTACATGTACTGAAAAATGTTTCAGAATGAACAAACTTTCTCTGAACATCAAAAAATCCGATTTTATAATCTTTGGAAATGAAAATAAAAGTTATCCAAATGAAGATGGTTCACTGTTCAGTGATAATATTGAAATCAATCAAGTTACTTCTGTTTTAGTAGATGAACAGCTGTCCTGGAACGACCACATTGTGCATGAAGTCTCAATTAAGCATCATTAGGAAACCATACACATCATACTGGAACGTCATTTGGGTCGGTACATGTCAGCCTTCCCTGCAAAATATAATTTTAATCCAAAAGTTAAGCCATAGTTAATGTATTAGTTATGTTTATGTGTTTTGATTATGCTTATTAATACTTGTTCTGTCTGTTATATTCTCATGTTTAGGAGAGAAACATTATCTGTATTCAAATTCAAATTCAAGCAAGACAAATGATGATGATCATCAGCACCAGTAACACAATGACATCACTGTCTCAGGGGGCATCTCGGTTTCTTTTATTTTTCAGTAAAATTTAACATCCCATAAAAACAGACTCAGAAAAACTTTGACGTAACTTTAAAATGTTTCCTCTTAAAAGGAAGTTATTAAATGAAAAGTGAAAAAAAGAGACTCGTTTTCAGCCAACGAGCTACGTCACTTCCGGGATGTATGGCAGAGCAAAATGACAGCTGGTTGTTTTCATCAACAAGGAAAATTGAAAGTAGACATCAAAGGTATGTAGACTGACGACCTTGTATATTCTCAGATTATGACACGTCCTCTGAGCGCACTGTCATCAGCTGCTGGTTATTGAAAGTATATTTTTATCGCTGCCATCTGTAATGATCCATCTCGGGCTGCATCGAGCTGCTGCTGGGGGTCAGACTCACTGATGCTGAGTCTGGACTGGACTCTGTCTGCTGCTGCTCGGCTGTCAACAACCGGCAGCCTGCTCTAACTATTCATCAGTTAACTGTAGTTTAGTTTAGCCGGGGATGTAACGAGGGAAAGTGGAGTAATTGTCCGAACAGGGTTAGCTATATGCTTTTTAGTGTAAAACCAAACTCCATTCAGAAAGCTGTAAATTTATAGTTGTCTGAGCCACCTCGGCCTCTGTATAACATAACAACACAAATGTAAGACCTCTAACCAATGACCAATACTTAAACATCAATTCGGCGTAGATTTTATAGAAGATGTATCACTTAAAACAATAAAATATCAACTTTTATTACCGGTCTGCCTGTTGTTACCAGGACCACTTCTCACCAGGTGCTATAGCTAGGACATTGCGTATAAAAGTTTGAATTTTGTCTAAATATCTATTGTTATGTCAAAAAGGTGTATGCCGAATTAACAATACTTTTATGCTGAGTGTCTTAAGCTTTTAATATACAGCTAAATGTGTACATTAATTGATAAGCAAATAAAAACTGTAAAATTACGAGACTTGTCAAGGGCCTTTGGCATGGCGAGTTCCCCGTGAAACTGAACAAGCCGAATTCCATTCAAAATCACTCTCTTTATAGATGCCTGTCTCCTATCGGCTGATTTATAATGTCACAACACTTGAGATATTTTATGATTCAGCAAGAGTTACATCTGAGTTCGGCGCATATTTAACAGAATAAATACCACATTATTGGAATAAAATGTCAACTTTTATATTTGGTGTCCGCTTTGCCGCCGCGATCATTTTTCCACACAATAGACGTTACCCCGAGCCGGTAAAACGGGCATTTCGTTAAAATTATCATAGTTCTGTTAAAAGGATATACGCCGAATTTACGGGAACTCTTTGCTCAATCGATTAACATCATGCTTTTTTAACAATGAGATTCTTCTATGTGCTAATAAGCAAAGATACTTCAAATTGCGCGAGTTCTCAATGGGGTTTGGCGCAGCGGACTTGACGCTTAAGTCAGAACCACTTCACTTCTTTTCTTTATTGATTAAATGGCTGACTTACTGCACAATCATCAGTCACTGAGTATATTTATATTGTCACTGACAGATAATTGTGTCTTTTTTTAACCCTGTGGGGACATGACTGTCTGTATCTGCGCTGTAAAGGCAGTTTGTCTGTTCACAGCAACACTCTGCTCTGAAAGAAAAGAAATCTGAATGTGCTTCCTCTTCTTTTGATTATATTGACGTTGGCCAATGAGTAACAAGGCAGAAACTGATCTTTGTTCTCCAGGGTCATGTGGTGAACAGCCTCCAAGTCCTCCTTGTTCTGGTCTGTCCAGAGATACTCTTGACAACTGACCAAAAGAGGGACCAGCATTTCATCTGGACACGTCTGCCAGCCTCACCAGCCACTCTGGAGTAAGACAATGATAAAAAGCTTCCCTCTTATCTTCTAAACAGACACCTCTGTCTCGTGTAAAATGACATTTCCTCTCATTTCCCTGACAGGCCGTCAGCACAAACACAGAAGAAGACGGTGAGCTGTGATAGCGGTCAAGTCCAGGGAGACGTCTCTTCAGGTAGGACGCTCTCTGACATATATTTCATAACCATGTACAGATTACATAAACAAGAAGAAACAAAGACAGTGGGTCACACGTAGCATGTGTGTTGCAGTGGATCTGTTTTATTTGTCTCATGTCTGTAGGAATAACTTGATTTATCAGCTGCAGGGAAACAGATTGCTTTCATACATGACCACAATTTACTGCAGCCTGTTTTTGTCAAATAAGATATTGTAACAGGATCCTTTTATTTTTTATTTCACCAAAACCACTACATAATTTATGCTTCCCTGCAGCAGATTCCACAGCGAGGCTCTGCCCACCGAGCTTTTTAAAACACACAGATCCGCTTTATTTTATTTATAGACACTTAAGTGGTAAGTTAAGTCAAAGGGGCCGACCTCACTTTCTGTTTTATTTTGAAAAGATCAGCATGAAGATCAGCTGTCTTGTTCAGAGCAAATTTAGGTGGGACAGTGCCCCCGCTGTTGGCTGCTGAGGACACCTCATTGTGTCCCTTCCTGCCCACATCATCATCAGACCTGGTCGTCCTGGTGTTTCTGCACGGATGGCTGATGTGCACAGGCAGGACCTGAGGAAAGAGCAATGGTTTATTTACAAAAGATGCTTTGTGAAGATGAAACAAAGAGTTGAGAGGGAATAACTGAGATTAATGGACTGATTAGCAGCGTACCCACGGTCATGGAAAACCTGGAAATATTTTATATGGAAATATTTTTATATCGTATATTCCAGGCCTAGAAAACTCATGGAATTTTGTTGTTTGTGATGAATCTAATTGTTAGTAATCTTCAGGGATAACCTTCCACATAATGCAACATAACTGTGAATTTATTTTCTGTAAGTTATCCGTTGACATAACGTAGCTCTGATATGTGTCAGCTTAGGGCTGCACGATATATCGTTTCAGCATCAACACTGTGATGCACAATAGTCACATCGAAGGACGTGCAATGTCAAGAAAGACAAATTAACTCAACTTATCTGATGCTTGATACAAATATAAAACTTGCACAGTTCTCATTTTCCATGACTTATAGCGGCCAAGCCTTCTGCTTTTAGACGTTAGGTGTATATGTGACGTAGTGTGGTGGTGTTTGTTATGGGAAGTGAGACTCTCCTGCATGTGTGTGTGTGGAAAAGTATCGTAACCAGGCCGGTGAGTGCAGCAGACACAGTGAAGTGCATGCTTTTCCTTAATTAAATTTTATTATGGGTCCTTAAAAAGTCCTGGAAATGTGTTTGAATCCTGGATCAGTGTCGTCATCAGGACCCTCGTGTTCTGCTGTGTGAAACCTGCTGATAAAAATGAGGTCAAGATCAAACTCTGGGCTGCAGTGTGTGTGGTTTTTTGCTGTTCAAATTCCTAACAGGGTTCCCACACTTTTCTGGATAAAATTTCAGAATGTTACTATGATATTTTTCAAACACTGCTCCATCTCAAAAGTGCAGCACAGTTTAAAAGTAGAAGTGTAGCTCAGCGTAGATATGGAAACTTTTGGATTCATGACCGTACGTGATAACTCCAGTTAGTTAGCTCACATGAAGGACGAGACTGAACACGGGCAGAAAACAAGGAAACGTACAGTACAGGACAAAAGTTTGGACACACCTTCTCATTCAATGCGTTTTCTTTATTTTCATGACTATTTACATTGTAGATTCTCACTGAAGGCATCAGAACTATGAATGAACACATGTGGAGTTATGTACTTAACAAAAAAAGGTGAAATAACTGAAAACATGTTTTATATTCTAGTTTCTTCAAAATAGCCACCCTTTGCTCTGATTACTGCTTTGCACACTCTTGGCATTCTCTCCATGAGCTTCAAGAGGTAGTCACCTGAAATGGTTTTCCAACAGTCTTGAAGGAGTTCCCAGAGGTGTTTAGCACTTGTTGGCCCCTTTGCCTTCACTCTGCGGTCCAGCTCACCCCAAACCATCTGGATTGGGTTCAGGTCCGGTGACTGTGGAGGCCAGGTCATCTGCCGCAGCACTCCATCACTCTCCTTCTTGGTCAAATAGCCCTTACACAGCCTGGAGGTGTGTTTGGGGTCATTGTCCTGTTGAAAAATAAATGATCGTCCAACTAAACGCAAACCGGATGGGATGGCATGTCGCTGCAGGATGCTGTGGTAGCCATGCTGGTTCAGTGTGCCTTCAATTTTGAATAAATCCCCAACAGTGTCACCAGCAAAACACCCCCACACCATCACACCTCCTCCTCCATGCTTCACAGTGGGAACCAGGCATGTGGAATCCATCCGTTCACCTTTTCTGCGTCTCACAAAGACACGGCGGTTGGAACCAAAGATCTCAAATTTGGACTCATCAGACCAAAGCACAGATTTCCACTGGTCTAATGTCCATTCCTTGTGTTTCTTGGCCCAAACAAATCTCTTCTGCTTGTTGCCTCTCCTTAGCAGTGGTTTCCTAGCAGCTATTTGACCATGAAGGCCTGATTGGCGCAGTCTCCTCTTAACAGTTGTTCTAGAGATGGGTCTGCTGCTAGAACTCTGTGTGGCATTCATCTGGTCTCTGATCTGAGCTGCTGTTAACTTGCGATTTCTGAGGCTGGTGACTCGGATGAACTTATCCTCAGAAGCAGAGGTGACTTTTGGTCTTCCTTTCCTGGGTTGGTCCTCATGTGTGCCAGTTTCGTTGTAGCGCTTGATGGTTTTTGCGACTCCACTTGGGGACACATTTAAAGTTTTTGCAATTTTCCGGACTGACTGACCTTCATTTCTTAAAGTAATGATGGCCACTCGTTTTTCTTTAGTTAGCTGATTGGTTCTTGCCATAATATGAATTTTAACAGTTGTCCAATAGGGCTGTCGGCTGTGTATTAACCTGACTTCTGCACAACACAACTGATGGTCCCAACCCCATTGATAAAGCAAGGAATTCCACTAATTAACCCTGATAAGGCACACCTGTGAAGTGGAAACCATTTCAGGTGACTACCTCTTGAAGCTCATGGAGAGAATGCCAAGAGTGTGCAAAGCAGTAATCAGAGCAAAGGGTGGCTATTTTGAAGAAACTAGAATATAAAACATGTTTTCAATTATTTCACCTTTTTTTGTTAAGTACATAACTCCACATGTGTTCATTCATAGTTTTGATGCCTTCAGTGAGAATCTACAATGTAAATAGTCATGAAAATAAAGAAAACGCATTGAATGAGAAGGTGTGTCCAAACTTTTGGCCTGTACTGTATGTGATGGTAAACAAAATGTTGTCACAAATGAACACATATTAGAGCAGCGTTACATCAGCAGCTACAGAAAATAAACTCACTGTTGTGTTACATGACATTGAAGGTGATCTACAACAGATTACTGTAACAATTAATTTCATTTTACACAACAAAATTACAGAATTTTACTGATACCATGACTTTTCCAGGTTTTCCATGACCCTGCTTTTAGGAATCTTTGAGAAGATGACAAATGATTTTGCAGCTAAAGTCAAGTGTTTTGATACATTTCTTTAACTCTCTCATGGTCTTTGTATTTTTAACTGGTGTGGCAAAAGTAGGGCTTTGTTTTGACCTTCAAATGTGAATTTGTGCAACAATTATTCAATTGATTTCAATTTTTTCCTGTATTATATCAATTTATCATCTTAAATTGAACATCTTCAGGTTTTGGACTGCGGGGACAAAAATATCACAGTTTTAGGACGTTATCTTGATCTTTTAGTGATTGTCATGGACATTTTCAACCATTTTCTTATGTTTAATAGCTGAAATGATTCATTCAGCGTTCATGAAAATAATCATTAGATTAATATGTAATGAAAAATTACATATTATATCATATTATAATTCTGGACTCTTCTTTTGTGTTGTTGATTGTCATGATTGTCACTGTAGGAGCCAGAATGTGTGTTTAACCTCTGTTGCACACGTTCTTTTGGTCACTCTCACTTCCTGTAGTTGTAGTTGACACAGGTGTAGTCTCACATTATTTTACCTGTTCATTCAGTGGTGTGACGGTTTCTTTAGACAAAGAGGGTGAGTGTTGGCTCTGATGTTTTCTGTTGATCGTGATCTCACTTTGCTTTAGTGTGTCAGTCGTGTGTTTAATCAGTGATCATAAAAACACAACATGGCTTTCTTTCAGCGAGTCACACTTGTGTATCTGAGTTGTGTATAATGTGTACAGCAGCAGATGTGGTTGACTGCACGGTTAAACACGGTGGTACGAGCTGACAGTTCATCACTGTGGACGTCTGTCTCTCTCCCCCACAGCAGTGGGTGAGGCTGTTCATCGAGACGGAGCCATGGAGCCTCCAGAGGTCAGGGACGGCCGCACCTTTGTGGAGGTGATGAGTGAGAAGTACAGCCCAGAGAACTTCCCGTTACGCAGAGGACCTGGTATGGGAGTGGTGGTGGTGCCTACCGCAGGTCCTCAAGGCTCCCCTATGAAAGGTGAGATGGAGATGAGCACATCACTTTGACCTCTCTGCAGTGTGCAGCCTCTGTGGACGAGGCCGAGGGTTGTGACAGTTATTTAAAGAGACAGCACGGCTGAATCCACATGTGCACCCTCCAGACTGCAGACTGAGCCCTGTTGGACTGTTGTCGTATGCAGTGTGTCATGTTCATCACCACTGTGTCAAGTGTGTGAGAGCAGTGGGCCGACAGAGGGGATACAGTGTGCTGTTGGATGGAACTTAAGACTTTGATTTGATTCATCGGTTCCTCTCTGGGTGTCGATTTAACACCTAAAAACAACCATGGTGGTGAAAAAGTTTTTAAATAGCTCACTGTACACCTCAGTATGCATAACCGTACCTGTTCATCAACACAAAACATTCATGTTGATGTTCAAAACATCAACACATTTCTCCTCCAAACAGCTGTTTTTATTTCAGCTTCTCACCAGAAACTACATTTTATAAGATTACATTTGAACACATCATGAGAATGTTATAGTTTACCTTTTCCTAATACTCATTTTCACCGAAGAGACAGTGAATGCATCATAAAGTAACTCAATGCGACCTCCATCAGCAGTTAGTTGCGGCCACCAGCTGCCAACAGCTAACGTTAACTAGCTCTCCTCCTGACAGTGTCAACACAGATCTGTCGTTCACAGTAGGGTGGACTCACACTGGAAGTGCTTTTGTATTAGTTAAAACCAAAGTTGATGTGGCACAACAGAAGAACATGAACCACTGCCATTGATGAAGGGCATCTTATTTGCTGATAGGCTGGTGGCAGCAACAAGGTCATGGTCAACAAGGTGAAAATCAGCTGATACTGATGAACAGCCAATAATTCGCTGCATCCCAAGAAGCTGCGCCTGCTTCTGCTGTGATACCCCTCGTTTTGCAAGCTGATGTGATTGATTCCTCAATTGCTTTCTTCCGTAATGATGAGATGAGTTGAAACATACAACTACTTGCAATGTGCCGTTCTGCGTCGTTCTAAGAACCTGCTGGTTCACAGCAAGTCAACTAGATGAGATGGTGCATCATCTCTATGCAACAGCTCTCTGTTCTCCTGTGATTTGACCAGCTGAGTGTCAGGTGACACCATCAGCCAGCTTAAGTCATGCTCAGACCGGGCAGTTCACACCAATGCAACTTTTGTCTGCAACGTTCTAAGATGGTTTCATCTCGTTGTGAATCTTTGGTCTGAACTGGGCTTGAAATTTGTGATGTAATAAATCTTGAAAGTCTGAATTCATGTTTTTGAGGCTGTCGTTGGTACACTGCAGGTCCAAGGAGAAAATGCTCAGCCTGCTCACTTTGCTTATGATATGTCTTGTAGCACATAAAAACACCATAAAGACGTGCTCACAAGGTTAAAAAATGATTTCCAGTGGAGAGGTCAGCTCCTCTGACTCATTAATCTCAAGTCCACTTTGCTCAAATAAAAACCCTCCTTTCTCTGTATGACCCGTCCCCTCTGTCTGACTGATCCTCATTAATCCTCACTTCCTCCCTCTCCCACTCCTCCTGCAGACCGTCTGAACCTGCCCAGTATCCTGGTGTTGAATAGCTGTGGGATCAGCAGGGCAGGAGACCAGGCTGAGATCGCTGCGTTCTGTGCCCATGTCATGGAGCTGGACCTGTCTCACAACAAGCTGCAGGACTGGCATGAGGTGCCGTCTCTGGGTTCATTAACAGTAGTTCATTTCCATTGCTGGTCATATTCTATATTTCAGTTAACAAATTCTGTCTCAAACAGTGAAATCAGTCTGTAATGTTTGGTTTCAAAGTGAAATCACGTCACTGTCTCATTTTCAGATCAGTAAAATCGTGTCCAACATCCCCAACCTGGAGTTCCTGAACCTGAGCTCCAACCCGCTGGCAGGAATGACCCTGGGGCCGCGCTGTGCTGAAGGCTTTTCCCGGGTCCGACGCCTCGTCCTGAACAACACTCAGGTGTCCTGGGACACCGTGCTGCAGCTCACCAGAGAGATAACCGAGTAAGCAGCTTCAAACTGTTGCAACAGCACTCTTAATAACAGTCGTGCCTTTTCTTTACCTTTATTTGTCCAGCTTTGTTTCCTTGTTCTTTGCTGTTGTGTCTTTTTCTCTGCGTAAGCACTGGAGTCAAATTACTTGTATGTGTGCACGTACTTTGAAATTAAAGGGACAGTTCACCACAAAGTCAAAACTACATATTTGTCCTGTTACCTGTCTACATTGTTTTGGTGTGAGTTGCAGAGTGTTGGAGATATCAGCTGTAGAGTTGTCTGCCTTCTCTCTAATATAATGAAACTGCTCACAACAAGGTCTGTGGATTTTCCTGAGTAACCAGGTCATGATTTCTGGAAAGAGACATTGATGTTGAGTTTTTAAAATGTATTTTTTGGGGACTCTGAGCTCCACAAGCCGAGCGTCATCTAGTTCCATTATACTGGAGAGAAGACAGACATCTCTACAGCTGATATCTCCAGCACTCTGCAGCTCACACCAAAAAAATGTAGATAAACAGCACTACAGGTGAGAGGGGAAATATGTGTTTTTGATTTGGGGGTGAACTGTCCCAGATGATGGGCAGATGATCTAATAAATATAATATCAGCCTCACAGTCTTGTTCTCCTGTCGTCCGGCAGGCTGGAGGAGTTGTTCCTGTGCCTTAACGAGTACAGTGATGTGAGTGCCTCCAGTGTGACCTGCCCCACCTTACGCCTGCTTCACATCACCGACAACAGCCTCCAGGACTGGGCCGAAGTCCGCAAGTTTGGCACCATGTTCCCCAGCCTGGACACTCTGGTCATGGCCAACAACAACCTGGCCTCCATTCAGGACAGCAAGGAGATCCTGCAGCGGCTCTTCCCCAACCTACGCAGCATCAACCTGCACAACTCAGGTCAGCTGAGGGTTGAACTGTGTGTGTGTGACACATCAAGTGTCCCCTGATGAGGTTTAACTCTAGTATAAAGCACTGGATTGCGTCAGGTTTTCAGTTGACAGGATTTATCTGAGTCGGTCCAGTACGACAGTGTCAGCGTCGTATGCAGTGACTTCATAACAGCTGATATAATTAGCACGAGCCAGCATGTCACTGTATCCTAAAAGCTTTGTGTTATTTGTAGAGTGTTGCAGCAGATTCTTCTCCACGTCAGCTTTTATCTCAGGAATTGTTTCTATATCGGGGAGTATCAGTGGTGAATCTATTTTTAGACTTCTGTTGAGAGTAGAGACAAAAACAATATCCAAAGACGTGTTCAAACTGACTTCAGTGGATCAGTTTGTCATGCCTCCTTTCTGCGGCACAGAAAAACATCCTTCATGCAAGTCGGATTCAGCCTTCAACGTTTATTCCTCTGAAGACAAAAACAGATTCTGCTGACAGGCTGAGATGATTTCACTGGTTACAGTGCAGTTTCTATTGTTTCAGGGATTTTTAGAATGGCAGCAAAGACTTCGGTCCAGGATTCAGATTATGACACACTTAAAGGGATGGTTAAGAACTTTTGAAGTGGGGTTATATTAAGTATTTATCCATAATCTGTGTATTACATACAGTACAGTTTGACGGAAAGATAAAGCGGTAGAAATACTGTATAGTATATAGAACAGAATACAGCACACACCTAAACCAAATTTTTTTTAAGTAGGACATTTTTTAGGTGGCTAAAATATATTTCGTCGCTGCTCCTGTCCACAGCACTACATCACTTAGCATCTGTTTTGGCACTCCTGCCGCTACACTGACTGTGGATGAGTACCTCATACGACCCCACTTCAAAAATCCCAACTATCCTTTTTTTTATCATTAACAAACTCCTTATAAAGACCGAAACCAAATATGTGTGAGCCCATCTCTCCATTCTGTCTGACGGTGTATGGCTGTCAGCCATAAAACCCATTAGTTTCCCACTAAGAAGTTTTCTTTTTTTTCCAAAAAGGCGCTCAGTAATTTAACAAACGTTACTCAAACTGAAGTAAAAAGTCCATCTGTTTTTGACTATTTCCAGCAACACATTTAATTTGATCAGAAAAGGAGAGACGACTGGTTGCTCTGTTTTATCAAACATAGATCAAACCTTGTGTCAGGCGTTTGTGGAGAACGGGAAACAGCAGCACTCCAAAACGAGGAAGGAAATATTAAAAAAGCTTTATTGTAGTGGCGAAATCATTAACAGAACCAACATGTTTCACCCACTGCAGGTCGTAGTCAGGGTGACCTTTTAATGATTTAGCCAGGCAAGGTCGCCCCCCCCTCGTGGCCCAATTGTTGAAAAACGCACGCTAAAGTGCCCTCCTGGGAGCCAAAACATGCGCTAAACTGCCCTCCTGGGAGCCAAAACATGCGCTAAACTGCCCTCCTGGGAGCCAAAACGCACGCTAAACTGCCCTCCTGGGAGCCAAAACGCACGCTAAACTGCCCTCCCGGTAACCAAAATGCACGCTAAAGTGCCCTCCTGGGAGTCAAAATGCGCGCTAAACTGCCCTCCCGGGAACCAAAACGCACGTTAAAGTGTCCTCCTGGGAGTCAAAACGCGCGCTAAACTGCCCTCCCGGGAACCAAAACGCACGCTAAAGTGCCCTCCTGGGAGTCAAAATGCACGCTAAAGTGTCCACCTGGGAGCCAAAACGCACGCTAAAGTGTCCACCTGGGAACCAAAACGCACGCTAAACTGCCCTCCTGGGAGTCAAAATGCGCGCTAAACTGCCCTCCCGGTAACCAAAATGCACGCTAAAGTGCCCTCCTGGGAGTCAAAACGCACGCTAAACTGCCCTCCTGGGAGCCAAAACGCACGCTAAACTGCCCTCCTGGGAACCAAAACGCACGCTAAAGTGCCCTCCTGGGAGCCAAAACGCACGCTAAACTGCCCTCCCGGTAACCAAAATGCACGCTAAAGTGCCCTCCTGGGAGTCAAAATGCGCGCTAAACTGCCCTCCCGGGAACCAAAACGCACGTTAAAGTGTCCTCCTGGGAGTCAAAACGCGCGCTAAACTGCCCTCCCGGGAACCAAAACGCACGCTAAAGTGCCCTCCTGGGAGTCAAAATGCACGCTAAAGTGTCCACCTGGGAGCCAAAACACACGCTAAAGTGTCCACCTGGGAGCCAAAACGCACGCTAAAGTGTCCTCCTGGGAGCCAAAATGCGCACTAAAGTGCCCTTTTTTTTGTCTTTTCACCCCTGCCCTTCAAAAAGTCTGTGCACGCCACTGCACTACAATAAAGGATTTTTAATTTTTCCTTCCTTGTTTTCTATATTTTTTGAGTTGCCTTTCTGTCCATGTTTAATTTTCTGTTTAGTATTTGCAGCAGAGAGGACAGTGTACGTGGGTTTGATGAGGGAACATCAGTGCAGCAGCGTGGCTCGTTGATGTGTTGTAGACATCAGTGGAGCCCTACGGCACAGAGGAATAAAATAAATCTGGATTAACTTGTTAGTTGAATGTTGTTGTGTAGTGTTTTTATCTTTTTAAACATGATTGGGTGATTTCTAGTTTAATGCATTCCAAACTAGCAAAGCTTTAGAGAGTGGGCGGCCAGCAGAGGTCAATGCACGAGGCTGATATCTTCGAGGGGGCTCGCCCAAAAAATGCTAAAATTTGGATTCAGGGATTAGTTCATTTTGTGGATGATGGTAGTAAGAAGAGGACAGTGGTATGTAAGATTTGCAGGTGAAAAATCAGTGACAGGACTGACAACATCCAACTTCATCAGTCCCTATAAAATTTGTGTGATCATGTCTTTTTAGAAAACTTATGAGCTTACTGACCGGTCACGTGCAAAATAATAAAACTCAAATAAAACTCAACTTTCAAGACCACTGTCAGGGTGTCTGCAGGTCCTTTAAAAGTCTTCAAATGTCTTAGATTCAATTTTAGAAATATAAGACCTTAAAGGTTTTTAAATAATTCTAAATTTGAATTTCTGGGGTCGTAATTGCTCCACACATTTCATCTAATTTCATTTATTCATCTTTTATTTATTTTTCTCAAAATGAGTCAAACTCTGATTTGTGAAAGTTCACATTTTCTGTGGTACACATCTTCAAACCTGTGACCAGAGGTTTAGACCCAAGTCACATGACTTAAACTCATCAAACTCAAGTCACTAAATTGATAGTCTCGCTCACCAGACCTTTCTCAAGAAAAGAAAGGTCTGGCTGGGCCGACTCTCGCTTTGAGATTGGAGAAAAAAACGCCCCGGCTGCTTGTATTTCTTTCAACCAATCACAGTCGTTCTGGGCGGTGCCACAGCAACGGTGCGCTTGCAAAAATATTGCCGGGGGGAAACAAGTTTTTGTGTAACACGCCCACAAAAATATCATCTACAGGACGCGAACCATGGCAGAAAAATGCCTACATCCCCGCAAGATCAAACACCACAAAAGTTAGTAAAGGACATGTTGAAACGGTTGAAAACTGCTACACAACCGGAGGTGGTAGGGCGTGACTTCAGCGGGTGGCTCGTTCCGCCCAATGAGAGGCTGATCTCTGCAGCGAGCTTCCGCCCACTCAGACTTCTAAATTGATGATTTGATGCTCGTTGACAAAATCAAAAAAGACTTGCAGCTCAACTTGGATTTTAACACCAGTGACTCGTGACTTCACCTGGACTTTTGACATGAAATAGCTTGATACCTTCCCCCAAGTTATTTAAAAAGGGTTCAAGTCCAAAAGTCTATAAAAAGGAAAAAAAATTTGGATTTAAGCATTAGCTCATGTTGCCGATGACGGTAGTAGGAAGTGAAAAGTTGTATGTCTGGCACAACATCCAACCTCATCTGTCCCCACAAAACCCACAAAGAGAGATAAGTGAACGTGTATTTTTAGCGAACTTATTAGCTTATTAGCTGGTCAAATGTGCAGTAGTTTTCATTAATGTTTGAAAAGTAAATCTCAACTTTCACACTCACTGTCTGTGTAATGGATTTAAATGTGGAAATTGATGTAGATCATCAAATCTTCATATGACGTAACTTCTCTTGCATAACAGCAGGGAATCGACTTTAACTTGAGACTTGCTTGAGTCTTGAACATGTGACTTACTCGCACCTCTGCCACCTCTTTGCAACACATGTCTACTGTAACTGTTTTGTATTGTATGACTTGTCTGCGTGTCGTCAGGTCTCAACCGATGGGAGGACATTGAGAAGCTGAACTTCTTCCCCAAGTTGGAGGAGGTGCGGCTGCAGGGCATCCCCTTACTGCAGACCTACACCAACGCAGAGCGACGCAGCCTCATGATTGCACAGTGAGTCTCATCCAGAGTCCCAGACAGGTTGTTTGCTCCAAACACTGAGGAGTCTTGTACACAGTGTCACACACACCTGCTCATGTATGTTCGTCCTCTCAGGCTCCCTTCAATATCCCTGCTAAACGGCAGTGTTGTGACGGACAGCGAGAGAGAAGACGCTGAGAGGTTCTTCATCCGTTACTACTTGGACTACCCTGAGGAGGAGCTGCCTTACAGGTGGCTCACCCTCACTGTCTATACTCCAGCTACAGTGTCATGACTCCAAGTGATATGTACGTGTGTGTCTGCTCTTAAGACTGACAGCACAACTTCCATTTTCCTCCCCAGATACCATTCCCTGGTCACCAAGTACGGGAAGCTGGAGCCACTTGCTGAGATCGACCTCCGACCTCGCTGCCGTGCCCAGGTGGAGGTTCACTGTGAGGAAAAAGTGGAGCAGGTGTGTTAAGCATTTATAACGGATTGGTCTGTATAGTTCACAGAAGTAGAACATCTTGAGGACAGAGGGCTCAGTAGGGACGGAGCACCTGCAGCAGCAAGCGAACACGCCGCCTGTGGTCATTGTGACTTGACAAGCAGAAAGCCACCATGTGGAGACTTTAGACTTTGGATCATTGTGTCTTTGTCTCAGTGTTTTAATGCCAAAAATGTGAAAACGGTTTGTCTTGTGTCCTTGTGTCAGCTGAGCATCCGTTTGGACCAGACTGTAGCTGAGCTGAGGAAGCAGCTGACAACAGTGGTCCAGCTGTCCACCAACAGCATGAGGCTCTATTACATCGACAAGTGCAGCGCCTTCGGTCCGGAGGAGATGAAGTACAACAACCGGGCTCTCCACTCCTACAGCATCCAAGACGGTGACGAAATCCTGGTGGTGCCCAAGACCAAGTGAACAGCTGGTGTCCCACTGGATAATCAGAGTGACTCGTTGATTGATTGATTAATTGGATTAATGTTGATTGGTTAACTGACGACATCACAAAATAATTGGAAAAAGGAACAGCATCAGCGGCCCACTGAGAGTAAAACAAGAGGATGATGTGAACGCCACCATGGAGACTGGATAGTGGACTACAGTGGGCTGCTGGGAGTCACTGGCTGGAGATGCAGCCATTATGTCTTTATTTATTTCAGCTTTATTTGAGGGCATCCACTGGAGTTAGACAAACCTGTCACACTGGAGAACAAGCCGAGGGAGCGACTCGCAGTCAGCTAGAAGCTTGAGCAGAGGAGAGGGCGCTGCTGTACCAGCAAAGCTTCGCTGCAGCTCTGTCTCTTAGTACATGGCATGTACCATAGCACCTGCATAGGCAAGTATCCAACACCACGGGCTTGCCCACTTTTTGCAAAATCTACCATGATTAGTAGTGAGAGCGGGGAAGGACTGCTGCGCTTATCTGCACTGTTAGAGTGGGCACAATATCAGGAAGAGCAGCAGCTGTTGAAGGAAAAATCCTGCCTGAAACTGTTAAATGGAGGTCATTACAGTAGCATTTTGGGGTCCATTTTGTTATTTAGTGGTGTGTTTTTTTATATTTTTATGGATAATTGCCAAAATTAGAAGATGCAGCATCACATTCAGATTATTTGAGTCAAGAGGCAAAAAGCACAGGACTGTTTTTAGAACCATAATCAACAATCAGTGTGACATTTATCATAGCATACGCAGATTTTAGAAACTTAAAGATGCCTCCCTTGAAATTCAGAAATGTATAAATACACGTACACCCCCACTGATAAATCCAGAATGTATGAATGTGCAAATATGGTAATTAATTGCAAAATTTTAACTACTGAACACAAGATCTTCCTGCCTCAATTAAAGGTCCAGATGAGCACAGAGGAACTTTCCTCCTCAAGCAGATGAATGTGAAAACAGTTTTCTAATTTAGTGTCGCGCCCTGCACAGTGAACATCAAACGACCAAATCGATACAGGGTTCCCACAGCCATGGAAAACCTGGAAATGTCATGGAATTTTACAGTCACATTTTTCCGGCCTGTAAAAGTCAATGAGATTGTTATAGTAATTTTCCGTTGATAATCCTGCACGTCATGTATGGTAATGGAAAATGGATTTTCTTTGCCTGTGAACTTGACATAGCTTTAACATGCATCGATGTGTGACAGCATTTTGTTTATCATTACTAGGGATACACGATCGGTATCGGCCGCCAACAACTTGATGATCACTAAAAACAGGGTAGGAAAAAAGTGTATTGATATGGGTTTTGGTTAATGGTCAAATGAGTTTTTACATATCAGCATTTCGGGTATCTGCAAAAAATCCAGTATCGTGCATCCCTAACTATCACGTACATTTTGCTATTTTCTCCCTCATTTTTTCTGCCAGCGAGCTAGAATTATATTTGAATAGAGCTGAGGCTGATATGTTTGAAAAACGCTGGGCACATCTTTGCAAAGTCCTTGAAAAGATTGGAAATTTTGTCCATGAAAATATGTAGGAACCCTGTCAATAGTAAAGTTACGGTGAGGAAAACTGGAGGGAGACATTAAATAGAGAGGAAATAGATGAGGCAGGTTGATGGAAGGTTGACGATATAGAAAAGAAAATGACACCACTTTATGACAAAATGGCTTCAAGAGTGCAGTGATGATACACTTGTGATATTTAACAGTGTAATGAGTGTTTTAGGTTTTCCTTAATCATGTTACGTGTTTTCTACATGTGCTTTGTGGACTTTGGGGCCATCTGTGTCCACGTTCTCGGCAGGAAGTCAAACACGTTTTCAGCGAGTGTTCGGCTTCACCAGGGTCGTCCTTTGTTACTGATTCTGTTTGTCATTTTCATGGGTAGGATCTTGAGGTGCAGTCAGGGTGGGAGAGTGTCCAGTTAGGGGAGCTCAGAATTGTGTGTCTACTATTTGCAGATGATGTGGTTCTGTTCATCAGACCGTGACCTCCAGCATGCACTGGGGCGGTTTGCAGTTGAATTGCCTCCTCTTAGTTGGGAGTGAGTTGCTTCCTCAATCAAAAGAGTGAGGGTGAAATGGAGAGTGGGATGGACTTGGATTGGTGTGGCGTCAGCAGTAACGCAGGTGTTGTACTGCACCTTTGTGGTGAGGAGGTAACTGTGTCAATCGACGCTCCAACCCTCACCTGTGGTCATGATACGAGTGGCTGAAATGAGTTTCCTCTGCAGGGTGTCTGGGCTCAGCTTTAGAGTTAGGGTACAGAGCTCGGACATCCGGAGGGAGTTTGGAGTAGGGGCGGAGCTTAATGCAGGCTGTTCTCATTCCCAGGTCTTCAGATACCAACTCTTTGTCACCCCCCTTGGCATGTGATATCAATACCAAAGGCACCTTATAGCATTTGTTTGAGACACACTGGATTCTTAACTAACTCCAAAGTAAACCCATCTGCAGAAGTACGTGACGCTGAGATCAACTGATGTCATTTAAAGAGCGAGAAATCTAGAGTCGGGCGTGGCGGAGAGGAAGTGGATGGGTCAAACAAAACCTGACTTTCATCCAGGTGTTTGTGTCTTGTTTTAAATCAGAAGTCATTATTGTTTTCAATGCAACCTAACGTAACTTCCGAATGTACGTACCCTGTGAAACCAAAAGTCACAGTTGTTTTAACGTAATATTTCGTAATTTACATTTGATGGTCGGGCACTGATGTCACTTATGTGATGTACATACATCACTCTATGTTACGTTACGTTATGTTACCTTACATTGTATTGCGTTATGCTACGCCACGTTACATTACGTACATATGTATTTACATCACCCTATGTTACGTTTTGTTACGTTACATTAAGTTGTGCTGCATTGTAGAGTTGTACTGATACCGATACCAGTATCGGAGATGCCTCCGATACTGCCTTTAATGCAATATCTGGTATCTGCGAGTACAGCCCCTGACCAATCCGATACCACGAAATGCCACACGTCATTACACATACGCATGCTACAGGCAAACGAAACAGAAACAGAGTTTAAAAAGCATTCTACTGTAGCCTTTAAAATGTCTTTTTTACCAAATTGTGTGGCAGCACTTTAACCTGTGTCTTGATCTGTGTCAACACTGGATAATAATAATGATAAAAACAAGTTTTATGGCATTCATTCTACTATTATGTATTAATTTCTTAATATTTTACATAGAGTTTTAGGAGTTGAGACATACAACAATTCATATCCCATCCATTTTTATTTTACGCGCTGGTATCAGATCGGTACTCGGTATCGGCAGATACCTAAGGGTCAGGGATCGGAATCGGTATCGGGAAGTAAAAAGCAGTATCGGTACATATCACTGTGCTGTGTTAAGTTACATTACGCTACACTATGTTATCTTACGTTACATTACGTCCCTGACCCGGTGCAGGACTAAATTACGTTTCATGACGAATGTAGTTATTTTAACCCAAAACGTGATCTTTTTTTCTGAACCTAACCGTGACTACATCACAACATTAACCATGTATACAATGTGTTTCACATAGATGCATTAAAGGGTGCCTGTGTGTTGCTGTCAGACACCGAGGGGCCTGACAAAGCATCTGTACTTTGACTGCCCGGGAATGAGGACGGGTTAGATCAGAATGCTTCCTGTGTGTCTCTCTTCGGAGGATTCAGGGCACATCTAACTGGTTGATGACCCTGTGGTAGACCTAGCACAAGCCAGAGAGACTCTCCCCCAATCCCAAATGGATCCCTTACAGACTCGTTGACTTAAGCCCTAAGCCCTTACAGACCAAGGACCAATTCCATTTCTTCCCCTTAGCCCTTGTCTTGGCCCTTCCAATTGGTTTTGCGCGTTCACGTGAGGGGGAGTGGTGTCCTAATCCTCCGTCAGGTTAGCTCTTAACCTGACGGAGAATTGGGACACCAGTCTCTGTAAGGGATCCATTTGGGATTGGGGGTATATATCTCATCTGGCCTCAGGATGAGCCAGGAGGACCTGGAATAATAGTGCTGGAGAGAGGGACATCTGACTACCTTGTGTATCCTGCGGCCAGTGTGACCCACCCCCAGATAAGTGTCAGAAAATGGGTGGATGGATGTTTGTTTAATCACTGACCAAGATCTGATGTTACTGTGTGTCTCATCACAATACTGTATGCACACTCGCACACACCCACACAGCATCAGCATCATCACAAAGCAGCTGTCGTGTTATGTCATGTGCCTCCCCTACAGGTTTATTGTGACTCTGCCACTACAATTAAAGCACTAGATGAGGGAAGAAGTGATACACGAACACACACCTCAGACAAAAGACGGACTTTCAAGTGCATGTTTGGCACAGGAGCAGTATGAAGGGATAACTTCTCTATTTAAAACATCATGTGAGTGTGATTGATTATATTCATCCACCCATCCATCCATTAGCTATAGACACTTATCCAGTTCATGTTCATTTATTTGAGCACATCAGAGTTTGTCATTAACTTGTGTGTTCATGGTCATTTTGAAGGCACATGGTAGCAGTGTGTTCTCATCAGATTACCTGATTTTATACACATGGCTATTTAATTTGACCAGTTTTTGCTGTATAATAATATAATAGCATTTAGTCATTTAGTTAGATAGTCATAACATTTCATGATTCCTTTAATTGCACATGATCTTATTTCGTGGACCTTTAAGTGTTTAATCAATGCACTTTCTTTACAGTGTATTTATAATTTTATAAGAACTTTATTAGTAGTTCTCCTTGAACAGACACTGATCTCAGTTTAGTCCATGTGTGTGCACCTTTAAAGGGATAGCTCAGATCTTTTGAAGTGGGATTGTATGAGGTGCTTACCTATAGTCAGTGTAATATGTCAGTGGGCGGCAGTGGCTCGGTCCACAGGGATTTGGGTCGGGAACCTGAGGGTCGCCAGCTCAAGTCCCTGTGTGGATCAAAATATGGGGTGTGGACTGGTGAACAGTCCACACTTATTAGTCAACTGAAACTGAATCTTCTTCTGTTAACTACAGTACATGGTGTTCGGCATGCCCCCAGTTTGGAGAGCAGCAGAGTGTCACCACAGAAGCTGTGGACAGGGGCATCAGCAAAACATAATCTAGCCACCTAAAAAAGTCAGTTTCTGTGTACGCTGTATTTAGAATATTGTCACTGCTTTACCTTATTGTCAGAGAGAAATTTCAAATCAGGACCTGTAGCCGTTATCTCTCTCTTCATAGCCAGACTCCATTGAGAAAAACAGTGATTTAACATCGCTGAACACAGGAGCTGCTGGTCTACTGCTGCCTCCATCACTCAGTTTGTGTTATTGTGTGACTTTGGTGTTTAAATGGTTTAGTTTGGATTCACCAAAGTCACACAATAACACAAACTAACTCACTGATCAAAGCAGAGGCAGACCAGCAGCCCCTGTGCTCAGAGAGCTATAATTACTGTTTTTCTCAATGGAGTCTTTGATGAGAGCATAGATGGGGACAAAGCAGGTAAAGGTAAAGCAGTGAAAATACTCTCAGTGTAGTGTACACTTAAACTGATACTGAATTATTTGCTGCTCCCTCCATCCATGTCAGAGATCCATCCTGCTTCTCCAAACTGGGGGCATGCCGACTGTCCTCTACTGTATGTAATACACTCACTACTTTTACATGCGCAGTTATGTCGTGCTACGGTTACAGCTTGGCTTGACTACTGTCCTTGTCCCAGTATACAGCATTTTTTGACTGAAGTATGTCCGACTCCGCTATGATAGGTGGAGATATGCCCCGTTTCAGCTTGTTAGTATTGGATCTTTTTCTGGTTGACCCATTTCGTCCCAGTCCAAACAATCGCCAAACAAGTTAGCTACGGTTAGGTAGCAGCTAGTCTCGCTCACCAGACCTTCCTCAAGAAAAGAAAGGTCTGGCTGGGCCGACTCTCACTTTAAGATTGGAGAAAAAAACGCCCTGGCTGCTTGTACTTCTTTCAACCAATCACAATCGTTCTGGGCGGTGCCACAGCAACGATGCGCTTGCAAAAAATATTGCCAGGGGGAAACAGGTTTTGGTGTAACACGCCCACAAAAATATCACCTACAGGACGCGAACCATGGCAGAAAAATGGCTACATCCCTGCAAGATCAAACACCGCAAAAGTTAGTAAAGGATGTGTTGAAAACAGTTGAAAACTCCTACACAACCGGAGGTGGTAGGGCGGGACTTCAGCGGGTGGCTCGTTCCGCCCAATGAGAGGCTGATCTATGCAGCGAACTTCCGCCCACTCAGACTAGCTAGCAGCTAACTACTACCATGGTGGACAACTTTACAGCTCTGTACATTCGTTCTGTCGAAAAATGTACAGCTCTGAATGTAGATTTCTCCATGTTGTTACCAGCTTCTTCTTCTGTTACACATTTAATGCTACTGAACCTCTGGGTCAAAGCCCGGGGTGGAAATTGTGCAGCATGCTCAGAGCGCCTCGGCCAGTTTGGGTCTGATTGACTGTATACATGCAGGAGGAATTTGACTCCCACATTATCTGGGTGTGTTAGTCCGACTTTGAGAAATTCAATGGAGAACAATTTCATTCAGATTCATTCAGATGTATTTTAAAAGTCTGGTTTTAGTTGGACTGACACAATAAGTTTATTTTCTCTGATGTCATGTAAACACACTGACTGACTGTGGATAAGTACCTCATACAACCCCACTTAAAAAAATCTGAACTATCCCTTTACACTGCCCTCTAATTTAGTGAAGTACTACTTTATGCCTCCACATCAGTGTGTCATGTTACACATTCTACATTTCACTCCATCTTGCAGAGAATTACCTCCACCAAAGATCGCTCGTTAGGGTATTATAATGTGGAATATATACAGTATGTATTTATTTTATTACACAGTATCCACCCTGTATAAGAGGAGCACTGATGCCTATTGATTTTTCCTGTAGCAAGGAACTTAGCAGGGTAGGGGATTCCTGACAGTGTTACGACCGTGAACGCAGTTGATACAGTACGTCAAACCACTGGATTAAATATTCACATTTAGTGTGTGGAAACAAATACCTGTTCTCTCAGTTCATCCGCTGCTGATAGAAAGCTCAGCTCAGTGTGCCCTGGCCTCTTTTTAACAGTGTTTTTACCCTCCTAATGTATTAATATCACAAGTATGTAAATGCAACAATATATCCCTCCTCACTATTATAATTTACCAATGTTTATTTTATAACACTACTGCTATACTTGAATATTAGAAGGTGTGATGGTGTAGCAATGGCACACAGCAGGTTAGATGAAAAGAATTACAATGCGTTTTATCACAGTAGTGCTGAATAAATGTTAGCGTAGCTTGAACCACAGCCATAGAGTCCAGCACAGAGAGAGGCAGCAGAGCAGCTGGCACCTGAGTCTCAACTCAAGCATTTAGTTATAGTGTCTGTGCTTATCAGTGTGAGATCTGTTTGACGTGAGGACATGTGTGTGACTGTCTGCAGCGTGGGTGATGTGTTTGGTATGTACGGAAGCATATTGATGCCACGCCAGGAAAAAACAAACTGATCAGTATCAGGTAATAACATTAAAGTTTCTGATTATAACAAGATGTTTTTCATGTTTTTACAAGATATTTAATATTATAATAAAGTTTTTGTGTTATAACAAGAAACTTTTCTCGTTATAACAAGATATTTAAAGTTGTAACAAGATAATTTTTGTGTTATAAAGAGAAACTTTTTGCTATAACAAGATATTTTTCATGTTTTTACAAGGTGGTTTCATGTTATAAGGAGTTTGTCTTGTATTAAAAAAAGGAAACTTTCTTGTTATAACAATATACTTATTTATTTAGTCATAACGTGAAATTTTTATCATTAGAAGATGAAAACATGTTGCTATGACATGAAAATATCTTGTAAAAAATGTGGAAAACTTCTTATATAACAAGAAACTTCTGATGTTATTTCCTGATACTGATCTTTTTTTTCTAGCCTGTCAGCTCTACGCTGTCGTAGTGATGCATGTAATTTATTGATTTAATGTGTTTGCGGGGAGAGAGGTCTCTATGCCTGCTCAGATTTATGGAATAATGAAGTCTATGGAACTTTGTTTAACATAAAGCCCAAGGAAAAATTTATTATAAGTCTTGATGTAAATTTACTGTTTACTTGTTGAACTCATCCAGATTTTTGTTTCTGTTAAGAACAGGATGTTGTCATGTTATTTATTCTGTCTCCTGCTGACTCTCCAACATGATACAAGCTGAAAATATCGGCTAAGCCATTTTATAGCCCCTGAAAACTTGATTTTAGATTTTAAGTATTTCTCTGTAACATTAAAGATTCATGACTAATAAAGCAACAATCAAAGTTAGAGTTAGGAAACAAAAACTCTTAGTTATTGTTATTATCAGAAACTCAGGTAATCTGCTTTCTCATGGTTGTGTGGTTGAGGTTTGATCATGTGATTGACAGCGGTCTGGCAACGTAAACAAACAACCCCAAATATCACCACATTTTGATTCAAATTCCAATCGGTAAATATTTTGACCCTCCCTTTTTCTAACTGAGACCCGCCCAAAATGTCTGTAGGATTCCACTGCTCTCAGTAAGAAGCTGATTAAGAGGACTAAACAAAAAAAATTCTCCGACAACACCCTTTAAAGGAACACTTCATCCACAAAATGACTGTTTTTATATCAGTTACTCAGCTCATGTTTCCTTGAATTCTTGAAGAAAACTTTGTTTTTCTCGCATAACTCCATGATGAACGGAGAATCCAAAAAATGTGAACATTGTTTATGAATTGAAGTAAATGGGGTCCATGTTTAACAGCAGCAAAACTATTTCAAAAAATCCGTTTACAAACTCTCACACAACTCGTGCAGTATAATACCAGTCTCATTTATCAAACTGTACTTTCAGAACTTCCCAAACACATGAATTTTCACTCACATGTCACAAACAGTCGTGTGCACGGCTGAATATGCTGTCCTGTGGTGCATCGTATCACAGCAACAGGTGCCATCGAAACAACGGATGCTGCCTGTCCATGTGTCTTACTGCTGCAAAAGGTGCTGTCTGGCCAACCGGAGTGTATCATAACACCACAAAAGGCTCTGTCTAGCCGCATTACAAACGGACGCCACCTGGTGGCGTATCATTCATTCATTTTCCATAGCTGACACTGGGCAAGACAGGTTGGGTGTATTGGGCCTGGACAGGTCACCAGACTATCACAGGGCTGACACATAGAGACAGGCAACCATTCACACTCACATTCACACCTACGGACAATTTAGAGTCACCAATTAACCTGCATGTCTTTGGACTGTGGGAGGAAGCTGGAGCACCTGGAGGGAACCCACGCTGACACAGGGAGCAAACATGCAAAGGGCTCCCCCACGCCAAATTCAATCCGGGAACCCTTTTGCTGTGAGGCGACAATGCTAACCACTGCACCACTGTGCCGTAAACCACCACAAAACGGGGCTTTTGATGTCAGTGTCTGACACTAAAACTACTGACAAGGCGGCGGTATTTGACAACTTAGGAATGAGATCGGGTTGCCCAGAATGTCCAAAACAGACGCTGGAGGGCACGTCATATTTTGACGTTTAGGTCCACTGACAAAGCGGACATCTTGATTATTTTTGCACAAGTTGTGTGAGTTTGTAAACGGAAATTTTGTTATAGTTTTGCTGTTGTTAAACGTGTACCCCAATGACTTCAATACTTTTTTGGATTCCCCATTCACCATGGAGACATGCGGGAAAAGGTTTCCCTCATAATTCAAGGTAACACAAGGTGAGTAACTGACATACAAATGGTGATGTGTTCCTTTAACACCTTTGGCAGAGTGTAGGATTTATTTAGTCATTCTGCTGTTTAGTGCTGCAGCTGTTGCTTTACTCTGACTGACTGAGCCATCAGCAGTAAACATCAGGTTTTGGTGTCAGTCCCACAGAGTGATACTGTGAGTCCTGCCAGAGCCGCCTCTTATTAGTCATTCAATAATTTTGAGTCACACTATCATCACAGAGGCAGAGATAATTATTGCACCAGCAGCAGCCTCAATAAACCAGAATGTAGTACAAACACTCACATGTTATGATTGTAGTGTGAATAAGAAGTGAATCACTTGTAAAAACTCTAGCTTTGCAGCTGCTATCAACATAACTCTGACTGCTGAACATGACATTTAGAGGAATACATCGGCATTTTGGGAATTAGGTTTACACGCTTTCATGGCGAGAATTAGATGAGAAGATCAATACTTCTCCCCAGAGTGATATCAAGCTTCACATCTAACTCGCTGACAAACAGCAAATCAGCACATTTCCAAAACAATTACACTGTTTCTTCAGAGGAGTCCTCGGGGGTGTCATTCTTACAATATGTAGAATATGTAGGAAATCATTCAGTGAAGCAGTCGAAATTCCTCCTGAGAGTTTTTGAGGGTGGATTTGCCCTTTAATCTAAGCAGGTCTAACTCATTAACTCTCCCTCTGCTCCTTGAAACCCATGCAGCCTGTTTGTGTTGTCAGAAGAAGATGAACAAAGTCTCTTTATTTCCTTTGCTTAGTTAAATACTCAACACATAATGCGAGACATCTGGCAGCTTCAGCACAGCCTGTTTGAATAGAGACCTGTGACACTAAATAGACACTTGCTACTCTGGATACATCAGTAATGCACTGCTTGAGTCATCATCTGCCTCTAAATAGTGCACCAGAGCTCAAGTAGATCTCACAAGGCTATATTTGTCTTTGATTATAGATTTTGGCCGGACTAAATGTGCAGGATGCCCAGGTTTCATCCCTGCTCAGACTTATACACCAGTATTTAAGCTACACGTTCACTCAGCTATATGTAACACAGGACTGTTCATAATCTATGGCAATTAAAGCATAATCTTTTTTTTTTTTTTTTTTTTTTGTAGAAACCTATATGAAGTATTAAATGGCAGAGAATGAGTCATCTTTCTTATCTTAGCATAGAGAAAGATCTGTCACTGAATGGTAATAAATGGCAGTCTCCTCCTCACTGTGTGTGTGTGTGTGTGTGTCACTTTGTTTCATTCAGCGGCAGCGTTGGAGCAATGTCACGGGTCCGGATGTGTTTCACAGATGGTTATGCTGCAGTATGATTTTATGACTCATTCACTTTGATGCAGACACTTGCACACTCCAGCATGAATGACTACTGGAGTGCTGGAACTTGGAATACTTAAAGGAAACATCTTCAGTGTATGACTCAACCAACTCTTAATGCAACATATGCAATCTGATAAGGAGCTTTAGTAGAAGAACACAGTGACATCCCTGTCTATATGAGCAAAATTAAGATCATATAACAAAATGATATTGATATTGACGACTCCAGGTCTGACAGCAGCCTTCAATTTGATTGGATGTCTGAATGCTAATCAGACAGTTCCACATCATCAAAAGTGGACTAGAGTAGAGCCACACCCACAATTTCAACAAGCATGGCCGACCATGGAGACATGTAGGACCTTTCCCAAACTACCCCTACACCCTCTCCCTACCCACACTCAGTTTCCATGTTGTCCCAGAGTGTCCACCATGTTGAGTGCCGTCCCAAACCAGCTCCTGAGGTGTGGAGGTGAGTTATTTTACTGTTAGTAAACAGTATGATGTGTTTTTTTGGTGGGCGGGGCTTAGCTGGTATTTTAAAACATAATTTTACTCACTGATATGAGTTAACCTTTCATGAAAAATAAATAACATCATGTTTTTAGTTTTAAAAAAGGCTGTTGAGACCATTTATTGTCATTTATACTATCAGGTGATTTCTGCGTTAAGATTCTTCATCCACTGGAATGGACAGAAAAAGAAAACCATGTAATAAAGTATCCTAATAAAACAACAAAAGAGGTAATAATTTATGAGTGCATTCAGAGTCGATTACAATATATTTTATTGTGTTTGGAACATAATTGGGTTCTGAGCAGATTAATAGTTTAATTGATTTATTTAACAGCATTTTTCTTTTAAAGTTCTAGAGATATTGGCATTCAGAAAATCACAAAAATGGTAAGCTTTTGATAATATCTTCTAAAAATGGGTTTGTGTTTAAGAATGTAGCAGCAAGATAGCCTATGTACAAAAAAATGGCAAGAAGGAATGGCAAGAAATATCAGTGATAAGGCGTAAGTATAGACAGTGCAGGCAGTGCAATTGGGCCCCTGAGGTGGAGGGGCCCGTAGAGAGAGCAGGCTCTTGAGAGTGATTCAGATTACCACCTTGTAAATATACCTGTGCTCAAAGATAATAAATGATAAAACAAGAATATTATTAATGTAGAAACGATGCCGTTTGCTATATATGTCCTCAAAAAGACAAACCAATGTGTCAGGGATTTCCTTTCACTTTTTAAACAGTCAGTAGCTAGTTAAAACACACATATGCTTTTTATATATACGTATAAAATCTATCAGTATACTTTAAAAACTATTCAATTAAATTATACATTTCTAACTTTCTTTGATATTTTTGTCAGACATACAGTGATGATTGTTGTTGTTATATATATATATATATATATATATATATATATATATATATTTACGTTTATGTTTGTTAATAATTCCTGTTTATTTAACTATATATTTGTTAATACTATTGTTTAAATTTCTTATATTTTCACGTATCTTTCCTCTCTTGCAAGGAGCACCTGTAACATAAATAATTTCCCCTCGGGGATCAATAAAGTATTTCTGATTCTGATTCTGATTCTGTAATATGTATGTTGATGTTGTTCAATGTCAAGTCTCTGTTTTTGTCAAGACAATACATGCATGAAAGCATGCGCTTTCATGTTTACTATTTATTTGTATTTACTCACTTTACTTACTTAAATGAATTAGTATTACCTCCAATACTGGCAATACTTTCCCAGGGATCTTAAAAAACTTCAACTTCCTCATATTATGTATAATAACAATAATGATAATACCAAATATGTAAATAAATAAATATAAATGTTAATGTAAATTATGCAAAAAAAAAACAAAACAACAAAAAACAGATTAAATTGCGATTTCTCTTTCTGTGTAGCTGGCTTTGGTTTTACATTAAATGGATTATTAGGTGGAATTAACATTATTTGTTAGTAGTATTTACCACTGGAGAGTTTACTGAACAGTAGCTCAGCAGGTACTTAAACACACCACAATCACAAACCTGAGATAAACATTAAACTCTAACAGAACCAAGTGTCCGTCTTTCCCATCACCCTGAAAGCAACATGTTTTCAATGAAACTGACCTCTGGTGTTTACGCTCGTCACCATGGTGATGGTGTAGGAGGCGGGTCACTGCTGTGGCTAGTGACGTTCACAGAGGTATCAACCAATCAGAGGCCAGCTCTGTTACCGGGCTGACGTCACCGTTAAAGTGAACAGGACCGTTACTTGATTGCAGAAAGTCTACAACTGCAAGGGGACAGAAGATATGGCTGAATACCAGCGCAGTCTTCATTTAAAGCCCGTGACGGTGTAGCCGTACCTCCATCATCATCGGGCAACTCCATCAACGGTTCGAGAAGCGAAACAAAGCCGCCGTTAAGATACTTTAGGGGGCGTTTACTGCGCGTCTGGACCGGGATGATCTCCAACTGTGAGGTGAGTCAATAACTAGTTACCTCACAGCACCATTACCCTCTGAGGTGCACAAGCCAAACCCCCATATCTGACACTGTTACACTGCGTTTCTTACCGTCAGTGAATATTTAACTCACCTTATCAGATATATTTAACACATCTTAGAAGTCATACAGCGTCACTGAAATATTCGGCTTAAAATATGACCGCGAAACAACTCTGTATTTAAGCTAATATCAAGTTTTAACACAGGCAGCTAACGTTACTTTCTTACCTAACTGTTACATAAACTGCCCGACGTTTGGTTGTGGTGGAAAAATAACGGCTGAATCAACCGTAAAAGTTCCGTTTCTACCGTTCAATCCGCCACATTCACCGTGAAATGTGTGTGGTTTGACCGTTAACGTCACACCGCTGCCTCACACATAAGCTACTGTTAAGTTAGCTAGCGACATGGCTACTTAACCAGCCGGTGTGGGACGTTAACCGAGGTTACACCGAGAAAATAACGACGCAGTTGAGTTAACAGAAGGTGTATTAACTTTGTACTTCCAGTCTTAAAGGACTTGAGGGACGGTGAGTTTTCACCGACACCATCTCCTCCCCGCCCCCTTCAGCACTCTGTCAAACCTGTCCCGCTTCCATTAACGTTACCGAGCCCCGGTTATCTAATCACATGTACAGTAACGTTATACACACACTTAATGCGGAATATTTCACATACATTGATTTTCCCCCTCATATCAGTGTGTTTAGAGCGACATACAGCCGGCCACACTGCAGTGCATCGACCATAGCTTGTGCTGTAGTGTCGTCCCATCTCCTCCTAGTGTCATGTAACGCTATACCCCTCACAGAGACCTGTCTTTTTCCATTGTCTGCACACATACGTCAACTGGTTTCTAGAAAATACTCGATTTTTGACTGAGTAATTTACTGCACATATAATTTTATAAACAGTTTTGCAACTACATGATATACACATGTGGCCAGATTAAGGATGATATGGTAAAAAATGACTTTAAAGGGATACTTAATTTCTTTAAAAGCAGGGTTGTATGGGCTTCTTATCCTTAAACAGTATATTACAAACAATAGATGTAAGTCAGCACACCCCCAGTTTGGAGCATAGGCTTTTCATAAAGATGGACGACGCATCTCCGCTTGCCCCCACTGTACAGAAGTGAAGCTAACATATCCCAGACACTATTGAAAGCCAGGAGCATTTAATGCGTTAAGACATCATATTTATACCTGTTAAGATAAACAAATTGAACTTATTAATACGAATGTCAAAATAAATGTATAGAGTTTGGAGCATCCATTGTATATAGGGATGGATGGCACATCTCTGCTTGCCCCCACTGTACAGAAGTGAAGCTGAAATATCCCGAATATGACTGCTGCCATCTTGTGCTGGTGATCATTCAAAGTCAGAGGTTGTGTCTGAAATGATTTACTCATTCCCTACTCTCTACTCACTATATAGGGAGCTCTTTGTAGAGTATTGAAAGCCATATGGCTCTCTCTATGTCTATTTGATGTTCTTACTAATAAGTCAAATCTGTTTGTCTTAACAGGTGAAATTATGACATCTTAACATGTCAAATGCGCCTTAAGCAAATAGGAAATGCCCTGTTATCAAGTACATTACCACCCCTATATACACACCCCTTTTTGGCCAATGTGCTCCTGTTAGTGGGTACGTTTTGGCTATGCACCTGTTACCTGTCCATGTTTACTAGCTAATGCTCCACTCCACTGCTAACGTATTAAACTGGAGTTCTACCAAGAGAGATATGATGCAGAATTCAGCAGCAACCCTCAGTGACATAAGTAATATAAAGTTGTAGTAAAACAAATAATTTTAGGCATTCGTCTTGTATGATTTGAATGAATTAAGGCAAATCAGCAAGACACTCAGAATAGATGACTTAACATTATGCCCAATGTATTCCAGTGTCACTGCTTCACCTTAATGTCAGGCAGTGATTTCCAACAGAAAAATGAAGCCTTTCTATCGCTCTCTTCAAAGTCAGACTCCATTGACAAAAGCAGTGATTTAACACTGCTGAACACAGGAGCCGCTGGTCTACCACTGCCTCAATCAGTTAATTAGTTTGTGTTATTATGTGACTTTGACATTTAAAAGGGTTAGCTCGGATTCACCAAAGTCACATAATAACACAAATTAACTGACTGAACGAGGCAGAGGTAGACAAGTAGCTCCTATGTTCAGTGAGCTAAAATTGCTGTTTTTCTCAATGGAGTCTGGTGGCTTTGACAAGAGCATAGATAAGGAACTGAAATTGTTAACGGCTTTCCCATCAGAATGGGCTGTCTGATGGAAAGATAAACAGTGAAAATACTGTCAATATAGCATACATTTAAACACTTATTGATGCTTTTAGGTGGCTATTTTGTTGCTGAGCCCCATCTACAGCAGTACACTGCTCAGCTTCCATGTCAGACTCAAGCCTGCTTCTCCAAACTGAAGGTGTCGACTGACATCTACTGTATGTAACACACTAACTATGGAAAAGTATCCCATACAACCCCATTTCAAAACATCTGAACTATCCCTTTAATTTTAAAGCGATCACATTGTCATATAAGTCATATAAGGCTGAAACAGGGTGAAGTCAGGTAATGTGGGACAAATGAGGTTTGCATCTCGGGCTCTTTAAATATTAGCAGCCAGTCACCGAACATGTTATGGCAATCTTAATACAAAACAATCATTTTTATTGGTCTGAGATAACTGTAACGTAAAAATGCTTTATTCAGTATTTTTACTGGTTTTAATCGCCTGGTCTGTTTGTCTTGGAGAGGGAGAGATAATTCAGCTCCTGGTAAAAACCTCCTGAACAATGAACACTCACCATTATATGCCACTAAATCCCCCTAAATCGTACACACTGGTCCTTTAATGCTAGTCCTTTAAGGGCAAATTGGAATGCCACAGAGTGTTGAGTGACCTGTAGAGGTCATAGGCGTCTGCTATATTTACCGGCTCTGTAACTTGATCTGTGGCATTCTGGATGGCTGTGCTCATACTATCCTCTCGCGCTCTGGGGCCACAGTCTCCCAAGTAGCACCCCATTGCTTTCTGTCTATTGGCCTGTCCGCTCAGAACAACAACGGTGAGCCTCTTACAAACCAACTTAACTGCTGCTCTTCCTCCCTTTTCTTCTTTTAGGTACCAGCTTGTCAGTTGAATGCATAGGCCTGCCGTTAACCCAGCTGTAGGGTACGTTGTCCCGAGGAGTCGATGACAGAGGACAGGGATAATGAGTCAGAAAGTTCTGGATTTTGTTAGCATGAGCTGAAGCACTGGTAGCAGCGCATGTCACCAGATGATATGTGCATTGTACAAGGAAAATGCGTATAGTAGCTGGTTGTGACAGCACAATATGTGCTTTGAAACAAGTGTTGGAAGAGCCACATGATGAAGCTGCACAAGATGGAGCCAACCTATCAACTTTCTCTTTACCTGAGCGTTATAATTGAGCAACTTCCAGATTTGATGATACGACCTGAAGGGCACGTCATCACTCTTTAACAGTTGGACATGAAATGCGGAGAGCATGTTGACCAGCCTGTACGGTCACTTCATGCTGAACGTGTTTGGCACAAAGTCAAAATATTTCCTTAAAGACACATGCCAAAACAGATCAAGATATTGATTTAGCTGTCTTTGTTTATGTATAGTCTTGAAGGTAATACATTTCTCACACGCAGCCCTTGCTATCCTCAGGCAGAGGTTGTCTGTCCAACTCGTTAGTCTGATAGCAGTGTTTGACAGCGTATGATCCAGCAACTCTGTATGTATTTGCCTCTTTCAGATTACACTTACCTTAAACAAATTCCTCAGTCAACAGAAAAAGCGTAACTATTTTTGATGTTGCTGCTGCACAGTTTTGTCCTGTGTGTCGACTGGTATGTCATGTAACATGTCTGTGTGTTTCCACAGGAGTGCTGGGTGTCATAAAGCCTGTGTGAGTGCTCACTGTGGGGTAGCAACAGTAGGATGAGCTGCCCCAGAGCCATCAAAGCCTGCGGGGACTGACACACACCGCTACAAATACAGCAGGTAACCACTTCACACAGGCATGCTTTCACACACACACACACACACAAGCTGTCCATGTTTATGATGTGAAATATCCTAAGTACACATGGCTCTGGTTGCATGACTCAGATGCATCCCGGCAGAATTGACCGACCCTTTTATGAAAGAGAGTTAGGAAAAGTTAGAAAAATAAGTTGTGTTATGTTTTATCAGCTTACAGATGACTCACAGAAATGACTAAACTGGAAAGGTGATGCTGCACGTCAGTTCCTTCTCAGTTTACAGTATTACTGCCATGTAGACATTCAGACTATGACACTGATAGGGCCTCGAAATTGCAGCTTACACTGCTAAAAGGTTTTGATGATGCCAGTATCACCTGGAGAACATTATCCAACAGTTTTGTTTGCACACATTTGTTATCAGCACTAATCCTACTACATGAGACCCCAATCACACAGAAAGCATTTAAGCTGGAGGCGACTTTTTGTTGTAATTGTTTACAATGAGAATTAGGGTTGAGCTCACTGTTTTTGCGTTGCTATGCACCTTGCGTTTCTGCGCTCTAGGCGCCTGACGTTTTTGCCAAAGCACTCTGAACTCCTTGAGTTGAAAAAACTTCAATTCAGAGTGGAAAAGTGCCCCACATTATCTCCGCTTTTTCCCCCATTGCCCAATCAGATGACTTGAGAGGCGGGCCTTCTGTGGTGGTCATGACAACAAGTTTACAGCTGGTAAACAATGGAGGAGAAACAGGTGGTAGCTGCTGCTGGATCTTCAGAGCTATACGACTTTACAAACTGCTGTTACCACCATCTCAATAGAAAACAGCAGGCGTGGAAGCATGTAAGTGCAGTCCTTAAAACAGCCATTATCAATAGGAAGCTCCTGGCCCAACTGGTGGTACTCCCCATGTTCCAGCCTCTTTTTTAGGGTCTCATGTACCCACACAGATCTCTCTTTATCTGCTGACAGCCTCTCACCCTCAGCCAGAGCTACAGACAGTACCCTCTGCCTCAACATTTTAGTGAGTAGCTACTAATTACTGTGACATAAATAAAATAAAAAAATAAATAAAAGATTGATTACACAGGAAGCTTAGGGTAAGGAGTTGATGGGGTGGTTGCCTGGCAACAATAAAAAGGCGCAGCAAGCTCCTTTTATTTTTTTTTTACCAGTGGCATTCATTTTTTAAAAAAGGCAGTGCAGTGTGCCTTGTGTGTTGCAACCTGCAAAACGCTTTCTGTGTGATCAGGGCCTTAGACACTAAACCTGCCATGCAGTGCATCTGTTATGTAAGAGTAAGGGTTTAGTGTTCGGGGTTAGGGGGTCAGGGGTTATCTCTAATGGAGACCAGTTAATCTTGTGGTTTTAGAAACACAAATCAAGAGAAAGCCAAAGAAAATAAACAGGTTTTAAGGTGCTTCTTAAAGATGTGCACTGGTTTGGCCACCTTAAAACTTCCCTGCTGTGGTGATCCGAAGCTCCTCATTGAGGTCAGGGGGGCACAACAGAATGCAGAGGTGCCTGTTTGTGTCAGAGGTAAAATTTTTAATATCAAGTGACAGGAAGCCAGTGGAGAAAAGCTTAAATTGGTGTAATATATTTGTGTGTTTAGTTTTTGTCCAAAACCTCAGTGCTGAGTTTTGAACCAGCTGGAGTTTTTACGTGTATATGTGTATATGTGACATAGTGTGGTGGTGTTTGTTATGGGAGGCGAGACTCTCTTGCATGTGTGTGTGTGTGTGTGTGTAGAAAAGTACCGTAACCAGGCCGGCGAGTGCAGCAGACACAGTGAAGTGTATACTTTTCTGAAATGAAAATTTTATTAGCGGTCCAAGTTTTGAAACTTCCTCGGGAAAATGTGCAGGAGCCCTGGGTAGAAACAGTGTCCAAAAACATAGTGTAGCAAGAATGACGAGCTCTAGATGACATAGAGCATAGGGCCGAGGGTTGGAACTGAGTTATTACGATAATAGAGCGATGATAAAAACAATGATAAAAGATTTAGATACAGGTAATTTTGCAGCCTGAATGTACATAGAGAACACGTTTGGACTAAAAATCGATTGTTGTAGCACACAGCATATTAAAACGTGTTTTATTTATGAATACATGGAATGTTTGGTCTGACATATTAAATTCAAACCATTCATAAATAGTTCCAGCTATGTGATCCCACCCTATGAGCCTAATAAGGCCAAACGCCGCACTTACTGCACCAGAGTACGCTAACATCTTAATGTTGTTTGTGACGCAAGGAAGGGCGGCCTCTGATGAGTCCTGTTGGTAGAAACCAGATTGGAATTCATAAAATATACTAGTGTAATCCAGATTATCCACAATTTGTACAGGAGGAAGTGCTCACAAAGCATCTTTAATGGTAAATATATGTATATTCTAGATGAAATCTTTTAAATCAACAGTGATTGACGTTATCAATGACACCCAGCTGGTGATTGATGCTTTTTAAATAGATAGGAAGCAAGTATATTAAAAGGGAAACTCTTCCACAAGTGTGAATTAATGCTTTAACCACAAGTTGCTTTAAGCCACTTGTGTGTGTCTAATGCCTCTCTAAGCATCACTCAGTGGGATGGCAGAGATTGATAGGTGTTTCAAATAATAATGGTATCTAATTGACCAAATGATTAGCTCAATAAATAAAGAATGATGCCAGTCATCTGCAGAGGCTGCGGCATCAATCACTGCAGCCTGCAGAGTCGATCCTGTCTGAGGTCACTGCTGCTTTTATGGCCTCTCATGTGAGTCACCAACAGATGGTGGTAATGATAGATGCTTATTCTCCCCGGGTTTTCATATTGTGGAAGTTGGTTGTGAAAAGTAGTAATGAGTTAAGAATTTCATTGTAGCAGAAACCAGAAACAAGCTTTTCTCTTGAGTTGCTGCCTTTGAATGCAGCGTTTTGGGTTTATTTTTTAGAGTTTAATAAAGCATGTTCAGGGGTATAAAATGAAAGGTATTTAATATCTTCTATCACAGGCTTTTTTATGAACCAGATGTTTTTATCCCCAATTTAATCTTGTGGTGTTATTTTGTGGCATGGCGGCACTGTACATTCCTCCAGTCCATTTCCTTTTTCCTCGTATCTAGCTGTAAATACGATATCATATACATCACTGCACTGTCTGCCACACACTGAATTTGGCTGCAGGGGAATTAAAGTGTTGAATGGAGTCTGACCAGTCGCTAAGGAAGGCTGGAGAAGGTCCAACTATGGCTTGTTAGAATAGCCAAGTAGTCAAGCCTAGTTTTAATATGAAACAGCCTGGCACTTAGCAGTAATGGGCAGAGAGGGAGGGCAGAGGCGTCAGTGTGGCCCTCACAGGCATCAGCAGTCTCTTATCCGCTCACATTTCAGGGTATATATAGCCCGCCTGTAAGACCAAGCCAAACCCAGCACTGCTCAGAGGACCCTAATGGCCCCCATATTTGTTTCTAACACTATTCCTTATGAGAACACTGTGTATACTTTGTGTTAGTGGTTCTTTGCGTGGTGGTAAGAGTGTGCGTATACTGCTACAGCTGTCTTGGCTCATGTTGGGGTGATGCCCACAATAGAACAGGGTTCCCACGCTAATGGAAAACCAGGAAAAGTCATGGAATTTCACAATCATTTTCCAGGCCTGGAAGAGTCAAAAGTTTTGGAAAACTCATGGAATTTTCTTGTTTGTAATAAAATTAATTGTTAAATAATCTTCTGGGAATAACCTTCCATGTAATGTAACATGACAGCGAATTTATTTTCTGTTAATAAGCCGTTGATGTAACGTAGCTCTATCATGCATCAGCTTAGGGCTGCATGATATATCGTTTCAGCATTGACAATTGCGATGTGCAGTAGTTGCATCGAAGGACATGCAGGGTTCAGTAAAGCTCGGTCTCACTATGAAGTCGTTGAAATCTGGCGCTTGGGCAGTGACTTGCAGCATCAGACACCAACTAAAAAAGGCGTCCTTTAACATGGGCATGATACGCGGCTGGTTGCCGTTATAGTTTAACAGCAGCCAGCGGCTTCAGGGTGAAACACGGCAGGACAAGGACAAAAGTTAAGGTGGCGAAAGCTTGAGTGAGGGGGGCAGGAGGGGTGGTGGATGGGTCCAACACACGACCTTCACCTGAGAGAGCAATGTTCACGTCCCGTAAAATTGTAAAGCCAAACCCTATTACTATTACTAACTATTGTGTTTGTCATTGAAGGAAAAAAAATGTCAATTTGCGTGGTTGTACCAACATAAATTTCCTGTTAAAACTGAGGTGTGTCTTGACAGAAGAAGAGGCTGCTGCTCTCTCTGCCTCAGGCTTTCCACATACTGTAGGCACATGGAAGGGCAGGGAGGTTTACACTCTGCCTCAGGCTTTCCTGTTTTGCGCGTGGAAGGGTGGAGAGGTTTACTCTCTCCGCCTTAGGCTTTCTGCGTAGGCCTAGGAAAGGCAGAGAGGCCCCAGAACAGAGCCATACCACCAAATATAATACTGTAAATGGAAACTAAGTTTTGAGCTTTGGCTAAAGTGGTCCTGACTGAACTTATTTCGGGGTTCCCACAGTTTTGGAAAACCTGGAAAAGTCATGGAATTTCATAATCATATTTTCCAGACCTGGGAAAATTATGGAATGAGTCAAAATCATTGAAAGTTTTGGAAAACTCATGGAAATTTGTTGTGTGTAATGAAATCATTACAATAATCTTTTCTGGATAAGCCTTCATCTAATTTGAAATTACAGCAAATTAATTTTCTGTAGCTGGCAGAAAAAGTTAAACACCAACCTGTGATTGAAGTGAAGCATTCAGCAGCTAAACAGCCAGTTGGTGGAGACAAAACCAGAACTGAAGGGTGCACAGATGTGCTGTATTATGGTCATTTTGTGCTGCAAGATAGTGAAATATTAAGCGTGTTGTTGCACTTTCAACTGACTACATGTGTGCTCTCTTTTTTCATTGTGAAAAAGAGATGTATCTGACCCAGCATTGAACTGTACTATGGAATCACAGTATTCGCTTTAACACTGCAGTGACTCATCCGAGATTGAGATAACCATTTACTATAGTGCAGCACTTGTCCACTCACACACAGACGCACATACTCTCACTCTAAATCACCAGAGAGCATCCATGCTGATGTTACATTCATGCAGTGTCACCTCGGGGCACGGCGGCTGTGGTGTCCTGCGTCATCACACTCTCCTGCTGCACTTGAGATTGGCTCCGCTCTCTAATAGGCCAGGAGGAGACCTGGGAGGACAATATGTACCGTAAGAGCTCTGACTCACTGACTCATTAGAGTGATGGATGTTCGACAAAAGCACATTTCTGTGAGATAATAGACCTGATCCAAGTCAACTGGAAAATTTGTAATGTGTCTGTGGCTTTTCATCAAAGATAGTTGAGATGCAGTTGTATTTAAGGTTTATATTATGCTTTCCACATTTAATAATACACACAGGTAGACCCCCTACCTATTATTACTCTATTTTTTAACAATATTAGTTTCAAAGACTTCAAATCAAAGGTAATATGCTTTTGCCACATGTTGGCCACCTGATAAATTTAAGTCCACAACCCAATTACCAGAAAAAATGTTGGCATTATATGTTTCTGCAAACCACTGATACATTACATTTGCACATTATTTTGTAGCCTACACATTAAACTTTTCAACAACACAGTGGTTATGTGTGGTTAGGTTTAGGCACAAAAAACACTTGTCTATGTTTAGGAAAAGATCTTGTTTTAGCTTAAAATACACTATTTTGGGGGTTCAGTCCCGCTGAAAAAGCAGTGATATCTTTGGGGGAAAAAACAACCGTTTTTCATGGCACTATTACGCTGGAAAAACAGCAGTGGGTCACTTAAAACGCCGACAGTTGGGGGCTAAATATCCTCTGGAAATGCAGTGATGGGTCCCTAAAAACACCCACGTTTGTGGGCTAAAAAGCCGCTGGAAATGCAGCAATGACGCACTAAAAAGCAACAGCTTGTTGGTGGCCACTTTTTGTTGGTCTCAAACAAGCATCTCTCCAAGGTGTCTCGCCATCATGGACAGATCACTGAACAGGCCTACCAGGTACAGGCCCAGAGGCCCAATTGTCAGGGCTACCCCTGGCCTTCACCTGCAAAATCAGTCAAAGCCACACATCAACCTGGAAGAGACTCCAAATGACAACAAAGACACACAAGAGGACCACAAAGATACGAAACTGACTGCAAAGAGACACAAAGAGACTCACAAACATGAGAAGAGGTGGTGGGACATTCTGCATGTCTGTGCCCAATGGCCCATTGTCTCGTAATATGGCCAAGCACACCATCTACCATCCCCTCCAACTCCTGATGACAAAGTCAGCTCATGCATTATGTCACTTTAGAAGCATTGATATGATACATATGAAATGTGCAAATGTAAGGTATTTGGGGTTTGCAGAAACGTATAATGCCAACATTTTATTCTTTCGACTGGGCTCATGTCCAGTGTTCAACAGGTTGATGAGAGCATTGAGAGTGAACCAACACATTAAAGTTGTGGATTATATAACCAAAACAATGAGCGAAAAGGAGCGAAAATGTTTCTTTGAGATGATTGGAGTTGCAGGCAACCCCTGGTGACATTACATAAAGTTGTTTATTCCATTCATTGAGAAAAATATTGAATGGTGCAGCTTGAAAAACAAAAGTCAGTGGCGTTGTCAGTGAGAGCCAGGAGTGCTTTAGCACTGCTATTGATTGACATATTGTGAATAGAAAGAGTGTGTTGAAAAGTAATAGTGTTCCAGTGTGAATTGTTTCTTAAACCACCGGTTGCTATTGTTTTGTTAGTTCTTTATTTGTTTTTTTATGCCTCAGTGCTGGTAATAGCTGTGGCTGGCAGCATCATGTTTTTGGGCTGTCTGTCTGTTCCATTCTTGTGAATATCTCAAAAGCACCTTGAAATGAGCTGATTAGAATTTGGTGGTCAAAGATCAAGGCCAGTGTGACCTCACAAAACAGCTTTTCAGCCAAAACTCTAGAAATCATGCACCAATTATGACAAAATAGGATAAAACAATTAAGTAATGACATTTAATATCCAAAAACTGCACTGTGACATCTCAGATACAGAAGAGGAGACATTTGGTCAGGTATTGAACTAGTGACTCTAATCTTGGGTGTCCATCTTGAAACTGTGCTGATTGTTTAGATATTCTGTGTGTGAAGCATTCATGTTTTAAAGGCATGGATGTGAACTATAACTGCAACTTGACTCGAGCGCGGAGGCATCCAACCACGAGGCTGTAATTCTAGTTTGTCTTTGCCTCTAAATTGCTCCTGAATCCAGTTCCAGGTAGTGAAAGTCTGATTCCTAAAAACTTTAACGCTTGGTTTTCTGAAACCTGCTCAGTAAGTGAAACCTCATCTCTGCAGCTCTTTGCCAGGGACTGCCAACAGTCAGCTGCTGAAATCTTCTCTGTCACTGCACTCATGCAGTCACTTCTGTTGACAGCTTTCTTAATACAGATTTAGTGGAAGCTTTACAGACCAGTCAGCTCTGTCACAGTTGTAGAATGATGTATTTTCACATTGCTATGCTTTCCCTTTCTATTTCCCTCTGACTGCTCATATTTGATTTGATCTTAATCTGTATTGTAACTCTCCAGCAGCTCAGAGGCTCGTCAGGCAGCTTGTTTTCATTTCCTGGGTGGTTTTCTAAAGAAGGGAGAGGATAACAGAGCATTAAGTGCAGCCACTGGTCTGTAGCTCTGATAGTAAGTGTAAATTGGCCTGCTGCTACTTTTAAGTCCTTTATGCGTTGGTAGCAAACAAACAAATGCAGCGTGTTGCCACGGTAGCTATGGTAACTACTGGTTAGCACAACCTCAGGGGAGGCTGAAAATGCAGAGTAGCCAGAGCGTGCTTTTGTGTGTGTGTGTGTGTGTGTGTGTGTGTGTGTGTAGCTGTGGCGCATGCTCATGCCTGTGCATGTGTTGTTGTTTCCGTGGAGACATCTCCTCTCAGAAGTGAATTCCATAGTTTGCTATCATCTTATCAATCCTGCGTGTCCATGTTGTGTGGTGTTACTCCCACGGGTGTGATTTGCTGTTTGCACTTCACTCTCACCAGCTCGCCCACCAGGCCAGCCCGAGCTTGTTTCGCTCTGCTGCCCTGGGTCTGTGGCCGTGACACAGCTGTGGGACAACAGAGAGGTGGATGCATGAGGCAGGTGGGGCGAGGTTAAAGCGAGGCCAAAGTACGGTCAAGGGTTCAAAGGACATACAGGTGATGTTTATTTGAGGGTTGTGGAGTTCCAAAATATCATAGACACAAGAAAACCACAGACCTCCATTTGGTAAGAGCTTGTCTCTGTTGTTGACAATATGGTATTGTGTAACTGTTAATTTAAGACCCATTGTATTGAGGAGCTGTGTTTATACAGCAGGTCTCACTGACAGTTTTGTCAGAGAAAACACAACTCATGGTGTGATGGATCATCCAGGATTCTTGCTGTAATTTCACTCACATTTTTTTATCCTAGTGTTTACACAGTGTGAGGAGTCACATAATGAAGGTCTGAGTTAGTGTGATGATAAGGAAGTGGTGGTCTCACCAGCTGCAGCCTTGTAAGTCGGTGGAATTTGCACTGATGAATACGTTTTGCTGCAAACAAAGTCGAGTACAGGCTTTGAAAATGCTGCTTGGCTGGTGGTCCCTTTGAGTTCAGGCTGCAAATTACCTGCCGGAATTACCAGAAAAGATGCACTGCAAACTTTTCTGACCTCATTAAAGCATATTACACCTTTTCTAACAAGTAAAGCAACACAAACTCAATAGAAATGTAATGGATGCAGATCTGAATGTTAGAGGCAATATGGACGCATTTAAGAAGATACTAGAGTGGGCTAAATCTGCTGGGTGGCCCACTGACCATTTTATAATTTACACTGAAAATAAATGTGTTAACATTGGAATTTTTTTTGTACTTTGAATATAAAGAAGTCACATTTGTTTAGAAAAAAGCATTAAAGTAGATCTTGTTTAGAAAAACAAATGTCAGGGGAGAATCTTCTACACCAGTGGTTCCCAACTGATCCAGCCACAGGGTCCAGATTTCTCCTTAGTCATCAGTTCAAGGTCCACATCATTTAATACATCCGGCATCATACTTGTGTTCGGCCATTTTGTCGACCTAGTTTGCTAGACAGTAGGTTCATTTCTTCTTTTGGAGTTTCAGTGACTGAATTTGTAAAATACATGGACACATATGGATGAAATGCAGCTCTGTATATATGATTTATTATTAATACTTTGCAAGGAAACTAAATAAAATTTTGATCACAATGAAACATATCACTGATGTTTGTTAAATTACTTGCCCCTGGCCTCCTGTTGTTTTGCAAAAGTGGCCCCTAGGCAAAGCAAGTTGAGTATCCCTGCACTAGAGACTGATTTTGGTTGCCACAGCTGATTTTAAATTTATTTCCCCAGCATATGCAGACAACACAAACAAGCAGGTTTGATGCCATCAGGGTTCCTATGGTCATGGAAAACCTGGAAAAGTCATGGAATTTTCAGATGTGTGTAAAGAGTAATCTTCCATGGGTAACCTTCCACCTAATGTACATAATGGCAGATTTATTTTCTGTTGCTGTAGACGTAACATAACTCTAGTGTGCGTCGATGTGTGACGTTTTGTTCACCAACATGTATGTTTCTTAATTTTCTCTCCGCATTGTTTCAGCTAGCTGAAATTATATTTGAATAGAGTTCAGATTTAATATGTTAAAAAAAAAACACCAGGCAACTTTGGCAAGAAAAAAAATTATTATGGGTCCTTGAAGTCATGGAAGAGTTTTGAAATCGTGTCCATGAAAATGTGTGTGAATCCTGTGTCATGAATTAGTTTTTTAAGGTATTGTTGATTTAAACGTCATTATCTCTGAACCACCAAATTCTTCTCTTGACATACATCGTCGTCATACAGCATTCACATCTGACTCAAACTGGTTCAGTTCAGTACGACACCAGGCCTATATAGTGCTGTTAAAATGTTAATAGCTTAGCAACCACTGTATCTGCAACAGAGTTAATGCACCAGGACAACACTGCAGTCTTTGAGTATGTTTGTAATGTGAGTTAACAGTATGTGAGGAGAGCTACAGATTCAGGCTTCAGATTCAGTGTTGAATATTTGTTTTCATGCACTGATCACATCCAGTCTTAAAGAGAAGTAGGCCTATATTCAGGGGCTGTTTGTTTTTGTTGATGCTTGTTTGTTCCAGTATTCTGGCACTAGTAACTGACACAAGTGGTAACGGATAGTAAATCCAGATCCAAAAACTCTGGGTGATGTCAGGGCCGCTGTGTCCATGTTTTACTGTTGCCATCTGCATCACAGCGCCAAAACCAAAATAACCCTCCAAACACCACTGCTGCCAAATTATAGAAGCAAACCTCATCCATCTACCAAGCCTGCCTTTAGCTCGCTGACTTAAAGTAAGGCCAGCGCCTCGGTGCTGTTAGCCTGGCTGGCTTAGCAGTACTCAACTGAATGGCCACAGCTGCCTGGCCTGCCACTGTGTGCTTTGGCCAGCAGTGTGTGTTGGCCTGTCTCCAGCACGCTGCCTGTCTGCCTATTCCAGATCCTTATGCTGAATTATTGATAAAGCTGTGGTCACAGAGAGAGAGGGAGGCAGAGGGAGAAAGCGATAGAGACCCAGAAGGAGGGGAAATTACACCGAGGAGAAGTAGGTGCACTCGGAAGAGGAGGCAGGCCGCCGAGGAGGAAGGGAGGGAGAGAGATAGAAGAGGGGAGAGGGACAATTAAAGAAATAGGAGCCTCCCTCTCTGAACTCAACACGGATCACAAACACCAGATACTTTTATTTATTCAGACGCTGGCTGCTGTGCATGTGAACAAGAGCCTCTCTCTGCCTCTGCTGCGGCTGCAGGAACACACCGTGCTCACCGCCTGGCTTTACCTCCAACACCCAGCTGGACTGTCCCATTATAGCCATGGGAGACACACACTGCGCTGATCTGAATAGGAGCAGGGGTGGGCTGGTGCCCTGCAGAGAGGATTTGCAACTTGAGATGCCAGAATAGCCAGGACAGATTCCATATTTATATTTATCTCCTTGATATCAGAATGAGTTGAAGTTGGTAGAAGGGGTCCCTGTGGGTTTTCTGAGTGAGTGGGATTTAAGTTCAGTAAAAGATGCTGTGCCTTTCTTTAGCGTTAGATCACACCTAAATGGTGTATCAGCAAGCATGTTAGCTTGTGCTAATTGTGTCACTACAGATCTCTGTTGGATTGTATATCATGCTCCTCAGAGTTGCGTGATGTGGGCTCATGGTAGTGTCGTTGTGTAACCAGGCGGGCACTGTAAAGGCCTACTTTTTACTTTTTAGAAGGGGCACTCCACCTGTTTTACATGTTAAAGTTGATTTTATAGAGAGGCGAAATCCCTCCCCATCTAGTGTCCCCTGTGCTAGTGGTTCTCAACTGGTGGGTTGTGGTCCAAAAGTGGGTCACAAGCCCATTCTGAATGGACGGCAAGTGACTCGTGAACATGTCAAGTTTGTAAAGAACACGCTTTATTTTGAAGTACAGTGGATTTCCGGCACAGGCTTTTAATTTGAAGTGGTGTTTCCTGTTGTAGAGTGAGGATAGCTACTTAACAGAGACAGCAATCTAGCATGACGACATGGCCAAATGCTGAATATGACGCTGAATATATTTAACTTTGTCGACCTAACTAATGACTAAGGAGCAATTCGGACCCCATGGGTGGACCAGTTGGGAACCACTGCCCTGTGCATCCTTATTTTGGAAAAAATCTACAGCAAGAGATAAATCATTTTTTGATCCTGTATGAATTGGGCCATGGATTACACATATGATGTTTGTCATAAAAACTATAATTTTGCAAGTCAGGCATGTTGTAGTTTAATAGGTTTGTCATAGCACCATTCAGTTTTGTGTGACATTGCTCAGAGAACTACATCTCTCATCAAGCACAATATATGTCGTTATCTTACCCCATGTGCTTTATCTTGTGATTCTTATCTGATTTATAGGAATGCACGATACTGGATTTTTTGCTGATATCTGATATCCGTTGATATATAACAACTCGTGGATAATAACCAATACTGATATCGATATATCCACTTTTTCCCTCCCTAATTTTAGTGATCATCAAGTCTCATCTGTAGTGGAATTAACATCACATTATGCATGTATACTATCGTGACGGCCCACCAGCAGATGGAGATATGAAATATAATACTTCTCAATGTTTACGTTTATTCATTGTGCAAAATAAGAAAAGGCATTTTGGGTAATTTGAAGAGTTCATTTTAAAGCCAATACTGGCAGATACCGATGACGTGCTGATATTATCGTGCACTGTCGTCTTACTCAGTTTTACAACAAACTTTCTTGACTTGCAAAATTACCTTTTAAAATTGACAAACATCATGTGTGTAATTCATGGCACAATTCAAATGGGATCAGGAAACTGTTACGTCTCTCACCACTGACTACTGTACATAGTACAGAAAGGAGAGTTACATCTCCCAGTACCAGTACAGATTATAACATACTGAAACTTTCATATCAAAGTCATCATAAAGGCTTAGTTTGTGAAGCATCCAAGGTATGGATCCAAAAAATTCCCTTTGACAAAGTTTTTTCTTTCTTTTTTTATCAGAGAGACCAGTAGATATGAATGAAAAATGTGGAAAATCTTTGGTGATTAGAGCCCATCGAGATGGTAGGATTTAAGGAGGGTGATTGATCCATAGTTGAATAGGGAACCCTGTCAGAGTCTAGACACTGGTGGTGGTAGAGGTGGTGAAGATGAGATAAGAGGAAGATGGAGAAGTGCTGATGATCAATGCGTAGAGGAATGAGCCTTTGTTGAGCTCGTCCTGGACTCTGGATATGATGGCTGGAGGTGAACAGGGTGGAGGAGGGCACAAAGATTCTGCCTAAAATGACAGCTGACAGCAGCAGAAGAGAGAGCAGATTTAAAATTTGTCAGTAACTTTCTGATTGGCTGATAGAGATGGTGGTGAAGTTTGATTGGATAAGAGTGAAAACCCATAATCAGCTGATTAGAGGAAGCAGTGAGAGTGGGAGGGAGAGAATTGTGAATGGATGAGCACAAAGAAAGTCTTACTGATTGACCTTACGCTGAGCTTCATATCCGTAAAACATAAAGCAGAGACACTACAAGAGAAATCATAGAAGTGACGTACAACAGGATCACTCACATTCTGGTGCCATATTCCATCCTCGCATTGAATACTTTAAAGAATATTTTAGGATGTAAATAACATTCTTGGTGTAACTGTATTTTTGTTTTTGCCATATCTTGGGAGATGATGAAAAAAACTTATGTTTTAATAGAATTGTAACACTTGGGCACATTACCACATGGGACAAAATGCTTTTGTAGTGGGGCCAGCAACATCCTTCTGGGAGTAACATTAGCTCGTATCAACAAACTGCACATTTTAACAGGAAGCCTGCATCAAAAACTGAGGTCGTAGACAGCAGTGCACGTGGGAGCGCACACTGCTTTATGGTCAAATTCTACAAATAGAGGCTTTTAAGTTTTAAAAGAACACTATCCTTTTAGGCTAATGCAGGGGAGACATTTCAGATCAATTTGCACTTATGGCTGCATTATGGACAACACAGAAATAACAAACTCTGGCAGATAAAGAAAACGTGGTTCTCTCTAAGAGATTATCTACATTATAGAAGCTGCAAGTTGTAAATGGATTTTGATAACAGGGCACTGCAGCTAATGGCTGCCTGAAAGTCAAGAAAAACACATTGAAAAATCTAAAACAGGTTGGCATGCTGTGAAAATGGTTTGCAGTAATGTAATGGAAATATGATTTACAGTAAATGTGTTAAAGCATGAAAATTGTTGATATAATCCCTTTAAGAGTGTAATGAGTGTCAGTGAGGGCCAGTGTTTTGGTATGTGGTCATATGTTACAGAGAAAGCTGAGCACGAATCACTTTAGATTTTCAGTTTTATATTATAAAATGTGGAAGTTTTATTGTCAGTGATCCAGGTTACTAAATCATCCTGTGTCTTTACAACCAGCTTAATGCTTAGAGAAGCAAAGATAAATGTTGCTGTAGTGTAAGTATTGATTTGATTGTTGCTGATGAACTAATACTCGTGTCTCTTTGCTGTGGCTGCAGTCGATGCAGTCTTCCAGAGGCTCTCCTTCCCTGTGGCTGAGAAACCAGCAGCAGCAGCAGCAGCAGCAGCAGCAGCAGCATGTCCCGCGTCTCCTCCACCGCCAAGCGCTACGCTGGCCCCTCCTACACCAGCCACTACAGCTCCTACAGCTCCTCTTTGACACCGGGCCTTAGCTCCTACAGCGAGCGGGACAGGCTGTCCTCCTACAAGTCCCCCACCTCCTCCTCCTCCACCTCTTCCTCAGGTTACTCCTCCAGCTATCTGAGCAGCTCCGCCGCCCGCAGCCGCAACTACAGCACCTCCTCAGACCCTGACCGCGACCGGGGGCGAACCATCCCACGCACTGACATCCTCGGGAGCAGCATCAGCAGCCGCCGGAGCGAGAGTCTCAGCAGAACCCCTGCCAAGAGCTATGGGGGGTCGGGGCTGAGTGGGGGATCCACCTACACCGGCTACAGTTCCTACTCTTCCTCCTCGGCCCAGTCCAGCTACCTCTCCTCTTCACCGGTGGCCTCAAGCATCTCACTGAACCGACGAAAATCTGTATCCCAGAGTGACTTGAGCAGGGACCTGGCCTCTCTGGGCCTCAGTGATGCCTCCTCCTCTCCCTCCAGCCCGTCTTCTTCCACCAGTGCCCTGCGGAGCTACCGCAGTCGAACCAGCGATGTGTCCAACTCGTATGGCACTAGCTCCCGCCCGAGCTACTCAGGCCTGTCACGGAGCTCTACTCAGGAGGCCCTCTCGCGGAGCTCCACCCAGGAGGCCTTCAGCAGCAGCAGCAGCAGCAGCAGCCGAAGATTCAGCTCTTCAACATGGGAGCCGAGCAGTAACAGGCTATCCGACTCCCCCACCAGGGACTGCACGGTAAGAGAATGTCCTCTGTTCCTGCACATGCTGGCTCGAAGCTTGCTGCTTTTATTGGGAATGTGCTGCTCCAGTGGGGATCAATATCCAAGGGCTGAGCAAGGCTGAATAGAGCCATAGCTGCAGTCATCACCACAGAGGCAGATTGGTTTCATTGCTTCAGTTTCACACACATGGTAAAGCCCCACAATGCTTTGTGGCTTCTGAGAGTACTGGCTTTCACCAAATGAGGGCACTATTGCTCAAATTAATCTCAATGCACTTGAGGTTCTGGTTTACAGTAATGTACAACACGCTCTCATGCTCTAATGTGTTTCTTGGCCGACTGTTTGAGCTACTCAGTAAAAATGACAGGTACAGATGTCTTACTTTTTTCTAGCATGTTAAGAAACCCATCTTCAGAGGTCATTATTCCTGTGTATGTCAGCAGGTCCATGGTTATATGGGAAATGAGCTCTTAGCGTGGATACTTGACCCCTTGTTACCCAGCAATTAGCTATCTTACACTTCTCAGAAGGAGCTGCTTGGCTATGGCAAACTGGGTCTGCAGGCCACGAGCCTCATCTCCAAGCTCAGTATTAATGACCAGAGCTTCCTCCTCGCACAACTGACCCACTTCCCCTCAGGATTAGTCCCTGTAACAGCTTACATGAGTGGAGGAGGGTGGAGGAGGGGCGAGTGAGTGGTAGAAAGGATGTACAAAAGAGAATTACAGAGAATGTGTGTTGAGTCTTTACTTGCAAGTGAATTTCAGGTAGTTAAAACAATGAGTAATTCTCAAACGCTATGCTGAATGGGGCATAAAATAGTTTACATTCAAAGCGAGCTCTGTTGCACATCATGTTGATTATATCACACTCTTCTTATCATGACTACCGTTTTATAACCAGATTAACTCTGAATGGACTTCTAATGCATCATAATGCCTTATGAGTACTACTTTGAGTAAAGCATGTAGTTATTATTGGCCACCTCTGCTGATGCGTCAGTGTGTCAGATATCAAATGATGAGCACAAGCAATTAATTTACATTCCTACAACAACTATATTTTTTAAAGATTGGTCACTGCATTAAAATGAAGGCTCACTCTCTGACACAAGAACATGATTGCCTACGTCAGTGGTTCCCAACTGGTGGGTCGCAGTCCAAAAGTAGGTTGCAAGTCCTTGAATGGACTGCAAGTGACTCGCGAACACGACAAGTTTGTAAAAAACACACTTAATTTGTAAGTACAGTAAATTTCCAGCACAGAGCTTTTATTTTAAATTGCTGTTTCCTGCTGCAGACTGAGTGACTAACGGGTAGCTACTTGACAGAAACAGCAAACTAGTTTGACGATATCTGAATGCAAGTATGATGGTGAATGTGTTAAAGTGTGTGGACCATAAACTAATGATTAAGGAGATGTCTGGACGCCGTGGCTGAACCAGTTGGGAACCTCTGGTCTAAGTCATGTAACACCATAACACAGCAATATAGCTAAAGAGCACTAGTGTAATGTGTGATGGACACAATTCTGGCAGTACTTGACATAAAACAATAATTGAGCTGAAACTACTCAGTCAGTGGAACATTTGATCAGCAGAAAATTAATATGCAAATATTTTTATAATCAGTTCATTGTTTGAGTAATTTGGGGACAGTGGTTCCCAACTGGTCCAGCCAGGGCGTCCAGATTTCTCTTTAATCATCAGTTCAAGGTCCACACAGTTTAATATAACGTTTAATTATATTTACTAGGCCATGTCGTCGAGCTAGTTTGCTGTCTCTGTCAAATGGCTGTCCATTAGTCACTCACTCTTCAGCACTTCAGAATAAAAGCTCTGTGCTGGAAATTTACTGTATTTCGAAATAATGTTTTTTTTACAAATTGACACATTCGCAAGTCACTTGTGGTCCATCCAGATTTGACCTACAATCCACTTTTGGACCGTGATCCACCATTTGGTAACCACTGGTTTAGGGCACGGTCACCAACGCGAAAATTAACATTGATGAAGCTCCGTCTCCTGCTTACTTCCATTCAGTGCAAGTGAGGGGCGAATAAAAAATTAACTTTTGTCGGCAAAGCAAAGGCTCATCTTCGCATTATGTCGAGTTCAACTTTGGTGAACCTAAGTTGCTGCCTCAGCCAATAGCAAAGAATTAAATGTGGTTGACCCCGCTGGACATTGATTGTTGCTTTGTCTAACCAGCCAATATTGTGTGACTTTTACCTGGTGAATAAAGGATATAATAGTATATATATTCATCACGAATATCGTCTTAGCAGGGGAAAGTCACTCGTCTGCATTCGCTCTTGTGTGACCGTGTCCTGAATCAGCGGTGTGGCTTTACCATGGGTGTTCAGGGCCATCTAAAAACTTTGCCTTATAAGTACACAAAAGTATTTATGTCTGATGATGTAGGCCTTGTAAAGACATACGGGAGCTTGCTGTATGCACCTCAATGACTCTAGCATATGGAATATGGGAGGTTTAACGGTCTTGTGGTGGGGCTGCCTGCTGTCATGAGGTAAACTTGAGAAAATAAACCAAGCTGTAAATTTCCTAATCAGTCAGGTGCTTCTCTTTAGCTCATACAAGCCTCCATTCAGTAATACACAAAAGTGACTTAACACAGCCTGCACATTACAAAACCTGGGGACTGCTGAGTCGAGGATGAGGATCACTTTATCACCATGAGACTACAGTGCGGTTTACAATAAATCACACTGGATAAAAGAATTCTTTGTTGCGTGCCAAAAATTTTATCGTGAACTATGTGCCTGCAGCCCATAACTGTGAAACACAAAGAGACTGTTTGATATGCCTCTTAACTGTGGACCATGAGCTCATGTCCATGTGGTAATTTAGGTGATGCAGGTACCTGAAGTGGACAGGGCAAGTTTGAACTTGACTTTAATCTCATTTAACCCATGCAGCAATCAACACCTATCCATCATGCACAAACTGAGAAGTAGAGGGCTTTAAGTGGATGTCACCAGCTGGACTATTTGTACTGTTAATTAACCCCAGGCCTCTGTTACCCCAGGCACATTTAATCACTGTCCTTCCCCCAGGGCAAGGCATCTGCACTGATGAAGATTTTCGAGCACAGTCTGCAAAAGTCAGCTTCAGAGCACATCTTAGTTTGACATTGTCCTATGTGAACGTTATGGTATCGTTCTAAAACAACTGGACAATTGAAGCAAGAACAGCAACCACTGTGGTCACAAGTAATGATTATGGGATAATTGTTAGTTTAGTGTAACTGTAGCATTCAAGACAGTAACCCTTTTTACACAGAGATCGCACTATAGAGCTGCTACAGAGTCCCTTCTTTATGCCTACTTTGCATTTTTACATAGAACCAAACAACGGCAGCATAATTCTGCTCCAGTGTGTGATTTTAGACAGCATGCTGGCAGCGTGGAATCATAAGAGGCGTGACGGGCATGACATTTAACTCAACTGCATCAGCCTCTACTCTAGTGTGACATAAAACACATGCATCTGTAGTGCTTTGTGAACTATAACAGTGGCAAAACATGGCAACAACAATCATTTACTGTCTCTGTTATATGGCGACTGATTTTATTTTCTGCTCGGAGGGTAAGAAGCTCCCAGACCTCATTGTTTGGTCATTTATGGCTGCTGTTCTTCCTCTTTGAGTTAGCCTCTAACTGCTACAAGCTACTATTTAAATCTCCCGCGGTGAGTTGCACTCATAACACGTTGTCAAAACATCACACTTGTCCTGCCCATGGTCCTGTCCTGCCTCCTGTCCTGGTTATAAAGATATAATTTTGGCGCTGTTACTACCTCCCATGGCAGCTTAAAGATGAGACCACTCTGTTGCTTCATTTCACAATTGCATGTTATATACAGCATGGTGAGCAGGCATAATGGCATCATATTCCTGCCTTGAACAGGCAGTGTAAAAGGGGGCTAGTGAAATGACTCAGTGATGCCGTTTCTTCAGGATTACTATCTGAGGTTTGCTTACATTAGCTAACATTAGCCACCATAAGCTAGTGGTTGCCTTTCCTTTTATTCTAGGATGGCGAAGGCATGACCCATCCTAATCTCCATCTGATTGACTAGTACTCGTCGCTCTCGTTGATTGGATTTGTTACGTTAAGGCATGAGCAGTGAGAATGGTTAGGGTTAAGGTAAGAATATCAGGGTAAGCCAATCAGAGGCAGACTACCGCGGGTCATGCCTTTGCCTTTCTAGGAAAAAAACTATAATTACTGTCTCGTGGTTGTACGCCTCCGTGCACCAATCAAGTTGCAGTTACAGTTTACATCCATGTCTGTGAAATCATGGATGCTTCACACACATCTTCCCCCCGGCTATACAATCTGTACAATCAGCACAGTGTGAAGATTAGAGTCACCAATTTAGTATCTGACTAACTGTCTTTCCTTCTGTTCCTGAGATATGACGTTGAGTAATGACCAGAAAAGTGATTCATGCAGAACATTATGATGTCACAGTGAAGCTGACCTTTGACCCTTTGGATACAAAACGTCCTGACTTCATCATTATGTCCTATTTGTGTTAAATTCTGTCATATTTGATATGATTCATATGAATTCTGTTATTCATACGCAAAATATTCATATTCGGTTAGGCCAAAAACATGTTTTGTGAGGTCACAGTGACCTTTGACCACCAAAATCTAATCAGTTTATTGTTTAGTCCAAGTGGACGTTTGTGCTAAATTGGAAGAAATTCTCCCAAGGCATTCTTGAGATATTGTGTGGTTATGAAAATGGGATGGATGGACGAAAGGGCAACCTGAAAACATAATGCTTCCAGCCACAGCTGTCGCCAGCGCTGAGGCAAAAAAAAAAAAAAAAACGTGCCTGCTGGTTGTACCAGACCAAGAAAGGCAAAAGTTAGAAAGTATGCATTTTATTGCTCATGAATAGTTCATTGACAAAAAATGTAACTTTGCTATTTGAGTAATCATTTTATCATCACCATGTAATGGGTGGTTATGTGCTGGACTGTCTTTTTGAGCAGTTGCTAGGCAACCAGCTGAGACTGAGAATGACTGAATTGTCATTTTTGCACCTTTTTTTTTTTTTTGACAGATTGAACATAGAAGATATAATGTGTTAATTAACGAGCTTTAGAGGTGCTGGCAGGCAGATCTTCTGTCACATAAGGACAGGGCCATGATTATTTCTTTCATACATGTTAGACTAAACAATGAATGCATTAGTCAGAACAGCAATCAGAAGATCTCTCAGTATCACCAGCTGCTTGATTTGCATGTGACTGTAGGTATATACTTCACAATGGCCCCAGCACACTAACTCTATTCATAAAGCTCAGAGTCAGCAGCTCCTTACATACCTCCAAGCAAGAGAACGTGCATGCCAGAGTGTGCGTATGTGTGTGTGCTGGCTTACACAATTTGGGTGTAAATGTCAGGAATGATCTCGTGACTTCATCAGCGTCAGAGTGACAGCCCCTGTGACCACTCAATGACCTCTCATCATGTCATATTAGGTCAGCCATCCTCAGGCAACACAGCGGAGTGGGGCTGCAGCTATAGGCTGTAAAAATGATGGATGTTGTTATTGTGAGGTCACCCACTGCTTTGTGGACTGGAGCTGTGGAGGAGTGAGGGGTGAATCTGAAGCGGGATTTATACTTGTGTGGCAGTCTACACGTGTCACCTACGCACGTCGCCTAGGCTGTTGTGAGCATTTATACTTGTGAGGTGGTGTGTCTGTGTCACTCTGCAGTTACACCTCCAAAACACTAGTTGGCAGCGGAGGTTTCTGTGAAGTGCTTTAAAGAATAATTGATTAAAAACACACATTAAACACACATTAAACATGGCTTAATAGAGACAAACACAAGTACACAAATCAGCTTCACTATAACTCAGCATTCACAGACAAACACTTGTCTTTATCTGGACACGTTTTCCCCACAAATACAACATGCTAAAGTTATTAGCACAAGCTTATGGCATTTTACATTGTATAAATTAGCTTAGCAGCTAGCAGAGATTTCCTCTACTCATATGAAGCCAGGGACAACAGCAACATTTAACAAAGGTAACGTTACAAAAGGTTCACTGACAAAACACCTGTCTTATACTAGACACGTTTTCCAAACAAACACGACATGCTAAAATTATTAGCACAAGCCTGTGGCATTTTACATTGTATAAATTAGCCTAGTGACGAGTGGAGATTTCCTCTGCTCATATGAAGCCAGCATAAATCACACACAAGACTTAAAATGCTATTTTTTGTGGAGGCTTTATTGTCTTCATAATTTATTGTTTCTTATCTGTGAAATAAAAATAAATAAAAGCTTCATTTCCACTGAGGGAAATGGTTTCAGCTTACAGAAACAGACAGGAGGTCTTGTTATCCTATGAAAATATTCACCTCCTCATTTTCCTTCCAAAGTTTAATTCAACACAGCTTTAGTTTGATTGTTCTAGTTGCCAAATATATCAGATAAGCATTCTCCAGTTTTCCCTCCACATACTGTACTATGCTCACTCTGTTCCAATCTCAACATGTACAGTGTGACCTCATTTTGATTTTCCCCCCAGTTTCCTACTATCAAGTGAATGCAAAGATGCCAGTCCTACAAAATGACTAGAAATGATTTAAATTGACTGCTGTAGCTCCCAGGCGAAAGACCAAAGCAGATACCATTGCACAAACCTTTCACATAACTGGTGGGTTAGCTTGAGAGTTGGCTAGCTAACACGTAGGTATTGTCATGAAATGGGTCATCTACATTGCAAAGCTATTCTTAAGCAACTAAGCTTAAAAGAAAACTACAGCGTATTACAACTTGGGGTTTATTTTCTTGGCTCTAGTCATTGTTTCTACACACAGCACAAGCAACCAGATACAGGTTGTAAACAAACTCAGGTTTGAAGAGCAGCGTACTTTGCCATATTTTCACGCACTCACAGTTTTTCTGTGTACTGATGTATTAATGGCAACGTAACAGGTTTATTTACGTTCAGTTCTGCCTCCAAATAAAGTGGCAGAGACAAACTTTTGCTCTTTGACCCTTATAAGCAAACAGCCACAGTAAGACTGGGGTGGCACGCCTGAGTGTTATTCTGCTCAGGCTTTGTGTCTAGACTTTCTGTTGACTCAACAATATTTTTAGACCGTGCCACTGTCGGTGTGCCACCTTGGTCAGACAGCTTATGGTTTGATAAAAAAAAAACAATGTCTGGGACAACGTGGAGGTTTATTTTGTTCTTTGGCAAATAAGGACTTTAGTGGATCGGTTTTGTAAGCTGTGATTATGAGTGAGTTTGATAGGGTTAGTGGGTCAGTGTGGCATGTCTATCAGAACAGCTATTTTAATGTCACAATATTATTTCTACAAACAGAGTAATGGTGCCCCCTTTATTCATTCTTCTGGAGGTCCCTAACCACTTCTGTGTCATTGACTATCTGGTCTTTTGTGGTTGGTAGCCATCATAATCAAGTATCCAAACCACCTATAGTAATTTCTCTGGTGCGGGTTTCTTTCAAACCATGTGCAAAGTGAGTCCAGCCAAAAGCTTAGGACTCCTGTTTTATCCACTGTTTGTCACCAAAGCTTAGAACTGAAGAGCTTTGCTCTGTGGGTTAGCTTTCCCGTTATCACCACATGCTGCAGATACAATGGTTGCATCACTGCAGGTCAAGAGACGCCAAACAAAGACACTGTAGGAAGTTAGTTAGAGGGTGACGCAGTTGTCTCAATTTTGTCAAAGAGTGGGCCCACGGTGTCAGACTTTGGTTCCTGATTTCAGACCTACACTTCTTAACAGGATTTGGTAATATATTGATATGATATCAAAATCATGATATGAGACTAGATATCCCCTTAGGTTTTGGTTATCGTAATGTCGTAAATGTTCTGAACTATTTTATGGTTTGTCGTTATATCGGGCTGCCCCCGACTAAGAATGTTCCTACCAACAGTCATCATTACGGTCCATCAGTGGACTAGTCTCCTGCATGTTTCTGATATGAATGTAATGATTAAATGATATATTTTGGTGGTTTGAGTTGAAGGTGTGAGAAAGAATAGTATCAGTAACATTGTTAACACTGTGCTACATTACAGAGAAATAGAAACCCGTACTAATGAACCTTCATTAATGTAGGCCTATATTTTATCTACAAGTGCACGTCACACACTGAGCGAGCCGCCTGTTAATGAGCCCTACTTTTTAATTATGAGCAGATCAGCACCAACTCTACGTGACTAAAATAGTCACTCAGACACGCTAATAGCTTGTTTATTTTGCCAGCTTATAGGGGAACGTCACCAAGATTAAGAATTCCAGTATTTTATTTCCATCACCAAGGAAAGTCCAGTCAATATTTGTGATATAGCTACTCTCTCAAAGCCAGAAACCAGAGAAGTAAGTCTCAAACTTGTGATGTCATCAATTATTAATGGGATACCTTTCAACCACCTCCAGCGGAATTTCACCAGATAATGTAGATAAAGCAAAATAGGTCATCTGGCTGTACTTCCACATTTTTATATTGCCCACCACCACAGACACAAAGAGGCAGATCATGGGACAGACCTAAATCTGATAAAACAGTAAAACTGAGAAGCACTGATCAAATAAATCAAGATTATTTCACTGTGTTGCCTATTTCTCCCCTAAAATGTTTTTAGAAACATATTTTAGTGCCCTGTTTAGCTGTAATAGCGAGAGTTTGTGAACGGGAAGTGGGCGCCATACTGTTTTTATGCACAGTGAAAATGGAGGCTGAAAAACCTGAGATCACAGAGTAAAACTGAGAAGCACTGATTAAATATTAGCCAAGATTCTGTCACTGCGTTTCCTATTTCTCACATCAAATGTTTTCATGAACATATTTTAGCTTGCAGTTTAACTGTAGTCCATTGATCGGTGCAGTGCATTCTGGTGGTTGTAGCTTTTTTTTAATCTCCTGAGTGAAAGCAAATGCCAAGGCCCCTTTCCTTTGTTTTCTCTGGTCATATAGCATCAGTTTCAAAAAGTATTTTTGTCTTACTGCATCATCTCTCAAAATGCCTGACAAAGATTTCTGTTTAATCAAAACGTTGCACAATTAAAACTAATGTGAGCATTTTATACGGTGTGCGGATCTCCTGTCTGTCTTGCTTTAGTTTGATTTTTGATTTTTTTTTTTCTTTTTTGTAAAAATTATAGTCTCTTACAGTAGTTGGGGTACTTCTCATAGAAACAAAAGAAAAGGAAAGTGTCAGCCTGCTTGTTTCTACTACACAGACAGTCCAGTTTTATGAAAAGACCATCTTTCCAGCAGTGAAATACCTCTTTCAGTCTGGAGCTGCTCTATAGGCAATGAATGGGGGCCTGATTTTGTGGACCTACAGACTGTTTGATATATTTATACCAAAATGCTCTTTTTTCTATTGAAGTGTTCTCAGTCCTGAAACAGAAAATATACCCATATACTCAGAACATCCCCCTGGACGCTCTCAGTGTCTACTATAAAGTGGCTCCAGACTTAATACTTGATGACATCACAAATTTGACCTTTAGCACTCTAGTTTTTGGATTTGACTGTCTCAGACCGCAGGAATAAAATGTACAGTACAAATTTTGAAAACGGGCATATTTCCCCTTAAATATTTTCTAACCAACCTGGGACTTAATCTTCTACCCAGCTCCTTAATTACTGTACAGAAGACTTCTTTCTGTTCTGGTACAGTGACACAGAAGGCTTCATTCTGTTCTCAAACTCTCCCACATGCTCTCCTGAACTCTCCCACATCCTACGAATGACATAATGTCAGCAATCGCATCAGCACTAGCTAGTTAAAGAAAGCTATGCACCTTGTCAGAATGTAAAATAAGGGCCAAAGTCTCCTACAAACAACAATGGATTGTTTTAATTGCCCCAAAGGAATATATTGTACCTGGGTTAAATTTAAGCATTTGAGAGAAGAGATCATCAGTCTTAATGTGTCTAATTTAGCTGAGGGAATAGAAGAGCTATCCCCAGGTATTTGTACTCTGACTTCTCCTAGATAACACTGCTCAGAAACTGCTTTTGTCCCATTTTATACCAGACTGCTCGGCTCTTTGCATCAGATATCAGAATACAAACACTGACTCTTTGCCCCCTTCTCTCACGTTGTAGTTTTCCACCTCAAGGATTTAGACATTCACACACACACACACACACGTTCAGCCTGGTGATGGAATGTACTCCTTGGCTATTTGTTGTGTACACATGCTTGAGCCCGGGTCATGAGATTGCTGCTGGGGACATGTTGCACTTCTTTCACTCCACACAACAGTTCAGGGAAAATCACCCACTCTGTAAACCCACTGTGCATTTCAATCCTTTCTCTGGAGACAAGCACAGGAATGTATGTTGCAGTGACTTGGTCAGTAACTGATCATTTAAGGTAACAAAGAGCTGACTTTCATGAAAAGACAGCAGGACTGACACACTGTTTTTTTAAATATAATTATGCCTGTTTGGTATTTTGGTGACCCTGAATTAGACCGCCTGTGAGTGGGAGGTGAGGCACAGTACATTCTGCTGTCTTCCTTATTAATTAGCTCCTTCAGTTCGGAAACATCTCCTCAAAAAACGTCCAGTTTAAGACCTTTAACAGTCATCAGGTGCTTGTAGTCAGCCTTGTGTAACCAGCAGTATGCTACACCTTATATTTCCTCACCTCTTCTATTTTAGACTGCCTGAAATGTCGAAATATAACCCTCATGTACTATAAACAGATGTAACAACACATTACTACATGCTTCAGGCTCAGTCAGGTTCAGTCACACTTTTCTGTGTCACCTGAACATGTGGTGGAATGAAAAATTACTGATGCATGATGTTTTCTGGAAGTCAACAAGATATGTTTAGAGACAGAGACGTGAGTTTGTTTAAGCTCTGAGAGGAAATCCCACTTTAGCAGTGTCTGTTATTTTGATCACCGTAAAACTTCATTTAAAAGCCTAGTCCCTTTTACTAGCCTGGTGTAGCTACACATTTTGATAAGTAAACTCCTGTCTCAATTAGAGGCCTTGTCTGGTTGCAAAGCAGTTCATTTTTTTATAGAAGTTCTTTGGATGAATAAAACCCGGTTGTTGACTACCTCAAATTATGTCTCTGTTCCTTGATTACCCTGTAAGTTATTCATATTCCTTTAGTCCTGAAGGATCCTCAGATCAAAAGAATCAAAAGAGTTTTACATAACAATTAATTTAATAAGTTGTGAGTGTAGTTTTAACAGGATAAAGTGGTGTTGTGTCATTATGCTGGGTGATGTAACTCTCTGATGCTGTCTGTCAGAGCTAGATAATATGAATGATTCATAATTGATTTGTTATCTGAAGCCAAACAAGCAATATTCATACTGGTTTAAATAAACAATTTGGCTGTCCACCCCGATCTTTGCTGAGCAACAGTTGTTGTGTGAAAGGAATTAAAGCCCTGTCCCAAATATAGGCCTGTTGATTAAGCAAATAAAAGCCTGGGCTTTTAATTGAGTTTTAACTGTAATACTTTTATTATTTCAAGTCCATCACTGCTCCTTATTATTCCTAAAACCACTTTATGAGTAAACCATTTAAAATAGCTGGATACTCTACTACAAATAACAATAATAATAACAGTTATTACCCAAATAAGTTCCCCTCAGCTGAACAGAGTATGTCACTGTCTCTGGTTAATATGTTGGTTCAGTCTCACTGCTGTCATTAACATCATTTCTAGTAGCAGCAGGCTGCTGTTTTCAATGAAGAATGTCCCAACCGTCCTGCACCAAATGGCAGTCAGACTAGATAGCGACTAGGTGGTAGAGCATTCAGTTGCTAAGAGCCAGATATTTCTTGTAGGAGTAAGTGGAGACCATTCATCAGATGGCCAAAAAAAGGACTTTCGCTTTGTAACTGCTGAATGTGTAAATAAGCTTCTGTAAGCTAAGAAATTTGCAATGTTAAAGGTCCAGTTTGCAGGATTTAGGGGGATATATTGGCAGAAATATACTATAATAAGTATGTTTTCTTTAGTGTATAATCACTTGAAAATAAGAATTGTTGTGGGATTTTTTACCTTCCAAAGAGCTGTTTATATCTACATAGGGAGCAGGTCTTTGTTTATGGAGATCACCATGTTGCACTGCCATGTTTCTACAGTAGAAGCCCAATTGCAGAATCACACTGATTTGTAACATGAAACTGCTTTATTCAGTGTTTCTGGTGGTTTAAATCACCTGAGGTCTCATCTCTAAACACTGCGTATGCAGAAAACGAGGCCTGAAAGAGGCGTACGCCACTTCCAATGCAAAAGTTGTGATCTATGAAAGCAGACTTGATGGGAGAAACTTTGACCCATGGTTAGGAATGTTTTTGAGATTGGGAATTGGCGACTTGAAGGTGAGGTGAAAGCCTTGGCGTACACTATTTTAGGCTTTTGTCCGTACAAACATCTTTAGTATCGATCCTGCGCATTGTTTCATAAATGAGACCCCTGGTCTGTTTGTTTGGGAGAGGAAGAGACCTCATGGTTAAAACCTTACGTCTGAATCAGAAAAAGCTGAGCAGAGAATAGCATGTTGTGGGCTCACCGCCTGTCTCTCAGATGCTGAACAGCGTCGGAAAACACTGATTTCTCACATGACGCTGCTTTATTCCGTGTGTATATCGGTTTTAATCACCTGGTCGGTCTGTTTTGGAGAAGAAGAGACCTCTGTGGATAATTCAGCTCCCTATAAAAACGTCCTGAACAATGAACACTGAAGGAAGTTTTAGCTGGTTGCACTCTGCAGTTTGCCACTGAATCCCCCTAAATTTTACACACAGTACCTTTAAAGTACTTCATAGGCTGTTGAGACCCAGAGAGCCTGCATGGAGGATCTTTACTGTTATCTTTTGACAAACTACACACTGGTTAACAAACCGCCTACTTGGGTCATCTGGTTAAATCTATAATTACATCAGTCATCCTATTTCATCTTCTTATTAAAGCACGACTAAACCTTTATTCTCTGTGTTAGCGGTGAATCACTGGCACCTCGTTACACTTTATTAAAGACCTGTAAGGGCTGTGAAATCTAATTTTAGAGCCACACTGGATCAGACTGTAGTAAAGAGACAACTCTCCTGCAGCTGTTATCATGTTATTATATTAATAACAGTACTGGAGCACACAGCCTGAGCCCAGAGCAGGATACTGGTTTCCTGTCCTGATCCTCATGGAGATGAGAAGTCTCCTTGGAGCCCGGCATTAGTCCTTCAGGTTGTTACTGCAGCGTGCACAAGGATGGACTCTGACGTAGGCAGCCCGGCTGGAGGCGGTCGCTGACGTTTGTTGTAGGCCGACTTTCACCGGAGCCAAAAGGGGCGGAGCTCCGGTGCTGTAAAACGGAACGGGAACACTATATGCGTTTATTACCGTTAACGGAGCCGCGAGCAGCTCACACCTGTGTCCCTGAGACAACCAGGAGATATTTGTAATCATTCAGTCTTATTCTGGTGCTTTATCTGTCAGCACAGGTTATTAATCTGCAGGTAGATTTATTAAAGGTAAAGCCACAGGTCTGTGAGGCTGCTGCCGTTATATGAATGAATGAATGACCACAGACAGGGAGCCTATCACAGCCGGAGAGAAACGTCTTATTCGCCTTGTTGCAACAGAGAAACGTCTCAACAACCAAAGAGCAGGAGCCTCTCTGTCGTCTGAATAACTCGCACCGGTCCGCCAGTCCTCCGCCAGCATGCCGAGCATGCGACAGTCCTACACGGTCACCGTGCCCGAGGAGCCGCCGTCCGCCGCTTTCCCGTTCCTGAAGCAGGAGATGCGGAGAAAAGGCAGCATGTCCGGCTCCATGCTGGTGTCAACTTTCGTAGGGCTCCTCATAAATCAAGCCAAGGTAAGAGCCAGAGCCCGCTGCGTCCCGTTATATCAGCTGGGAGGAGAGCGTCACACCAGAGTCCATTCAGAAAACACGCAATTTAATCATTACTATCACTGTGAATTATCATTGTTATTCATCTCCTATTGGCAGAGCTTTACAACTCATCAGACACTTACTAAGATGCTTTATGAATACTCTGGTATAAAAGGAGACATAATACATTTGGCTGTAGGCTACCAAACAGCAGCTACTCAGTGGTGGATAGGTTGGCGTTTGGTGTTATATCACCTCAATAGCCTACTCACAGTGGGTGGCAACAAGCAGTTACTATAAAAATAAAAAGTAAAGTGCTCTTTTATGGGTCATATGATGCTGAAGTTATTAAAAGTTCATCACTTAAGACCATTTGAAAGCTCATCTGTAATATTAAGGTTAATGTGAGTTAAATCCCTGGTCAGATTTTGCAGCAGTGTGGTGGTTTCTTGGAGGCAGTGACGTGGGCTTCTGCCATTACAAAGAGAACACAGATGTTATTTCTGATAATAGTGAGAGATGATGTCAGTTTAACGCTGAAGTGAGTCATTTGAAGAGGTAAGCCGCTCTTTTAAGCTGCTGTACTTGGCTGTGCCAGGATCAGTTAGGCCTACACTGGCAGGTCACTGGTTATATAACCACTGTTTAATCCCCCTCATACACTACAGCTGCTCTTACTACACTGCTCTTATGTATCCCACTGTAGGCACATAATGGGCATAAATAAAGAAATAAGCCATTCTGACAGGGCTCTCTGTATGCACTGGATCTGTATGTTTCCTCGGGCTGTTTCCATATGGACACATACATATAGGCTAATATAGGTTTAGTACACAATGTAGGCTACAGAAAATCATTGGTGTGGAAGCCAGTTAAGCCTTAAAACAAATGCTAATACTTTAAAAGTTGCTATTTATGTTTTGTGCTTATTTAGAAAAAATATTAAAATATCTTTGTTTGTTATATGAAGTGAGACTCTCCTGCATGTGTGTGTGTGTGTGTGTGTGTAGAAAAGTACCGTACCCAGGCCGGCAAGTGCAGCAGACACAGTGAAGTGCATGCTTTTCTGAAATGAAAATTTTACTATGGGTCCAATTTTGTCAATGAAAATGTGTGGGAACCCCGTATGTAATGATTTTCCCCATATTTAGTTATTGTCGTGATAAAAAAGCGTCTTTAAAATAGGTTGTACTTAACACAGAATATTAAAACTCTCCTGATAAACCATGTGAACCAGCAGCCAGAAAGCAAAGTGAGGCAGAGTTTACTGACGTCCTCACACACTGGAATGATTTCTGTTATTAAAAGTTATGAATAAACAAAGTAAAGATACTCTCGACATAGTCTAAATTAAATCACAAGTGTTCAACAGTGATTTGTCAGTATCCTATTAAGAACTATTGCTGCAGACCCGATATGTTGGGCTGTGTACTGACAGGGTTGGAAATGGATCCGGTGGTTAGCATGTAGCCTCACTGGTGACTAGGAGTGGGGCATACAGCATAGTATTGCAATATTTTTGTTTGGCTGTGTCTTATCGTTACACGGTCGCAGAGTATTGTTTTTATTACATGAATTATTAATATTACAAATACAAATTAAACTTTTGATAGTTTGTGTGAAGAAGAGACTGAAAACTTAAACTTATTAGATAAATCTGATGATGCTGACAAAGATTTCCTTTGGGGACATAATTTGCTGTTGAAAAAAGGTAATAAATCGCAATATATTTGATCAGAATACTCTGTATTGCAACACGTCAAAAATCACAATAATGTATCGTGACTTATGTATTGTGATAATATCCCATCGTGGGGCCTCTGGTGATTTATCCCTACTGACAATGAGACACGCTCTTACATTACAAGCTTACATTACTGTCCACACCTTGTGTAGTTGTATGGAGGTTAAAGTTACACACACACACACACACACACACACACTGTAAATTGAGATTTAAAAGTCCTCTTGTCAGCTGTATTCGTCCAAATATGAGAAGAAGATGAAGAGAAATGACTTTCAGTTTGTGATCACCAGAACCTTACTGTGTAATTGTGTGTGTGTTTCCAGGCTACAGCGTGGAGTGGAGCTGCTGTGTGCCAGCTTCTGTTATGTAATGAGAAATCACATTAGAGTACACTTTACTGCTGGCCAGGCTTGGCAGCTTGGCACGCTTTCTGTTTTGTTGTCACCGTCCACCTGCTCCTCCTGTCCTGTCCTTCTCCTTCCTCTCTTCCCTCATCATCTGTCCTCTACATCTCCCAGCATGCATGGAAGGGAAAAGTGCTCCGTCTTTATCCCGGTGTGACAGAAATGTGTGTGCACTGTTCTTAGCATGAGCTTACATTACAGAGTGTGTGGTTATCTGTGATCGTGCACATGTTCCTGCACAGCAGGCTCACAGCACACCAGCACTGACAGCTGGAGGGTTAAAGGTTGTAGCAGCGCTCTAACTGCTCCTCTACGATCGCTCTGTGTCGTTACAGCTGGAGCTGAAATGATGAAATTGATCAGATGATCGACAAAAAACAAGCTGCCAACCATTTCAGTCACTGATTAATCATTTAAGTCTTTTAGAAAGCAAAACGACTCTGTTGATGGAAGGATTGGGTGATGTGGTGGATATTAATGTCACAATATTTATTGGAATTTTTTAATGATTTCAGTATGGTGTGATTTGGCTGGTGTAGGTAAACATCATCTGAAAGCTGGGAACCTGAAGATTAATTAGAGATGCAGCTTAGTGGAAGTTTTTCTAGTTATAAATATGTAATGAATATTGTGTTTCGGTGAGGGTGACTATTAATTCTGTTAAACTTTAGGGTGTAAAGGGGCTTAGAATATTATGATGGAAGTATATGATGGCTATCTCAATTTTTGGGTTGATACCATTTGTCACACAGTTCGGGGGCCACATTTAAGTATTTTATAATCACTCTAGAATTTAGCACACCACGTGCCATCTGGTTTCATATGATAGCTAGCTTTAAAACTCAGCCTGCGACAGCCTCTTAAAGACAGGAACGGCAGCCCAGCAGGTCTCAGAGGGTTAATCATTCTTGTTTGTGATTTGTCATTATGACCAAGCTATTTAAATGTCAGAGATGCAGTGCTATGCTTATTGTTTTTCTTTATACTAAAGAGAAATATAACCAGAAAGAGCCTGAGTGTATCACAGAGGCATTAACAGTGGGAGTAACTTGGCTGTAGATCGTTCATGTGAAGATATCATGTGAGGTATTTATACACTGTACGGCTCTGAGGTGTTGGCACGTTGTCACACATTAGTATTTGGTTATTTTCAGTCTTCTTGTCAAAGCCTATGGTGCGATCTCTCACTGTAGTGTGCTGAGATGAGACACAGGCTTCAGTTTAATGTAAACACAAGCCTGTTAGCTCGTAGTTAACTTTGCTGCCACTGAGGGTGAATTATTTCCCTGATAGAGCAATGTATACCAGCAGAGATGTGTGAGGATGAACAGGACTGTTATATAAGAATCCGATGCTTTGCTTTAAGGCCACATGCTCTCTAGCTGTTATCTAATCTAATGTATTTTAGAGCAATACCCCCGCTGGGTGAAGATGGTATGTGGAGGGCGTCTTCTCACACTCTTTGATCTAATAAAATGCAACCAAGGAGCCAGTTCAGAGAATCATGGGCTGCATTTATCTGTGATAAGACCATTCTTCTGAGGATCTCACTGTTTACTTGTTTGCATGTGAGTGTCTTTGAGAGAGATGAGCTGTGGCTGCACATCACCAGACGCCAGCTCAACAAGCTCCGGTGATTCTGTCCCTTCGGGTGGCTTTTAGAAGGGAGAAATAAACAGTCTCTCTTTCCCTATCAAGTGCCAGCGCCAGTGTGTGTCTACGTGCACACACAAACCGGTGTTCAAGGAAAAGTGTCACTTGTGCTCACATGGGAGAAGCTCCACAGTAGCACCAGAGGTAACTCGTGAAGAGTGAGGGAGAGATTGTTTGTGATGGTCTGCCAAATAGAGAGACAGGTCAGAACAGACTGTTCTGCTGCTTTCTCTCACGCTGGTGTGGCAGCCAATCAGCAGTTGGCATTCTGTGCTGCCAGGTGGACCCAGGCATCCTGCTGCTGGTAGTGTGAAGTTTAGTTTACAGCCCCAGAGACACTAGCAGAGCAGAGAGGGGGGGATAGTGGCACTTGTTATTGCTGTGGTGTTGGAGGCTTATTATTAGAGCTTTGCCAGTAGTGCAAAGAGATATTAGTCATCCACACTGACTTTCTATTAGCTTCTTCAGCTCCCATTGGTAAGATCCATATTATGTTTTAAAGTCACTGTTTTTTTGTTTCAGTGAAGAGTTTTGATCTAAAACCTGCTTCAGAGGGCGCTCACAACCGTTGTAATTCTGTAGATATAATGATGTCATTTAGGGTTGGATGAATTGGCAGATTATGTACTATGAGACAATATAAATGTGTCAATGGATAGAGATGTTGCTGTAGATTTTACAGTATCCGAGCTTGCCCTTTAATATCTGTGGGTATTTAGGACCGTAGTTCCCAACTGGTCCAGTCACGGGATCCAGATTTCTTCTTAGTCATTAGTTCAAGGTCCACACAGTTTAAAATATTCAGCGTCATACTTGTGTTTGGCCATGTCGAGCTAGTTGGCTGTTTCTGTTAAGTAGCTGTTCAGTAGTCGCTCACTCTACAGCAGTAAACGGTACTTCAAAATAAAAGCTTTGTGCTGGAAATTCAGTGTACTCAAAATTGATTGGAGACCAATTGATCTACCTTTATCTATCATCAGTCTACACTGATGAGTCGTCATGTCTTGGTAATCTGAGCCTTAAAAACAAGAACAAGATGGAAGAAGTGGTCAAGTTGTGCTGTAAGATCACTAGTGTTACTTTGAATAACCTCCAGCATCTCTATGAAGAGAGGGTAGCCTCTAAAGTTCGGTCTGTTGTCTCAGACTCTCAGCATCCCCTCCATGTTGAGTTTAAGATGCTTCCATCAGGGCCAAGGTTTTGCCTCCTTAAATGTAGCATGAAGCGTTACAGATTGTCCTTTGTTCTGTCAGCTGTTGCTGATCTTAACCAGCAGTGACCACTAATGTCCATGATTTACCCCTGACAGTGTGTGATACTGGATTCTGTGTGTTATTGAACTGACTGTTTTGTTGTACCCATGACCTCTGTCGGTATCTCAAATTGCCCCACAGGGACATTAAATTTTTACCTTACCTTACCTTACCTTACCTTACCTTACCTTACCTTATGCCAACGTACCTGTTTTGCCTGGGCTTTAAGAGTGGAGCAGAATGAAGTGAAACAAACTACGATGCTGGGCGAAATTGAGAAGATATGTAAATTTAGCCTTGATAGTGATAGCAGCATCTGTCTTGTCTATGGCGTTTGCCATTGTTGCTATTACTCCTTTCTGGTTCCAGTAAACCACTTAACAATGCTTGTTTGTTTTTTATTTTAACTGAGAAACAGCTGTTTCACATCACGATGCTAGATGCAAACTGTCAACTCGAACTTGGTAGAATGGGTGGATTCAAAGGTCTGGACTAGGGATGCATGATAATATTGGTACATCATCGGTAACGGCTAATGTCTGCTTTAAAACGAATAAAATCAATTTTTCTTGTTTTGCACAATGAATATTACATACATTGAAAATATTTCATGTCTCCATCTGTTTGTGGGCCGTCATGATAAGAGTATGCATGTATAATATGATGTTAATTCTACTACAGAAGAGACTCGATGATCACTAAAATTAGGTGGGGAAAAAAGTGGATATATCAACATATGTATCGGCCAAATAAGTGGTTATATATCAGCCTATCCGATATCAGTCAAAAATCCAACATTGTGCATCTCTACTTTGGACCAATCTTTCCACAAAATCTTAAGCAAGTCTGTGAATCCATTTGGAAGTTATGCGCCTTTTCACAGTAGGTCACTGTATTGCCAACCCATGCCCCAACCCCTTTTGTTCAGTTAGTATTAACACAAACACCCACACTCTTAACCTCTGGCCAAATTTCAGCCTCTTAGGGTAAGGAAACCATTGGAACGTTGTTGTGGACGATCGACCAACCAACAGAGCGATCTATGGAGCTGCCAGGCGCAGCGAATAAACAGACATTACTTGCTTGTTATTTTATCCATCAACAGTGTCTAAATTGTTTTTTTCTGTATTCTATCCATATATCCCACTCCTTGTATCATTTAAATCTATTAGTAATGTTAAAAATATTCTCAATCCAAAATATATCAGTACTGATGTCCACACATTACTCATACCCTCTTAATGAGCAGCACTGATATAAAGAAATATTGTGCTTGTTCTTTGTTCATATAAACGATGAAGAGTGGTTGAGCTGAACAGCAGATGATACAGAGATGATCAGAATGCTCCTGTGCACTCATTTATAGCTTGCAATAAGCTCCCTTCTGGGATTTCATTAAGCTATATCACTTGTGCTCAGAGCTTGTTATTTTCTCACACCATCTCCAGTCTCCACAGGGTTTAGATTACTCCAGAGCTGCTGCAGCAACAAGTGCCTGCATTAGGCTGTAGAGAGGAAGTCTTTATTAAAAGGTTAAGTCGAATGTTAACTTCACTTCAAACAGGAAGACTTTTTTTCCATTTTCCGTTCTCATCACAAAATTCCCAATATATTTAATTTAACCAGAGGTTATAGTTATTTTGGACAGGGTTTAGGCTTCAGGCCGAATAATTCAGACAGACAAACCTGCTGAAACATTTATAGTAAAGTAGTAACTCAAGGAGTTTTCTTGTACACAAACTTTTACATTCTGTCTCTCACCAAAACCTGTGTATCCTAGAGGTTGGACAAATGTACTGAATGCAAAACTATTTTAAATGCAGGCTGTATGAATAATTTAGATAGTGTATTATTCACATCCATGTTTGCTAGGTTGTAGGGATGCACCAGTATTGAAATTCTGGACTGATACCAGTGTTTAAAATAACGATTTAGCTGATACTAATGTTTTTATACAGTTGTTTTGTTTGTTTTTTTGTTATTTATTCCCCTTTTGTGTCAAGGTAACAAAGAAATCTCTGCCAGAAAAAATAAAAAATAAGTCATTAAGCCCATCATTAAACGACCTTTGAATGAGCACAAATTCATTAAAACACATTTATGAAACCTTTAATATAACTTTTCACATGATAAACATCTTTTAAAAAAATAACTGCTTTAAAATTCTTTTTATATATTTTATTATGTTTCCCACCAAAAACTACATTTTACAAGATTACACTGAGCACATCATGAGAACATTATAGTTTACCTTTACCCAGTACTCATTCAGCTTGCAGGCTGTAATGGCAGCTCCTGAAGCAACAAGCACTAACTCTAACGTTTCGCCGTTCTTCCACCTGAATTTGTCAAAAGCTTGATCTATCAACTGGCTCTGTTGATGATGAAGAAGACATTCCCCGGTGTTTTGTTACACTGATGTTTGTCTGTCATGGCGAGAACTCCTGCCTACTGAAAGTGTTTGAGAGGGCACCGAGTTCAGACTGATACAGAGAGCGAAACAGAATGTTGAGCTCACGTCATCAGGATGGTCTAACCAGGCTAGTGTCCTCTGATGTGACGATAGTGAGTTTACTGCGTCATTTCATCCTTAAGCTGTCCCAGGGAAGATCTCTGTTCGTCCTAAACACGTTCTCTATTGTCCCCAGGACGACGTCTGCTACTTGTCATCTTGTCACACAGCAGTTAGATAACAGAGCCCATTTTACAATCAGTCATTGTATTCTTCTTGTACCTGGTCATTAATTTCAGTTTATGGCTGTTAGTCTGAAGCCCTGCTTTTTAGCCTGTGCAAAAGACACAACGGCCATTGTCAACAGTGACTGTCATCTTATTTGCTGATAGCCCGATGACAGTCAATAAGGCGAATATCGGCTCAGCCAATAAATCAGTGCATCATCAAGATGGTGCATGTTTCAGCTGCCAACTGTCGACTAGCAGAATAATATGAACCTGGTCCCAGGATCTTTTTCTGTACGTGTGCAGTGGAGCTTCTTTATCCACTTTATTGAACTCATACCTCACTATTACGACAATAAGTTTGTATACTGTTTTTATTTCAAATAAATAGTCAACAACAAATGAGTCTGATGAACTCAATCAAGTGCATGGGTGTTATTTTCCTTATGACAAGACTGCAGCCTTAAGAACCGATCAGTCAGTTGAGTCAGTTTTTTTGTTGTCACCTGTTGATCAATATCTTGTGATGTCTGACGCTAAAGTTAAGCATGTCAGGCATTTGTTACACACGTGCATTCCTTAGATTATGCTTGATGGGAACACAGAATGCCAAACAGTATAATCTCCCTGCTGTGAGACAAAGTTCATCGAGTCGAACGAGGAGAAAAAATGCAGAATCTTTCTTTTTCTCTTTCTTTGTTGTTGTTGTCTGCTGTTTTCCTTTAAGTCAGCCTGGAAAGCGAAGCCATAATCAGGGATTATTGATCTCTTCCAGCCTCCTCACCTTGCTTTGACCCATTTCCTCTGCTCTAACACCACCCTCCGTCCCTCAGGCCCACATCTTTGAATTAATTGAGCACAGAGGATAGACAGATTTTACTTCCGCCCTGTTGGGTACATGCCAAAGAGACATTTCTGCTGTCTCTCATTCCTGGCTTTAGGAAGCAGTTCAAACTGGAATGCTTTTTAACGTGGCCTCTCTGTTCACCATGCTTTTAGCCTCCAAGGAGTAGGGTTTCAAGAGTAGCTCACTAGTTGGCTGAGCTACTTCTGACATTTATGAATAGAGCGTTTATGCAAAGTTATCCCCCTGGGCTGCCTCTTTTGTGTACAGTACGTATCAGTCCGCTCACATCGAACGATTGGGAATATGAACAGTGGATGTACGTTCCCTCTTGTGACTGTTGGTTTTTTGTTTCCCTCCTCTCTATTCCTCCCATCGCTTCCTCTTCAAACAGAAATCCTTTTCTCGCACGCAGTGCTTCTCTGGTGAAACCTCTCTGCTTGAGTTAAATCTATTTCCAACTGCAACTGAAAATTTTGACAGATGAGTTGATGTATGAACATGTTATGTAAGATAGTGAGGTGGTTAATTATCAGATCATCTTATCATGTTGTTAAATATCCCAGACGGATGCACGGAATTTGAATAACTGTTGGCTGATAAGTGACGATGACTAATCAATCAGTGGCTCCTCTTTGGCTGTTTGCTGTGTTTGGTTATGTTGACTTGAAATGACAAATTTATAATTTATTCTAATTGATTCACAGCTTTTTTCAGAGTTAACAGTGTTTTTTGATGCACAAAATCTTAAAAATGTAATGATTTTCAGCACCTTTAAATCATCATGGTTACAAAGAAAACTCTTACCAGAACATCCAGCAGCTTTCTGTTCATTTCAGACTTCTTTTTTTGCATTGAAGCATCTCTGTACACTCACTGTGAGCATGTTACCAGCTGGTATTAACATGCATCTTGAGTGGTCTGATCCTGAGTGGACAGCTTTAAGTCTGTCTGTTCACACCTGGCATTAGAATGCATCACCACATGTGACTCAAGTGACCACTTGTGATCAGATGTCACGTCCTCGCTCTACATGCAAATCGCCATGTGAATCATTCTGTTTGCAAAGACCTGTGTGCTGTTGTGTTTACTGGGCAGGAGGTTTGTCATGCTGTACACACACTTACAGCCATCATTAGCTAAGCGCTGCTAGGAGACAAATGCTTGAGTGTCTTTTTGTATCATTTGTGTCCCCTTTCTAAATTTGGAGGTTCTTGCAGGTCTGTGAACGCAGCGCAGGCGGAGCTCTCTATTAGCAGGGCTCGACAGTGCGAGCGTTTCACTCGCATTTGCGACTAAAAATAGGTGTGTGCGAACTGTAAAAAATATTTAGCGGCACATGTGCGCATAAAAAAATCAGCCAAAGCAGCCTATATTTTTGTCAATAAAAAAATATGATAATCTAACCGCAAATGTTGGAGGAACTCCAGCCGCCTTCCCTCTTCCCCGTGTGACACGGTTATGGGCGGTTTTCCAAGCTACCGTCAGCACAATGAATATCGTGCGCGACGCCAAGGGTAGAGGTGCTTTGTCAGGCGTTGCTGCCCTCTCCATAGACAAACAATGGGACAGCCAGCGCAAAGCGGTTTTACAGCTGATCATGTGTAGAGGCCTTTAGGGACCGTTCGCCACGGTACCGCTGCTGGGCAGGGTGGAAATAAAGCCCTTTTCACACAGAGCACGCAAAGCGCAGACCTCCGCCGACAAACCCATTCATTGTGTGTGTGCGCAAGAGCGCACCGCTCTGCCGCTGAGCTGAGCGGTGCGCGCCGCCAGCCTGCGCTCGAATTGAATTTTTTTTAAATTCACCGCAACGCGCTGTGATGACACCAATAGCAGAGAGGAGCCTGTGGTAGACCCGAAAGCGGTCACCATGGAGCTGTAGCTCCTGAACGAGCCTGTACTCCCCCAAATCTTGTCCTCTGCGCCCTACCCCGCGGTGGGCGCCGCGAAAGCTCTGTGTGAAAGAGGCTTCAGTCCTGCAGAGTTTCAGAGGACCTGGAGAATGTTTTAGGATAGTAATAACATTATATGAGATAATCATATTACAAAGATAATATATATAAGATAATAACATTAAAGACAAAATTAAATTGCAATACTTTTTCAAAACTTGATGATTTTACCTTTCTGTATATTTTGTATACAAATTCATTAAATAATTTTGCTTGTAAATGTCTATTTGCATCACGTTTATTACAGAAAACACATTATTTGATCAATTTACATTGTGCCCCTAAAGTTCTTTGTGCGCTCCTTACTTTTTCAACTTAGGAGCACATGTGCTCCTTGGGAAAAAAGTTAGCGTCAAGCCCTGATTAGTTATGTTTTTTTACAAAGCTGCAGTTTATAATTCGCAGGGTGGAGAATTGATCTGTCAAGCCATTCAGAGCTGATCAGAGAGGAGCAGCTGCTGCGAGTGAATGCAAACTTTAAGACCCAGCAGAATGAAAGGTTAAGTTTTACTTTCAATGTGCCTGAAGTTCTGCTGCTTTGTCTCTGACAGTGTAGTGCTATGAATAACTTAAGATGTATATATATATATATATATATATATATATATATATATATATATATTTCAGTAGTGCTCATAACGAACGGTCCAGGCCCAAAAATAGAAAATCTATTTGTGGTGGCAGATGTTTTACTCATGGCAGGCCGCCACAAAAAAACTGAACGTGTGGGGAAACCCTGCATTACCTAACAGTGATTACCTAATGGCTATTAACTGGTTTAACATGTCTAGCTTTTTTATGTTAGTGTGAGTTTGTCTGCTTCTGCTGTTGCTGCTGTGTTAGCTCATGTTAGCACGGCAGACATTGAACTGACCATTCGCTGGGAGCAGAGTGGCTCCGGGAACAGTCCCTCAACGCTGTGTCTGTGTGATGCACCAATTGAAAACTTGGTGAGGCGTCAGATAAGCAAGCATGTCACCTGAGTAGGCGGTCCTTAGTGTTGCCCAGGACACATTAGCATACACACCAGACCCGCAGAAAGTGCAGCAGGCTTTGAAGCCAATGTTCGTAGTGGCCAAACAGTGGTACTGCAATATCTGGGGACCGTCACATGATGCCACTGGGCCCAAATAAACTTCTTCCCATAGATGTATTGGGAAAGAGACATCTATAAATCAGTGGATACATTTTTTGGGGTTGACAGCCCTTGAGAAATGACTCATTCCACTATCAAGATTTAATCTTGGCCGTGCTCTGCAGCCCGTAAGGCTCCAGTGTGCCTGCTCTATGGGCCTAATGATGCAGAAGTAGCACTGATCATCCGGGTAATGTCATACCACCACTGAGCAACTTTCACTTCTGTTCTTGTAGTCCGATTCCCCAGGACACCTGTTAATACCAGGTGTAAACAGGGCTTTCTTTGTAAATGCTGAAAATGTTACACTGCTCCAGCTTTTCTGTTAGTACATGACTTAAATCCCACATGCGTTCTCTGCGCTGGTTTAAACTGCTTATACAGAAGAATCACAGCAGAATTTGCATAACCGAATTAGCTGTCATTATGGTGCTACAGACTGGGATCATAGCTCAGTGATTCATGGATCGTCACACACAAACATTTAAGAATCCTGTTTGACACGCCGCTTTAGAAATAAGGACTGACTGCATTTTACAGTGTCTGTCAGCTGAATAGAGGTAGTAGAATTTAGATAATGCACAACAGGTTGCTATTTCACAAATAATGTTATGTCTTGATTTTGGTATCATTTACTACCAATATGAGCAATGCTTGTCCCTGAACATTGCTAGTTAGAATAAGTCATTGTCTCTGTAATCAAGTCCCTCCAGTGTGGCGAGGGAGATGTTCCTCACCAGTTTGCTGCACCCTGCCCCTAAGGTGCTGCTAACTCACCAAAAATAACGTCATTAGTGTGGCTTTTAGCGGAGCACTTTAGTGCCCCGTGACGCTCTAAATTCTGCATTTAAACAAGAATAAAATACTGAGTTAAAAGCCTGTTTGTTAACTCAGGATGGTGGAGCTGAAATGCTGAATATCAGCACACGGCTGTTTTCAGCTTCAGTCTGAAAATGATCCTCGTCTAAAAGTCACATCTGCTCTAAGTCATTCACAGCCAGTCCCTCACACTCTAAACCCTCACACACACACTGAGTCAAACACAAACACACACACATACACACACTCCCTCCACACTCAGCCTTGTCACCATGATGTCACCATGTCCTCTAGCTTTCCATCCCGCAAAAACATAAGAATAGCGTTGCTACAGAGACAGAGCCAGGACGCTGTTACGTCGTCATGACGTCTGCCAGGCCGGCCAAAGGATCAGCCAATGGCGAGTGGACAAGCAGGCGTTATTAAAAGCAAAGCTGCTATTTTTGGGAGCAGCCGTGGCATTACTCAGCACAGTGCAGCAAAGTCAGATGTACACATTCCTACAGTGGGGGGAAGAGAGGCTTTGTGTGACTGTTATGAAATAAAATTTGAGGTGACCAGAGAGGATTGGTCCTGCGTCCTGTCACACTGGAGTCATCCCTGAATTCTTGACGCTACGCACACACAACAGGAAGTGTGTGTGCATATGTTATATGACTGTATGGTGCTCTGTTCTCTACAGTGGAATTTACAGAAAGGAGGATTTAGATAAGCCGTAGTTAATTAAACTGTAGATTTTTCCTTTCCACGTGCTGCACTAACCCTCTTCCTCCTGGATAACAGACAGATGGTGGAGGTTATTTATATAATAGTAAAAAGCCCTTCCTGTGTCAGTGCTCCTAACTGGATAAGCTGCAGTCTCACGTCACTGATGAACAGACGAACATGCTCCAAATCGTGTGAACCCCCAGAACACTGTTCATTTGGGAAGCTATTTTAGATTTAATCTTGGTTTTGAGATGGAAATGCTCATTAGTTTTAGTCACGTTTTAGACATTTTTATCCTTCATAGTTTTAGTCGACAACAACTGAAATTTCTTCAGATGAGAAGTCATGACATTTTAGTCAACTTTTAGTTTTTTCCTCTTTAAAGTGAAATCAAGGGGGCAGGTTGTATGAAAATGTCATGTAGATGTAATATTTATATGTCCTCTCACAGGTTCAGTGATTATAACTTGTTTTTTAGAGGGAAGCAATTTGAAAACATTTACTATTTTAACATTAATCAGTAATGTAAAAATCATTAAGTAAAAGGCTTTCATATTGATCCATGCATTGGGCACCAGTTTAAACCAGTGCAGAACTCTAACTGTGTTAGTCCCACTGCTACAGCCTCTCAGAAAACATTCTGCTGGATGGAAATGATGTTGTAATATCACCATCTCCAGATCAGCTGAACCCTGCACTCTCCATGTTGATGCACAGCAGGTCGAGGATACTGTAACAATAATTCAGAGCATTTCCCAGCACACTCGAATAACACCCTCTGAGACTGTTAGGCTGCTGATATCTTTCTGAACTGTGTGATCACAGAGGACGCCTCCTTTGGGTCAGAGAGGTCATCCAGCCTGCAGATCATGGTCATTCATGTGTGCAGATGACTCTATGAGGTTGTCAGGTCACATCTAGTGTGTGGTGAGGCTGCTGACCACAAGACTCAGTCTTTATGAGCCGTCTACAGCCTCGAAAAGAGGGATTGTACATGCTTTTAACATCATCTCACTTAGTCGAATATTCTTAACTGGTTCCTTTGATTGATTGAAGTTTGGTTTCATACTAACATAAGCTATCACCACCACTTTGTATGCCCTCGCTCCGGTTATAGCCGTGGCTGGAGGCGTTATGTTTTTGGGTTGTCCGTCCACCCATATGTTCGTCTGTTTTCACGTACGTCTATCCCATTCTTGTGAACATGATACCTCAAGAACACCTTGAGGGAATTTCTTCAAATGTAGCACAATTTATTTAACGACAAACTGATTAGATTTTGGCGGTCATAGGTCAATGTCACAGTGACCTCATCTGTCTAACTGTTGTGAAGGCAATATTTTAAGAACACCTTGAGGAAATTTTTTTTAGCACAGGCGTTCAGATGGACTCAATGATGACCTGATTAGACTTTGGTGTTCAAAGGTCAAGGTCACTGTCACCTTGCATTTGTCTCATTCTTGTGAACGTCATATCTCACAAAGGCCTTGACGGAATTTCTTCAAATTCGACAAAAGACATCCACTTGGACTCAAGAATAGACTGATTAGAACTTGGTGTTCGGGGGTCAAAGGTCTCTGTGACCTTGAAAATCATGTTTTTGGCCTTAGCAGGAGGCATTATGTTTTCGGGTTGTCTGCCTGTCTGTCCCATTCTCATAAATGCAATATCTCAAGAATGCCTTGAAGGATTTTTTTTCAAATTAGGCACAAACATCCACTTTTACTCAACAATGAACTGATCAGACTTTTGTGGTCATACGTCAAAGGTTAAGGTCACTGTGACCTTGCGTCTGTCCCATTCTCCTGAAGGCGATATCTCACAAACACCTTGAGGGAATTTCCTCAAATTGGCAAAAACGTCCACTTGGACTAAAGCATGAACTGATAAGAATTTGGTGTTCGAAGGTTAAAGGTCAGGGTCTCTGTGACCTCGAAAACAAACACATTTTCAGCCATAGCTTAAGATTTCATACGCTAATTTTGATAAAACTTGAAATGTCTAACAGGATGAAGTGCTGACATTTTATATCCAAAAGGTCAAAGGTCACCTTCACTGTGACATCATAATGTTCTGCAAAAACACTTTTCTGGCTATTACTTAACATCATATCTCAGGAACAGAAGGGGAGACATTTGGTCAGATACTGAATTGGTGACAGACATGGATTAAATTGAAAGTTCAACCGCAAAGCAGTAATTCTAGGTTTCTAGGCTTCATGCGACTTATCTCTAATGAGGACTTTTAAAACTCCTTTATAAACGATCTCCTCTTCATCTTCACACACAGATTGTTTTAGTGGGTAAAACGGTTAAATGATCGTATCTTTCCTGTGGTCTCAAAGTGTTTTCATGGTGGTCCTGATAGATAGTGCTGTCGGTAAATTTGCTCCAGCTTCTCCACGGTTGAGGGTAACAGGGGGCATGTGGGTGAGATAGATTTCAGCTGCCAGTGAGATCAGGTGACTGGTGTTAGGCTGCCGGCCCTGCAGAGTTGCTCTCTGCTCAGAAAATACAATCTCAAGTTACCACGCTGCTGGTTTCACTGCTTGGCCTCTCGTCAGCTTGTTTATATTCATTAAAACTGAAGCTGGTCAAAAAAATTCTCTTAGTTCTTCTGTACATACTTTATAATGACACAGCTCCTACTGTCATGCAGAAGACGGCTAGAGGAGTCAGTGTTTGACAGGAGTTAGAGCTTGAAATAGCTTATGATATATTAGTTACAAAAGCATGATCAATACGACACGTCTTTTGATGAGGCATGCCGGTGGTTCAGTCAGTGATGCAGGTAGATAAGATGATGTAAAAACTGAATTAAATTTGGCATAGCTGGTGTTTTCTGAAGCATAATTGCCTGCTGCCTCTGCTCCTTAGTCGAGGGCACAAGTGCATTTCTTATCCGCCCCCGTGTTCTTTGTTAGTTCTTCCTCTAGCTACTCAATTATATAACTACTCAACTTATGTAATGAAATTTAACTGCAGCAAGTGATGACATAAGTTCTGCAAAGCATTTTGTACCATTTTAAGATGTTGAAATCACCATAATATGCTTTGCCATCTGTTGTGTTTTGCTGAGCTAAAAATGTCTGTATTTCATGGTTTGTTGCTCCGGGAGTCTAAAACAGTAAAAAGCCACAGTGTAGAAAATCCTTAAGGTGCACTGATTCCATGTTACCTGCTGCTGTTGATCAGATCTCTGCCATCTGGGAGTGATTAGCAAGAGAGGAACTGACTGCGAGATAACAAAAACAAGTTCCTCTCTAAAGATAATGTCTGTCACTCCTGGACGGACACAACACGCACGTTCATCTGCAGAGTGCAGAGAGTTCATATCTGTGTTGTTTGTCTGGGTTTTGCTGATTCTCCAAACTCCTGGGAAATCCAGCCTGAAACACTTCAGCAGTGTTCGAAAACAGCTGATGGCGACTCATGTACAGTCCTGGTTATTAAATGGAAAAACAAGGTACTGAGTCTATGTATCAGGTGGGGAAACAAACAGAGGTTTCAATGTATAACAGACTGTCTCTCTGACCAAGAACTGTGTTTTCTAGTGTGGGTTTCATTGATTCTTTCTCCTCTGGTAATCATAAATACAGTTATTTATGTGTTTCAGATACTTTGCCTTACAAGTACTTAAAGAGACAGTTCACCCCAAAATCAAAAATACATATTTTCCCTCTTAAGGCCCAGACACACCAAACTGAATTCAGAGTACTAGCGGCAACAAAAGCCCCCTGCTGCGTCGCCTCATGTCGTCTGTGTCTTGGCCAAAAAGTTGCACGTCCATGAGTAGATGTATGCTTCCTTCTGAGCAGGGATAGGGTCAGTGGGTGCACTTCGGTTGAAAGAAAGTAGTTCCAACATGAAACTGCTCACAACCGGGTCATGATTTCTTTCAAGAGACATCGCTGTTGAGTCTTTCAAATGTATTTTTGGCGCTTTGAGCACCACAAGCTGAGTGCCATCTAGTTCCATTACATAAGACAGAAGACAGACATCTCTACGGCCAATATCTCCAACACTCTGCAACTCACACCAAAACAATCTGTAACCTTAAGGGGGGAAATGTGTTGCCAAAACTTTTCTCAAATATAAACTCCAGTCACAGCTAAAGAGAAGTTGTTCCAATCAGTTTTCTGGGGTTTGTCCAGAGACATTTTAGCAAATGTAGTAAATCTGGAGTTAAAACAGAAACAGTGACTGACAGGAAAAATGCTTCAAAGCAAACAGGGAGTATTTACCAGAGACTCTGTTAGGATTTTTTTTATATATACATATAAATGTAAGAATGAGACAAAGGGAGGTAGAAGTTCAAAACAATAACACGTCATGATGCAACATTATGTTAAAATAATGTATGAATAGAATATGAGATGTAATTTATCACTATTAGCATGTCCTACAGCTCCTGGAATAAAAAACATGCTCTGGACATTTTAACATTTCGTTTCATTTTGGCAAGATGACCCTTTCTTTATTCCTGGGTGGATTTCAGTACATAAATCTAGTCGTCATGTAAGAAGATTATGAGGTGGATTTGTCTTCAGAATTTAATCTAAATTTTGTGTCTTTTGTCTTTCAGAATTCAAAGAGTGCCCAGGGCCTGGTGGGACTAAAGAACCTAGGAAACACTGTAAGTACAGCAGCCACATAGACGTCAAACTACATGTCTCTGGAGCCAAAAGTCCTGCAGTACTGACATCTTATTCCTCACACACTAAATCCCCATCATCCTGTTGGTGTCACACTGAGAGCAGTTTGTTGATATCTGGTGGAGTCCACATAAGAGAGGTGGTCCAGCAGAGAATCTATCTACCAGGCAACAGGCAGAAGGATGGCTCTTAAAATAAACTATGTGTGCTGTGGTGTGTGTCTTGCTGAGAGAGAGAGTGTGTGTGTGTGTGTGTGTGTGTGTGTGTGTGTGTGTGTGTGTGTGTGTGTGTATGTGTGTATGGTAACCTAATCAGAGAGCTCTGAACTATGGACCGGGAGGACTCGTTTTCTCTCTCTGACTGGTTTGATCTTACCAAACTGCTGCACGTGTCTCATGTTGACACGTGATGGGAGCAGAATATATACAGAGCTGTCTTTGACAACATGTCTGTGTGTGTGTGTGTGTGTGTGTGTCTGTGAGTGATGATACTGGGATTTTTTTCACTTTTTCCTGGAAACATTTAAAAATCAACTAATGCATTTCCACATCGACACAATATATTTTGACTGCTCAAAGTGATGACACATTCTACAGTCATCATAGATGCATTACTACATATTTTATAGCTATAATCTGTAGGCTGACTGTTGTTCTCAGGAGACTACACCCTTTGGCCAACCAGCACGTATACGTTCTGCGCCTGCATGAGAGTAAATAACTCCACACCAGCAGATGGCGGTAGTCAGTATTTGTCACTCAAAAAGGGAAGCCGGAAAACCATCTTGATGCTAGTTAGCCAGTTAGCACATTAACAACACAATCCAATGTTGAAAGAACAGAGCATATTTACCGTGCGCCAGTGAACAGTAACACAAACCATGAGAAAACGTTTCTGCTAAACAGCTCAGTGGCTAAAGAAACCATATGTAACACATTTGTTTTGGCCTCACTCCTTCTTAACTTTAGCTGTTTGTTTACTTTCCTCACTTCTGTTTCATCTCTCATCTGCTGAGCTGAACTGCCAATCAGAGTGATTTCATTCTCTGAAAGGCTCTGCAGTCACCGAATTAACATGCTGAATGGGCAGGATAGGGCACCAGACACTCACTGACGACCTAACACTGACCATCAGCTGACCATCGGTTTTGTGTGTCGGCCTTTAGAGGTGTTGCAGAAATGTAGACTGTGTGGCCCAAAGGATGTTTTCTGTCAGCACATGACTGCAGACCACAGTTTGTGTGACTAAAGTGCACCAGGTCTGGGTTAGATTCTGGAAAAATGCAGGAATATTGTGATCTGAATGTAATTTCAGGTGTAAAGTCACATAGTGCACATCTGTCCATCTGATAATTACCCTCCAGAGGAGGTCAGAGACATGAAATGACACACCAACAACAAAGTGTAAAAGTAATGAGTCTCCACGGGGTTCAGACTGAATGTTTTTTTTTCCCCACTTGCCCACTTGGTCTGAAAAAAGAAGATGCCACACGCTGCTCACGCTCAGCTTCACAATTTCATGGTTATACTAATGTTTCCGTCCCTCTGGACCTTCATCAAGAGTATTTAACACCATTTTTGTTTTTTTGTTTTTACAACTTTGAGCTTTAGTAGATAGTGCTCCACCCATTTAATGTGCCTGGGTGTGGGACAATTAATCATCTGTGAGTGTGCTTCTCAGTAATTGACAGCGATGTGTGCACCATCTGTCTCATTGTGTACTCCATATGAAAAAGAAAGAAAACAAGGGAACAAAAAACACTGAAATCAGATTCCTGACAAAAGTAAGTCTGTTCACAAGATTATTAACTAAATGTGTTGATCTTGTGAATGAACACATCAGCCTTTAGTTTTCATACATCACTCAAAATTGTTCAATATTGTACACTATTTGTATCTAGAGTATATTGTAATTGAATATCAAATCAGTATCGAACAGCTCCCTTTAAACCTCTGAAACCTGGAGCAACATCCCTTTTCTCATGCTGCTTTCAGATGCCTTTTGCAAATAATTAAACCTTTGAACACTGAGCGACATTGATGCAGTTTCTTTCAAAAAACAAGGGGAAAAAGGCAATGAGCAACTTGGTAAGAAATGTCCCACAATTTGCCAAAAAAAAAATAAAAATAAATTAAGAAAATTATTTTTTTTAAAAGGGGAAAAAATATTTTTAAAAAATCTATATTCATGATTATTATAATCATTATATTTTAAAATTATGTTACAGAATTATAACAATTTTGAAGCACTCTTTCAAGGTCATTTCCTTTTTTTGTTTTCTAGGGGTCATCTCTTCTTCCTATGTTTTTAAACTAATCATTTGCTCAGGTTTCAAAGGGTTTAACAACCTGCTCAGTCAGCCAAGTGGGTCAGAAGTCTATTTGCCTAAAGCCAATTTATATTTGCACCTATACAAATTGTGAATAACAATAAAGATTGAAGATGATTGTCATGAAAAACCACCCTGTTTTATCCGCCTTGCTCTCGAACTTGCAGCAAACTGCACAGTACAGACCAGTAGTTAGAGTTTTGCCGACATCCTCAAACATCAACCAGCTAAAGTCCTGTTTCCAGGATAAATTAAATGCTCACTTGCACCTCAGCTCATAAACTTTGACTTTATGACTGCAGCTCAGGAGGTAGCACAGGTCGTCCTCTAATCGGAAGGTTGGTGGTTCAATACCCAGCTCAAGTCTGCATGTCAAAGTATCCTTGGGCAAGATACTGAACCCCAAATTGCTCCCAGTGACTGTGTCATCGGTGTGTGAGTGTGTATGAAGGGATAAAGTCTGTGTGAAACATCCATGTTTTCAGACATGGATGTAAAATGTTAAGAGAAACTTGACTGGTGCACGGAGGCTAGAGTTACAGTGAGCCAGTCATTCAAGTTTCCTTTAATTTGCTAGATTCAGCTGTGGAGATCATGCAAGACACCAATTAGGTCACATACTGACCAGTGTGTTATGTTTGAATGAGACTGTCAGGATCCTTGTTAAACAATGTAAAACTGACATTTACAAGACAACTGTAAACTGTAAGTGCAAACACAGCTCTTCATGTCTTTCACCAACGAATGGAGCTTTTTCATCCGTCAGAGAATCAAACTGTGTGTGTGATGTTTTGTCTTGCAGTGTTTCATGAACAGTATCCTGCAGTGTCTCAGCAACACACACAGCCTGCGAGACTACTGCCTGCACAACTCGCACCGCAGAGACCTTAACAACAACAGCCGCACCAACACAGCCCTCATGGAAGGTAAGAGACGTGTCACGCAGGCCCCCTAGAGTCCAAATCAAACACTTCGCACAGCTGCTCCCAGTCTTTACCTCTGGATTAGATTTGCATCTTTCAGAACGTGTGTTAGAAACAGAGGCAAACTGGTTCTTCTTATGTCCACATGGAGAGGCACAATGTTTATCTAGGTCTTATTAGTGTTCAGGACTGCATGAATATGTGGTGAGACAATGAGTTGTACCTTCAGTTCACCACCAACATGAATACATAGTGCATATCATGTCCCAGTGTGTGTATAACTTGGTTGTTTCTTTTCTGGTAGAATTTGCCAAGCTGATACAGACCATGTGGTCGTCGTCCAGCAGTGAGGCGGTCAGCCCGTCTGAATTCAAAACTCAGATCCAGAGATACGCTCCCAGATTTGTGGGATACAAGTAAGTTTGGCGCACTCTTCACTCTAACTTTTATAAGCTGTCATACATCTTTTAGGAGCAGTTAGCATCGTCTCTGTCTGATGATAATATGACTGCATGTCTAGACATATGTCTGAATCAATAACGTCATCATGTTCTTGGGTTCAAACACATTTTTGTGGACAGAATTTTAAAACTTTTCCATGACTGTGAGAACCCTGATATTAATATTTCTGACTGTGTCTGTGTCTTACAGCCAACAGGATGCTCAGGAGTTCCTGCGTTTCCTCCTGGACGGCCTGCACAACGAGGTCAACAGGGTCACCGTCAGGCCGAGAGGCACCGTGGAGGACTTTGACCACCTGCCGTAAGTAATCTGCCCGCTAGACAGTGTGTGTACCTGCAGAGACACCTTCCTGCTCATGGAAAATGTTTGTATGATCTTAGGAATGCTTCACAAACAGTATTGGGCAGTAACAACATTACTTTATCCAGTGATGAGTAGTGTAACTAATAGAATTTCAGTAATAATATTGTCGTCACCCCAAAACAAAACACTTCTTAACTGAAGAATAGAAAATCATCAGGGCCACTGTGAACACCTCGTGTATGCTCAGTGTGGTATCCAGTATGTAAACAGGGCCGACAGAGGCAACATGAATCATTAAGGCTTCATCATTAAGCTTTAATTTAAGGCTGCGTGCGACAGTTTCACCTCCAGTGTGCAGTCGTTGCCTCTCTGGGGCCCAGATCAGCTTAATGCTCCAATTCTTCTTGGGTATAATTATCAGTTATCTAACCGCGGCTTGTTTAAGGGTCACAGTTAATCTCTGCAACTTTCAGCATTACCCTGAAAACAGGTCCACTTCACCCAAATATTAAAAACAATGCAGATAGATACTTATTTTGTGTTATAAATGTGTGTCAGGGGAGAAAGTGTGTTTTAATCTCTTAATCTGCCACCTGTAATAAAGTAGGTCAGGTCTCTAAGTAGTGGCTGTTCTCTGCTATGACCCATTACATTATCCACCCTTTTACTGAATCAGTGTTATCATCAGTGTGTCTCCACCCGTCCTGACCGTCTCCTCCATCACTCTGTGTGTGGGTCTTATGTCTCATCTGTGCTTCATGTTCAGGGATGAAGAGAAAGGGAAGAAGATGTGGAGTAAATATCTCGAGAGAGAAGACAGCAAGATCGTCGGTAAGTAGAATATTTGACTTTTGGTTTTAGATACCGATGCATTGATATTTTTCATGACAGATGTGTTGAGCCAGTGATAGCATCATGTCATCTGTCTACCTGCTCCTCCAGACCTGTTTGTAGGGCAGCTGAAGAGCTCTCTAACCTGCAGTCACTGTGGTTTCTGCTCCACCGTCTTCGACCCCTTCTGGGATCTCTCTCTACCGATCGCCAAGGTTAGAAAACACACACACACACACACACACACACACGTACAGATGTAACATAGACAGGTGGATGTTGGTCAGCTTTGCATAACAAGTCCCAGAAGGTCAACAGACACACGTCAGCACAATGCGTGGTGCAGAGGTGACTCTCTCTCTGTGTTGCTCTGTATTAATTCATCTCCTGACATGAGCTCCTTGTTTTCCTCCCTGTCTTTGTTTGTGCTTTGCTTTGTGTGTGTCTGTGTGTGTGTACTGTGTGGTTGCTCCCGCGCATGCTAATGTCATTGCGTCTATGTTTGTGCTCAGAAGGGCTACGGTGAGGTGAGTCTGATGGACTGCATGCGGCTCTTCACCAAAGAAGACGTCCTCGACGGGGACGAGAAGCCGGTAAGTGTCCAACGACCAACAGGCGGGTGGTGGAGCAAAGTACATTTACTCAGGGACTGTGCTAATGTACAGTTTTGTTGTAAAGTCAGCCCCACCTTGCCCCACCTTCACCAGCTGCAACATTGAAGTAATGTCTTTCTCTAAACAGTGAGTTAACAAACTGTGTGTCTTCTCCACAGACGTGCTACAGGTGTAAAGCCAGGAGGAGATGCACTAAGAAGTTCACAATACAGAAGTTCCCCAAGATCTTAGTGCTTCGTATCCTTTGCTCTGAACATCTGATAATGTTTAACATACAGTGAGCCTACAGCTGGGAGAACATGAAGCTATCAGTGGGATAGTGTGTATGAAATATGTTACACAGCGGAGCACAGTAGTTGATTTAGTAGATTTATCAGAGCTGTGAACAAAGTGAGTAATTACTGTTCTGAATTCATTTCTGTTTGATTATAAAAACATGTAATCACCATTAGATTTGTTAGAGCGATGAATAGTCAGAGAATACACAAAACACACATGTATGGATTATTGAACGGGCTTAGGAGGCACAGGCCCAGGGGCCCAAAGTGTCAGGGGGCCCCTGGTCTTCACTTGCAAGATGTCAGATTAACAAGAACCGACCAGGGAGAGACTCAAAATGATCACGAAGAGAAACAAAACTATAACAAAGTCTGTGTGTCTTGCACCTGTATAGGACAGGTGATGGGGCCCTTTGCTTATCTAGGCCCAGGGGCCCATTGTTTCATGATCCGCTCGTGCATACACACCCAGAATAAAAAGAATTAGGTGCTTGTATGGTGGCTGCTTTGACAATGTAAAAGAACTCCAGTCATTAGAATACAACTCTGATACACAGTCAGGACTCTGTTAGTGTGGTATTATTGACTGTAGTGAGCACTCACATCAGGAATGACTGAATATTAGTCCTTTGTACACAGAGATAGTGTTACAGAGCCACTGCTAAGTCCCGTCTTTATGCCTCCGTTGCACCTTCACATAGAATCAAATTGGTTCTTAATGTTTTTTTCTGCAGTGTCACAAACTCATTACACATATTTATTTTACGTGGAGTTAAAGGACTCCATCCACTAACACACACCTTGCACACAGCTGTACAAAGTGTTGGCTGAATGTATTGAAAGGTACAGTTCGCACAGAGCAGTTGTTCCTTGACTCCCCCTGCTGTCCAGACCTGAAACGCTTCTCTGAGGCACGCAGAACCAGCAAACTGTCCACCTTTGTTAACTTCCCCATGAAGGATCTCGACCTGCGGGAGTTTGCCTCTGAAAACAGCAGTAAGTACTGACTCGAACACCCACATCTGGTCTGTTTCATCGAGCTTTGGATAATGAAGAAAAAGGTCTTGACATTAACTGTAATACGTTTGCCTTGATTTTCAGTAGAGATAAAGTGTTACATCATCTAAAAACTGTCGAGGGTCTCTTTACTGATAATAATACAACTCTGGAGAATAAACCAGATATTTGATCTTCTTTATCATCCCAGCTGATATCAAATTGAGCAAGTTTGTTTTTGTTTGTGTCCTCCTCCAGTAAATGCAGTGTACAACCTGTACGCAGTGTCCAACCACTCAGGCACCACTATGGGCGGCCACTACACAGCCTACTGTCGCAACCCCAGCTCGGGAGAATGGTACACGTTCAACGACTCCAGGTAGGTTTCAACTCCCGTCATCATTGATATATAAATCAGGGTTCCCACAGTCATGGAATTTTTGGAAAAGTTTTTAATATACATTGTTTGGGCTTCTATTTAAAAATATTTGAGAAATACCAAAACGTGTCTAATGCTACCTGTGATCGAAGTTTACATCATGATAAAAACATACACCGAATATAGAAGAAACACATGTAAGGGATAACCATTAGAAACTGATCTGAAATCTGAAATCAGTGACTTTATTACAGCTGGTACAATAATCCAACTTCCTCTCACACAAAAATACAACTTTCTAAATTCAGATTTGATTCATGCTGATGTCATCAGAATCTGATCCCCACTTTCTGGCGTTCATGTTGGACCAGCTGCCTCCAGTCCTCTAATAAACCGTCACTGATCACAGACTGTTTGTTTCATTGTGTTGGTGATTAAACAGCTTGTGTCTCAGTTGATTTCCTGTTAATTATTGATAATAGAAAACGCTGCTTGTTCAAAATGTTTAAACCAATTAATTAAACAGCTGTTTGATTTATGAGAGTCATGTCACACAACAATAAACAAAAATGTAGCTGCTGTGAATAACCTAATGTCACAGCTGTTCATTTAAACTCAACAAACACATGATGTAAACAAATAAATGAACCCTGCTCAAATTAAATTAGGTTATTATTACTCATTAATGGGATTATTGGAAAAATTAAATGCAGAATATTTATTGCTGAGCTCTATTTAATTAGTTAAATATGAAAGATGTAAATCAATCACAGTGAATCTATTATCACATCATAATACAGTCTGTTATCAGTGATTTGAACATATTATTAGGTACCACTGTGGGTAAAAACAGACACACAAACTACAGTGAGTGAAACAGCTGCAACATGAGGACGTGCAGATAATCCCAGGGTTTCCTTGGGTCCTTGAAATCCTTAAAAGTTTGGGGGAAAAGTCAGACATAAATCTACATGGGTCATTGAAAGAGCTTGAATTTATGTATTTTCTGTAAGGCTGCTCTCACCAAACATTAGCTGACCAGAAGGGTCATTAGTCGGCAAGATTTCATCGGACACTTAGTCGCAGAAAGTTTTTTAAAAAACAAACAAAGGTGGAACTCTATTAGGAGCTGCACCTTGTCAAAATAAATCCAAACCTTTATGACTGGACCATGTGGGACTTTAATTTGAAAGGACAGACACAGGAAGTGTCCACGCTCAGCAGTCAGACAGGAGTCAGGTTAATTTCCAGGGCTGGTACCTGCGGTTACTCCACAGGCTAGTTAATAACATGTCGGGCAGGAAATCCAAAGTGTGGGATCATTTTGAGAAGGTGAAGGACGAACCCAAGGTGATATGTAAACTCATCTTCATTGGTCGACTACAAACATGACGTATCATCTGAAACATGGAAGTAGCTACATGCCCATTAGCCCACAGCGTCATTAACAGGCGGCTCGCTCAGTGTGTGACGTGCACTTGGAGATAAAATATAGGCCTATATTAATGAAGGTTCATTAGTACAGTTTGTATTTCTCTGTAATGTAGCACAGTGTTAACAATGTTACTGACACTATTCTTTCTCACACCTACGTTACACATTTGACCATATGTAGTCAAATGCGTCCCAGACCACCTCAGCAAGTGGTCTGAGAGATCAGATCACAGTGTGTCTCGGTGGTCGCTTACACTTGTAATAATACCAGTTATAAACCGGCCTTTGTCTTCACCATGCTGCTCTCGTTTCTCACAGCACAACCTCTCTCCCCTCTCTTTCTTCCCAGAGTAACGCCAATGTCCTCCAGCCAAGTGCGCAGCAGCGACGCCTACGTCTTGTTCTACGAGCTGGCTTCCTCCTCACGGATGTGAAGCCTCCTCGAGGACGGCGGGCCACAGCACCACTCTGACTGACGGACAGATGGATGGAGCCGGGCCTATTTTGGACTTGTATTTGGACATATATCACACACACTCACACAAAGACACACACACCCACCAACCTGGAGGCTGCTTCTCTCCACAGAGAGGGGAACACTCTGGAAACCACAGGAACCTGATCCACCAGCCCTGCTGTCCTTCTCTCTGTCTTTACTCTCGTGTCTTGCTCATGCTGGGTGGAGGTGTGTGTTTACTGTGTGTGTGTGTGTGTGTGTTTGTACGTGTGTGTGCGTGTGTGTGAGTGTGCAAGGCTGACACGGCAATAATCCCACCTGACCGACCAACCGGTGAATCTGTCCCTCTCTATGCACTGCAAACCGAACTCTCATCCTGATCGCGCCTTCGCTTCTTCTCGATCTTCTCGTTTGCCTCGAACCATTAAAACTCACATGTTGCAATTTTTGACCTTTTTTCTGCTTTGAATTTTTATTGTTTTTATGTTTTTTGGGGGCGGGGCTTATCACCCCAGCGCCTCGAGCATCATCATCAGCACCACTTTGGACTGTGGATGAATTGTGTTTAGAGTGTGACTGTATCAGGACTGGTCGTGGTTACGAGGAGCCCACAGCCCACCGGCCTGCTTGGTGTTTCACAGCGCTCCCTCCCACTGCTCTACAACACTCCCGTGTCTCTGTCAGCGTCTTCATCACTCTTTCTTTGTCCGACGGTGGTGGGGAGGCCGGTGGCACTGTGAGCGTTACATGTTTGAGAGGATGACCCTCTAACTTGTGTTTTATTTAATTTGTTTCTCCCACGTGTGGCTGCTACTGATGTTTTAAAAGTGCTGTGAACGGGCGAATGGACAGAGCAGAGCGGATCTGCTAAGGACGAATAATACAGACGATAATGACAAGTAACAATCCTCATCGTCAATATGAGGTCTTTTCTTCCTCTCTTGTTTCATGCCATTGAACAACACGGAAAGAATGTTTTAACGAAGAAAATAAAAACACTATATCTGTATATTTTTATATCCCGATGCAATATAGAGAATGTACTATTCAATGGTGCTGAAAATGACCCATAACTGTTTTCAGTTGGTTTATTTCCCAGGTTTCAAGAGAGAAAAAAAAGTTATTATTTATGCTTACAGGTGAAAATGTGATGAGTCACACTTTTTAACAGTGGCAGTCAAACACATGAGTATATAAATATATATATATATATATATGAATAAAACTTAACAAAACAGTCGTTTTACTTTGAGTGTTTTTGTCCTTTTAGCTTTATGATGGAAGTTTTGTTCAGACATGGTGACTGTGACAGAAGAGTACTTGAAGACAAAACAACAACTGGTGGATCATAAGAAAGCACCCGCCAGCTGTATCACCGTGCAGAGGGAAGCATGCATATAGTCATAGACTAGAGGCTCGTACTCTTGAAAGTGCAACATGTAAACATGAACTCAAGCAAAGTGGCTTCATTTCTTTCAAAAACATGTGAAGAAGGAAATGAGCAACTTAATTTGCCCAAAAAAATTGCCCAAAATATAGCAAGAAAATAGAAAAAACAAATACCTGTAAATTAGCAAAAAAAAAAATTAAATGACCTGAAAAAGGTGCTTAAAAATAATAACTCTAACATTTAACATTTTTTTCCATAGCTTTTTAAAAAAATATTTTTTTCTATTATAGTTTAAAAAATAATTTACAAATCTTCTAACTTCTTGCAGTTTGCAGACCATTTCTTGCCAAGTTGCTCATTGCCATGTTTTAAAAAGAAATCCAACCAATTTGCTCATATTCAAAGATTTAAGTACTTTTGAAGGGCGTCTGAACGCAGCACAAAAAAGTGATGTCGCTCCAGGTTTCAAAGGGTTAAATGCGTCCTCCTCATCTGAGCTGTAACCTCAGCAAGCTCAGTGGTGCTAGGTGAGTTATTAGTAGATGCACCAATGACGGTGTTAGGCCTGGGCGTCCGAGGCTTCAGCCATAAATGTTTTATGAACAGCCCAGCATCTCAATAGGTTAAAAGAAAGCATCACATCTAGCAACAGGGTCGACCACACCTCCTCACTAAGGTCAAAGTTTCTGTCCTTTCCTTGCTCAGAGTCGCTTTCCTAAATCACTCCTAAGCTACGACTCTTTACCAAACATTTTAGGCTAAGTTAGGAGCTCTGTGAGTGTTCTCAAAATGTTTGTGAATACATACTGAGCCCCCGATTTCCTCAAATCCTAGGAACACCCCTGAGATGCACGCTTCCTTCTGCTCAGTGATACGGTTGGCAGATGTAGTTTGGCAGACAGAAAATAGTTCCTACATGAAACTGCTCACAACAAGGTCTGTGGATCATCTTGAGTAACCGGCTCATGATCTCTGCAAAGAGACATTGCTGTTGAGTTTTCCAAATGTATTTTTTTTGGCGCTTTGAAAACCACAAGCTGAGTGACATCTAGTTTCATTATACTGGAGAGAAGGCAGACATCTCTACGGCCGATATCTCCAACACTTCCTCCAACACAGGAAGCGCCCAGGAGGATCCTGATCAGATGCCTGAACCACCTAAACTGACCCCTTTCGACGTGAAGGAGCAGCAGCTCTACTCCGAGCTCCTCACCCTGTCTCTAAGGCTGAGCCCAGACACCCTACGGAGGAAACTCATTTCTGCAGCTTGTATCCACGATCTCATTCTTTCTGTCACTGCCCAGAGCTCATGACCATAGGTGAGGGTTGGGACGTAGATGGACCAGTAAATCGAAAGCTTTGCCTTCTGGCTCAGCTCCCTCTTCACCACAGCGGTCTGGCACAGCACCTGCCAGAGGAATTTATGATGCTATAAAAACATAAAATATAAAATAGACCAAATACTTTTAATAACACAGATAATAAAAACCAAACTGAAATAACACAAATGTACGTAGGGCGGAGTAGAATAAGTGTCTCTCATTAGAAACGGCATCCAAGTATTGTAAAGAGTGAAGGATGCATAAAATAACAGCTGAAGTGGATCCTCTTCAGAGACAGGTTTTTGAAGTACGTGTGCCATCTGCTCCATCTTGTGAAGTTCCCATACTTTTGAATCCATGTGTATGAGGGGCTGTCAGGTTTTTAAATAACAGTTCTGTCATTCATAACTCATAAGACACTGGCACCTGCCTGTTACTGTTTGCAATGCTACAGCAATGGGGAGGTAAGCTATTCAGCCCTGTAGAAATTCATACAGGTCTACTTCTGTCTGAAAGTATCATTTGGCTGCCAAATTTTCCGTACTGCCCACAGTAGAGTCACACTTCAGTGATATAATTCATCTTGGGTGGCGACAGCTCAACTGGCTCTCTTATCAGCTCGACACCGCAGAGACACACACACACCATTTTCTTTTGATGGATCGTGCTATAATCGTTATGGAAGGGCCGCGGCCTGGCCTACTTCCTGCTGCTCCATTATCCGTGCATGGCCTATTTCTGTGGTCTGAGCTTTGCGGCCTTAGTGTTGATGTGATGCAATGACAAGGTCCTGCAGACATAACTAGGTCTATAGGCTGACACCCCGAAGGCTCCCACATCACGCTGGATCTGATCCTCATGTACAGACACGTTAATGAACCATGGTGACGTTCAAGTTATCAGACTGATTTACGCGTGTTATTTCACTAAGTGACAGACATTCTGCTAAACTGGAAACAACAGTCCAGAACAATTCTTTGTTTATCTTTATTAACTCTATATTTATACATGAGGACTGATCCCACTGAAGTTGGCGTGCAGGTGCAGACATTACAGGAAGTCAGAACTCAGCTGGACAAGTTCAGCGGGACACAGAGGAATTCATTCGTGGTTCAGGTGTTGATCTTTTCCTCATCCTCACATCTGAACACTGTAATGTGAGACGAGGTGACTGCTGCTGAACTGCAGCGATGAATGAATCTTGAAAAGAAAAGATACTCCTGTTCACTTGTATCCAACATGGCGGCCAGGTCATGGACTTTCTGATTTTACAGATAACCAGTACACTAAAATATGTTTCTTCAAACATTTGAGGAGAGAAATAGGCAGTACAGTAACAGATTCATATTTGATCAGAGCAGCCGAGTTTGACAGTTTTACCACAAGTTACAACCCGTGAGTCTGACTGATGACTGTGGCTGTAATCCTACAGTTGGGGCGCTGATTTTCAACTGGTAATCTCTTTTCTTTCTCTACCTTTCTCATTTAACTATTTCCAAATCCTCTTCACTATACTATGACTTTTTTTCGACATACTATACTATGAATGTTTTTAAATACTATACTATGACGTGTTTTTTACGTACTCTATGACTTTTTCAACATACTATACTATGACTTTTTCAACATACTATACTATGACTTTCGACATACTATACTATGACTTTTGACATACTATACTATGACTTTTTCAACATACTATACTATGACTTTCGACATACTATACTATGACTTTTTCGACACACAGTGCGTTTTCGTCATACTACACTATGACTTTCTTTTTACATACTCTACTATGACTTTTTTTCGACATACTATACTATGACTTATTTTTTACATACTCTACTATGACTTTTTCGACATACTATACTATGACTTTTTTCGACATACTATACTATGACTTTTGACATACTGTACTATGACTTTTTTTTTCGACATACTATACTATGACTTATTTTTTACATACTCTACTGTGGCTTTTTCGACATACTATACTATGACTTTTTTTGATATACTATACTATGACTTTTTTTCGACATACTATACTATGACTTTTTTCGACATACTATACTATGACTTTTTCGACATACTATACTATGACTTATTTTTTACATACTCTACTATGACTTTTTCAACATACTATACTATGACTTATTTTTTACATACTCTACTATGACTTTTTCAACATACTATACTATGACTTTCGACATACTATACAATGACTATTTCGACACAGTGTGTTTTTGTCATACTATACTATGACTTTCTTTTTACATACTCTACTATGACTTTTTCAACATACTATACTATGACTTTCGACATACTATACTATGACTTTTTCGACACAGTGCGTTTTCGTCATACTCCACTATGACTTTCTTTTTACATACTCTACTATGACTTTTTTGACATACTATACTATGACTTTTTCGACATACTATACTATGACTTTTTTCGACATACTATACTATGACTTTTTCGACATACTATACTATGACTTATTTTTTACATACTCTACTATGACTTTTTCGACATACTATACTATGACTTATTTTTTACATACTCTACTATGACTTTTTCAACATACTATACTATGACTTTCGACATACTATACTATGACTTTTTCGACACACAGTGCGTTTTCATCATACTCCACTATGACTTTCTTTTTACATACTCTACTATGACTTTTTCGACATACTATACTATGACTTTTTCGACGCACAGTGCGTTTTCGTCATACTCCACTATGACTTTCTTTTTACATACTCTACTATGACTTTTTTGACATACTATACTATGACTTTTTTTCGACATACTATACTATGACTTATTTTTTACATACTCTACTATGACTTTTTCGACATACTATACTATGACTTTTTTCGACATACTATACTATGACTTATTTTTCACATACTCTACTATGACGTTTTCAACATACTATACTATGACTTTCGACATACTATACTATGACTATTTCGACACAGTGTGTTTTTGTCATACTATACTATGACTTTCTTTTTACATACTCTACTATGACTTTTTCAACATACTCTACTATGACTTTTGACATACTATACTATGACTTTTTTCGACATACTATACTATGAATTATTTTTCACATACTATACTATGACTTTTTTGACAAACTATACTATGACTTATTTTTTACATACTCTACTATGACTTTTTCAACATACTATACTATGACTTTTGACATACTATACTATGACTTTTTTCGACATACTATACTATGACTTATTTTTCACATGCTATACTATGACTTTTTCAACATACTATACTATGACTTTCGACATACTCTACTATGACTTTTTTTGAAATACTATACTATGACTTTTTTCAACATAATATACTATGACTTTTTTTGACATAGTATACTATGACTTTTTCGACATACTATACTATGACTTTTTTCGACATACTATAGTATGACTTATTTTTCACATACTCTACTATGACTTTTGACATACTATACTATGACTTTTTTCGACATACTATACTATGACTTATTTTTCACATACTATACTATGACTTTTTCGACATACTATACTATGACTTATTTTTTACATACTCTACTATGACTTTTTCAACATACTATACTATGACTTTTGACATACTATACTATGACTTTTTTCGACATACTATACTATGACGTATTTTTCACATGCTATACTATGACTTTTTCGACATACTATACTATGACTTATTTTTTACATACTCTACTATGACTTTTTCAACATACTATACTATGACTTTTTTTGAAATACTATACTATGACTTTTTTCGACATACTATACTATGACTTTTTCGACATACTATACTATGACTTTTTTCGACATACTATAGTATGACTTATTTTTCACATACTCTACAATGACTTTTTCAACATACTATACTATGACTTTCAACATACTATACTATGACTATTTCGACACAGTGTGTTTTTGTCATACTATACTATGACTTTCTTTTTACATACTCTACTATGACTTTTTCGACATACTATACTATGACTTTTTTCAACATACTATACTATGACTTTTTTTGACATGCTATACTATGACTTTTTCGACATACTATACTATGACTTTTTTCGACATACTATACTATGACTTATTTTTCACATACTCTACTATGACTTTTTCAACATACTATACTATGAATTTCGACATACTATACTATGACTATTTCGACACAGTGTGCTTTTGTCATACTATACTATGACTTGTTTTTTACATACTCTACTATGACTATTTCGACATACTATACTATGACTTTTTTCGACATACTATACTATGACTTATTTTTCACATACTCTACTATGACTTTTTCAACATACTATACTATGACTTTTGACATACTATACTATGACTTTTTTCGACATACTATACTATGACTTATTTTTCACATACTATACTATGACTTTTTCAACATACTATACTATGACTTATTTTTTACATACTCTACTGACTTTTTCAACATACTATACTATGACTTTCGACATACTCTACTATGACTTTTTCAACATACTATACTATGACTTTTTTTACATACTATACTATGACTTTTTTCAACATACTATACTATGACTTTTTTTGACATGCTATACTATGACTTTTTTCGACATACCATTCTGACTTTTTTGACACACTATACGATGAGCCTTTTTTGACATACTATACTATGACTATACTTACTTTTTTCAACATACTATACTGACTTTTTTCGACATACTATACTATGACTTTTTTTTGACATACTATTCCGACTTTTTTCGACATACCATTCTGACTTTTTTGACACACTATACGATGAGCCTTTTTTGACATACTATACTATGACTATACTTACTTTTTTCAACATACTATACTGACTTTTTTCGACATACTATACTATGACTTTTTTTTGACATACTATTCCGACTTTTTTCGCCATACTATACTACGACTTTTTATGAGACACTATACTATGACTTTTTTGTCATACTTTACTATGCCTTTTTTGGACATACTATACTATGATTTTTTCTTTGACATACTATACTATGACCATGTTGTTGACTTAGTAAACTATGACTTTTTGCCAACATACTATACTATGACTTGTTTTGGCCTATTATACTATGACTTTTTATGTCACACTACAATACAACGACTTTTTATGACAGACTATACTATGGTATTTTTTATATACTATACAATGACCTCTTATGATATACTACACTATGACTTTTTATGACATAGTATTCCAGGCCTACATGCCGTCATGCATCTCAATATCAGTTAGGAAAAAGAAGAAAAGCCAAGGTTCCAGTTCAATCTTTTATTTGTGGACAGTTTGACTGGTTCATCTGATAACAGAAGAAAAGGAATACAAAAAGGGTATTAATCTAGACACCATAGTCACTAACTCCAATCAATAAATAATCCAACAAAGGCAATCTACCTCCACAACTTTAATTAAGAAACACAGTATTATCTTAAAGTAATGAAACACATCTATACAGCAAATGAAACACAAACTAGTAAAGCTGACACAAATGCATTTAAACAAAATAAAACTTACATTTCATATACAGTTCAAACAATAGCAGGGATAACGCATCTACATGCAGCACATCTGTTTGTTGTCAGAGGGTTTGTCCTTTTGATCTGATTGCCTTTAAAGGCTCTGAGCCATGTAAAGAGAGGTTAGAAAAGGGAGGTAGTATGTCATAGTATGACATCTTTTAATGGCATAGTATACCATGAATTTTTAAGTTCATACTACACTATAACTTTTGTATGGTATACTATTCTATTATGTTTTTTTCACAGCATACTATAATAATGATAATATAGTATGTCAAAAAAAGCCCAATTTTTGTAATGTCTTATTATAGTATGTAAAAACAAGTCATAGTATAGTATGTCAAAAAAGTCATATTATAGTATGTCAAAAAAGTCAGAGTATAGCATAGCGAAAAAAAGTCATAGTATCGTATGTCAAAAGAGTCATAGTATAGTATGGTGAAAAAAAGACATAGTATCGTATGTCAAAAGAGTCATAGTATAGTATGTCGGAAAAAAAGTCACAGTATAGTATGTCAAAAAAAGTCATAGTATAGTATGTCGAAAGAAGTCATAGTATAGCATGTCGAAAAAAAGTCATAGTCATAGTATTGAGATTGACCGTGCCCCTGTTGTGTGTGTGTGTGTGTGTTTTCTCTTCATGTTTATTACCTTGGCGTATATATGTGTGTGTGATATGAGTCATTTTCTCAGGAACTTCTCTGTTGTGAACTTTGAAACTAATCCTAAAGTAATCATGCGGTCAGGCTCAGCCCTGTGACACATGAAGCTAAAGCTTTAGCCTATTTATGGACTTACTAAACACTGAATCAACAACAGGAAGTAAATGCAGAGCTGGAATCACAGAAGAAAAGAAGCTTGTGGAGATTTCAGACGGAGCCTTTGACCCATGCTCCATCTGTGGATTATGAATAAACAAGAGCCCTGACATGGCAGCTTCTTACGGTGAGTTATTTTAAGCTATTTAAATGAACAGAGGGCAGGTGTGTTCTGGTGTGTATGAATGGGAGATGATGATGTTTGTCAGGTCCAGAGTTGATCCTGCTGTTACTGGGTGAGAAACAAAGTGGGAAGAGCTCAGCAGGAAACACCATCCTGGGAAAACCAGCCTTTCACAGAAAAACAACCCGCAGCTGCAGAGAGAGCGGCACCACCTGTGGAAGACGAGTGAGTACACACAAGTTTACAGTTTGCATCTGAACCTCAAGTCTTGTCTCTACTCTGACTAAATCTGATCCACCAGGTGACCGTGGTGGACACCCCAGGGTGGCTGTCCCACTCCACTACTCCACACAGAGTATCCCAGGAGCTCTGCAGAGGTCTGACCCTTTGTCACCCAGAGCCTGATGTCATCCTGCTGGTACTGCCCATCACCTCCACCTTCGGCCCAGGGGAGTGGAGGGCCATGCAGGCCCAGCTCAGCCTGCTCCAAACCCCCATCTGGCAGCGAGCCATGGTCCTGTTCACTCATGGAGACAAGTTAGGTAAACTAATGATCATTTATTAGTGTGATATGTTTCCTCTCTGCGCTCACTGGTTATGTGTCTCTGTCTCTATACTAATTGGCCAGGGGGCGGTGCTGTCTGATTTATTTTTGTGTTTGTGCATTTGTTAATTAATTTGTTGGATTGTCCATCGATGTTCTCAGAAAAAACACATCCTTTATTTTTGTTCCACAATAAAAAACATATGTTTGAAATCTCAGAAATTGGCTTGACTTTATAAAAAACATGGGAAGAGGACAATAAGCCATGAAAAAAGAAAATTTGTAAAATAAATAAATAAATAAAATAAGAGAAAGAAAGATAATAATAATTTTGTAACATCATTTTGAAATGTAATAATAATATTAATTATAAATACAGTTTCCCCAGCTTTTTGCTTCTTTCCCTATTTATTTTTTTTTTCTTTTTATTTTCTAAATGTATTATCTTTTGGCAACTTGTGGGACATTTCTTACCAAGTTGCTCTTTGGCTTTTTCCCATATTTTTGTCAGAAACTGCACCAATGTGCTCAGGGTTCAAAGGTTTAAATACCGCGTCTGAAAGCAGCACAGGAAAAGTGATGTCACCCCAGGTTTCAAACGGTTAACAGCATTTCTACAACCATTTATTGGTGAACAGTGGGCGTGGAAATGAGGCTCATACCCGTTACGCCAAGCATCACAATTACTGAGATTAAGTATGGCGACTTTATAAATCTGCCTCTGTCACAGCCTCTTAAAGACCATAATGCCTTCAGTTATTTTCAGCAGTGGGGTCAGTGGTGAGGTGCGCTAAACTAAGGCGGTGAACATTGTCAGCATGTTAGCATCTCCATTGTGATCATGTTAATAATGTTAGCATTTAGTTGTACATGGTTCCTCTCCTTGTTTGGGTTTAACTGAACCAGTGAGGTTGTTTCTGCTGCAGGAGGCCTGTCGATCCAGGAGCACATACGACAGCAGGGTCGGACTCTTCACTGGCTGCTGGAGCGATGTGGGAACAGGTACCAGGTGATGACCAACCAGTCTGGGGTGTCAGAGGCTCAGCTCACTGAGCTCTTTGAGAAGCTCCAGAGGATGATTCAGACTAACAAGTGTCCGAGGGAGATCCAGGACAGGATGTACATGCTGCTGAGACGAGATGTGAGCATGAAGGAGGACAGAAGGGCGCAGGGAGGACAGGAGGAGATAGAAATGACAGTGATACATGACGTGCATGACAGGAGGCCGGGGAAAAGGAAGCAGACGACCTCAGGAGAGGCGTGGGTACCCAGAGGTAGGTTTGAACTTTAATTAGAGACTTCTAATATTACCCACAATCAGCAACACCTGGAATAAAATGTGTTTAAGTCTAAAATATGAAACCATTACAGTGTTCGAAGCGGAGCCTGCTGGTCTGAAGCCTGCTCTTTGCCTCGTCCTGCTGGGGAGGAGGAAGTCAGCGAAAAGCTCCGCTGGGAACATAATCCTGGACAGTGAAGTGTTTCAGACGGACATGAAGACCACCAGGTGCTCTGCAGGCCATCGGAAAGTGTCAGGGTGGCCCGTCACAGTGGTGGACACGCCCGGGTGGAGTCTGTTTGGTCTGGCCAATCCCAAGCAGGTCAGGATGGAGATCAGTTGGAGCACTTCCCTCTGCCCTGCGAGGAGCAAAGTGTCCTTCGTGCTGGCTGTACCTGTGGACTCATTCAGAGAGAAAGACAGGAGAGCTGTGGAGACGTACCTCAGTGTTTTGGGGAGTGATGTATGGAGGAGCACTGTGGTGTTGTTCACGTATGGAGAGGAGCTGCGAGGACGGACGGTGGAGAATCACATTTAGAGGAGCGGAGAGCCTCTGAAGTGGGTGCTGGACAGATGTGGACGCCGCTATCAAGTGTTAGATACAAATACAAGAGACAAGACTCAAGTGAATCAGCTGCTGCAGATGATAGAGAGGCTCTAGGGAGGATATAAATGTGACCTGCAGTGGTCATGGGTTATTTATTACAAATATAGTTTTAATCTAAACCTACAACAGTATTTTTTATGCCTCAGCAATTATGAAGTAAAAGAGAGGAAGCCAGTCTGCTGTCATTGACTTGTTCAGATTAGTTTTCTACAGCACAATAATGTTTTACGACAAGTTTTCCATGTTTGTGTTAATAACAAATACCTTGTGGTCACTACCACATGACATATATCCACTTCTACCTTTATGATACATTCCCTCAGCCTTATTTGAATTGTGTGTTTCATCACTTGACATATTGTAATCCATAACAACGTTAGAAATGTTTGTTTTTTTGTCATCTGGCTGAGAGTAGTCATCTTGTACTGAGGCGACCTGCTGTTATTCATCAGCTATGTGTGTGACGTTATCTTCACCATCTTTACTGTAAATATAATTTCTAAAAATATTTATTTGTTGGAACATTTCTATAAATAAATCTTGGTTTGTTTTCAGTTTTGAAGTTTGTATTTAACTGTAATATTTGTGGACATATTTGGTCTGTTTCTCCTGGAGGGTGGTTTTGTTTATGTAACCTGTTTTGTCCCGCTTTGTGTAGAAATGGAGACAGTTTGAACAGATGAGGGGGACAGAGGGACACATGAGGGGGACAGAGGGACACATGAGGGGGACAGAGGGACACATGAGGTCAAAAGTCTGAAACTCAAAAAACAGATTTGAAACTGAAAAAAAAAAGATTTGAAAGTGAAAAAAAAAGATTTGAAAGTGAAAAAATAAGATTTGAAACTGAAAAAAAAAAAGATTTGAAAGTGAAAAAATAAGATTTGAAACTGAAAAAAAAGATTTGAAACTGAAAAAAATAAGATTTGAAACTGAAAAAAAAAGATGTGAAAGTGAAAAAAATAAGATTTGAAACTGAAAAAAAAGATGTGAAAGTGAAAAAATAAGATTTGAAACTGAAAAAAAAGGTTTGAAAGTGAAAAAATAAGATTTGAAACTGAAAAAGAGATTTGAAACTGAAAAAAAAAGATTTGAAACTGAAAAAAATAAGATTTGAAACTGAAAAAAAAGATGTGAAAGTGAAAAAATAAGATTTGAAACTGAAAAAAAAGGTTTGAAACTGAAAAAATAAGATTTGAAACTGAAAAAAAAAAGATTTGAAACTGTAAAAAATAAGATCTGAATCTGAAAAGATAAAACATGCAACTGAAAAAAATAAGACCTCAAATGTTAAAATATATATGGAAGTGAAAAGTGAAAATAAATTATTCATTCAAAAGAGTTACCAAAGTGAATCAAAATTATATTTAACCTGAAAAAACGTTTCGTACACTTATTTTTATTTTGAATACATTGTTGTATTTTTCAAAATTCAAGATCAACACATGAATTTTCAGTTTCAAATTTTATTTTTTCAAGTACAAAACATTTGACCCTAATGTAGCTCCATAGCATGGCTGCTTTCCTACACAACAGTGAATGGCTTACTCAGTTTGTGAAGCCACTGTTGAGTTGCTACTTGCCAATTAGCACAGAGCGGTAAATGACCGTCTTAGGTTCCAGAGGTTGCTCAGAATTGCCTAAAAATGCCCGGACCCGACGCATCGCTGCACAGCAGCTATAATTTTATCCTTTATACCTACTGCATGCCGTACACATTATTTGGATTGAGCAGAGGTTACTTGAGGTCAACCATTGCAATTGGTTCAAAGCGCCTCTCTGCCAACCAATTATAATCCTCTAAACAAAACTTATCCGTGTAACGAGGAAGTTGAGCAACAATGTAGAAACTCAGAGGTCACAGAGTGTGGACTGTTTTCATTCATTTTCGGAGTTTCATTAGTCTCTGTCCCACAGTGTCCTCCGCTGACTCTCAGTCTGCTGTCTCTGGAGCTGATCAGCCTGTTATCGATCCAGACCTGATGATCAGGGCGGTGTAGCGGCCACAGAAAGAGGAAGAGGATCATGTTTACCGCCTTGGTCTGTGGAGCTGTGGTGTTTCCAGGACTTTTCTACAGCTTCAGGAAAATACTGACACATACTTTCACACAGTGGAGTGAAGCCGACGTGGTTTCTGTCAGCGAGAGGTCAGCAGCACCGACACGGGCCGAGTCATTCACGTCACCAAACTCCTTTAAGAAATGCGTCAATTTAATGTTGTCTGATTGATCTGTCCATTTAAATGCGTTGTTTAGATTTATTTAGTAATTAGTAGTGGTTTATATAAAGAGACGGTACATTCGGCACTAATAAAACGAACCATGGGCTCGTTTCAGTAAAGTTTCTGTAAGAAAAGTCCTCATTCACTTACATTATGTTACATACGCTGCACATTGGAGACGCCGTTATGAGCCGTAAGAAAAGTTTGAATTTCACTCGATTATTCGGTCATATGTGTGTGATATCACAGCCGAAGACACCAAAATATACCTCTTAGAGAGTTACGTTTATAAATAATATTTTATGATGTATGCATCGGTTGCGATAAGCAAAACACTATAAATTCTAATATATTCCAATGGAATTTCGTGTGGTCTCTTTTCCGGGTTTTTGTGCATATTGGTAATTTTCTTCTGACTCTGTTTCTTCAGGCTGGTTTCTGCCATCCATGCATCTTTGGCTACAGCAGCTGGAGTCATAGTGGTGACGTCCTGCAGGGATGTCATGACTGACAGGTAGGAGAATCACATGAACATTATAAGTAAATATAACTAAGATATTTAAGTATTATCACTAAGAATAAGTCTTCACCCAGTTAACTAGAACTAGCGAAATAAATCCTACTTGACCTGAGTGCAGCATTTGACACCATCACCCACTCCATCCTTCTCTCCCGCCTTGAAACAGCTCTCAACACCACCTGCACTGCACCTCTCCTGGCTCAGATCCTACCTCTCTTTCATCGGCATAAACTGCAAATCCCCCACTGCTCCCCTCTCTCAAGGTGTTCCCCAAGGTTCAGTTCTCGGCCCCTTTCTCTTCATCCCCCTTCATTCGCCACCTTCAAGAAATCCCTCAAAACACACCTCTGCATTGTTTCCCTTCTTACAGATTATTTCATTTTTGTTTTTTCTCTGTTTTGTTTTGTTGCTCTTGTTCTGCGTAAAGTGTCTTTGAGTATCCAGGAAAGCGCCATATAAATCCAATGTATTATTGTTAAAATCAGCGAATCTAAAGCTTTTGTGACAAAACAACATGTTTGCACATTAATTAACTCAGTGAAATGCTCCCTGTCTCACCGACAGTCACTGGCTGGTCAATGGGTTTGTCATGTTCGGAGCTCCCTACATGGCCTACGACATTTACGCCATGTATCTGAGCCACTACCACACTCAGAGGGTCAGAGGTCACACCAGTTCATACAGCGCCCACTCTCTTCAGACAGTGAAGGCGTTCCTCCGTAAGGACTGCATGTTGGTCCTCCATCATCTGACGCTGCTTCTCGTCTTCCTGCCCATCGCTCTGGTGAGTACGGAGAGGAGTCACTGTGGGTTTGGTGTGAACACGCATGTATGTAGGGTCTGACTGAGCCTGACTGTGCGGTGTGTCTGATCTGCAGTTCTTCAGACGGGGACTGGGGGACTTCTTCATTGGCTGCCTGTTCACCACAGAGTTCAGCACGCCTTTCGTCTCTATAGGAAAGATCCTCATCCAGGTAAACTACACGTACAGCTTCGATATCCTTAAATCAGGCCTTTGAGAGAGGACGAGGTTTACAACCATAAAACTGTTCCACAGCCACTAGTGACGTGGATGTTGGGATATTTAAAGATCTGAGTCTATTTCAGTGCCCAGTGTCAGGGACAGTGTTTCACACTTACATTAAGATGTCACTTCCTGTGGGCACGGCGCCCATCAGTGACTCAACACTAGTAATCTGGCAGCTGTGGGAGGTGGAGAAGGAGAAAGTAGAGCGGGTCAAAGGTTCAAAGTCTTGTTCTCCTGTCCACATGTCGAAGTGGGCGAAACCCTGATCCCCAAATTACTCCCAGTGGTGACATCAGCACACAGCTCTGCCGTCAAGCCGACCAGCCACTGGTATTTAAATAAGAGGCTCATTGTGAAGTGTGTTGGATACAAGTCCAATTTAAAACCTCCTTAATCTTCAGACTCAGTTTCAGTTTTGTTACTTAGAACAGTTTATTGGATTTCTCCTTCCTCCGTCATCTTGTTCACAGTCTCTCTTTTTCTTCACCCTGACATGTGCCTCTCATACCCAGCTGGGCCTCGACAACACCAGGCTGCACAGAATCAACGGCATCATCGTCCTGTTGAGTTTCTTCACCTGTCGGATCCTGATCTTCCCCTTCATGTACTGGATGTACGGACGGCAGTTTGGGATTCCTCTGCACCGAGTGGCCTTCCACCTGCCTCTGCAGTGCAACGTGGGTAATCTGGTGATCCTGGCTCCGCAGATCTACTGGTTCAACCTGCTGCTGAGGAAAGCGAACAGAGTCTACCTGCGACAGAGGAGAGGGAATGGAGACGGAGACAAAGACAGGCCGAAGACGGACTGAGGAGTCCAAACTGTTGAGGAAATAATCTGGTTTTACACTGAGGATGAATGTATGAGAGTATTATGGCCACTGTGACGGGAAAAAACATCACAGTGTTTGAGAATAAGTAATTATATGGGGAAAAAGAATCCTAATATATTCAGAATAAAGTTGAATTTTATGAAAAACACTGGTTAAATGTCAGTGAAGATCCTCGGTACTCTCAAGTGCTATATCGTAGGCAACTCAAGCACGTCCAGCTTAGAGCTTAGATCGAGCCCAAAAAAGTAGTTGATTTCATAGCCTAGGTCTGTTATGAGGAGCCCGACCCGTCTGAGCCCGAGGATAGTGGCGGGAATTTACGACGGGTTGGGCTCCTCATAACAGACCTAGGCTATGGAACCAACTAATTTTTTGGGCTCGATCTAAGCTCTAAGCTGGACGTGCTTGTCGGGTCGGGCTCGGGCAGAGAATCTAAGCTCTAGTCCAGCTGCCAACGATAGAGCATTTAAGATTATTAAAGTTAAACTACTTTGAGTATTTAAAAAAAAAAAACTGAGTCATTATACAAGAGTCAAGTATTTTTCTCTCTTCTTGGCTTTTTTGTTAAAATATTGTTTTTTATTGGGAGTTTTTTTTTTGTGGTCATAAATTTCAATATTTTTTGCTACCAATTATGATTTCCCCTCAAATATTATGACTTTTCTTTGTGTGACTTTTTCAACTTTTTCCCCTTAAAAAATTACATATATAGAAACCTTTTTTTTTTCCTCGATATTTGACTTTTCACCGACAAACATTTAACTTCATATTCAGATTATTGTGACTGTTATATCCCAAAATATTTAGACTTTTCTTCAGATTTTTGACTGTATTCTCAGAATCTAAGATACTTTCTCCTGACTGTGGTCCTAATATCTCATCATACAGAGACGTTCAGTGTTTGTTTTGCACTACATTATTATGAAGCTTTTTTTAAAAGGTGAAGTGTGTAAGACTTAGGAGGATTTGGTGGCGTCTAGCGGAGAATTACAGATTGCAACCAGCTAAAACTTCTCCTGGTTAGAATTCCTTCAGTGTTCATTGTTCAGGAGGTTTTTACCAGGAGCTGAATTATCCACAGAGGTCTCTTCTTCTCCAAAACAATCAGACCAGGTGATTTAAACCACCAGAAACACTGAATAAACCAGGTTCATGTTACAAATCAGTGAAACTTTGGTGCTGCATGCTTGGTGATTATACACTAAAGAACATCTTCCTTAAATCCTACACACTGCACCTTTAACTATACATTTTGTTTGTCCCCTGTTACAATGTCACAAAACTGTTTTAAATGTTGTGTTACAGCTGTTATAGTACATTGTTAAAGCTTTACTAAATGGTGCAATGCAGAGAATATTTTTGTACAAATAAAAAGTACTTAAAAATTACATGTTGATAATGTTCTGTAGAAAACATACTGTCTGAGTCACCGCATCCTGTTGATGAACCAGATGTTCAGCTTTGGTTTCAGAGTATAAATGAATATTACTGAGAAGGTCATTTGCTGTGAATTATACAACAGTTAGTTCCGGCCCTGCAATCTGATTGGTCGAGAGACAGTAAAACCGTGATGATATTGGAATACAACATCACAGTTATTTCACTGTGTACGTATCACTCTGCCTCACAGCTGATTGCAATCAACAATTAAATCAAAAGTGACGGTTAGTGTCAGTTAGGTCAGCAGTTGCGTTGTAGGCTAATTAATTCACCCACTGTCAAACAGCCAAAAATATGGATTTATTTACTAAAATAAGTTTTGAATTGAAGTATGAATGGTCATCAGAGGAAGATGAGGGAGAGGAGAAGCTGAATCCATCTGAGCACACATCCAGGTTTGTCAGTGTTTCATCAGCGGAGCTCAATGACTTGGAGAAAAGCAACATACTGTCAGATCAGAAGGCAGAGTCGGCTGTGCTTGTGAAGCGACAGTCCACCATGCAGTCACCAGAGACTTATTTCACCAGCTGCACAATTAATGGAAATGTGCAGATAAATGTGTATAAAGAGTAAGTGCCTGGCGCACCATGTCTGCGTTACATAGCAACGGTGACAGCGGAGTCCTGAGGGAACTATTTTTGTTGGCGGAAGACAAATAAAATGCTTAAATTATCTATTTTGTCCTCATTTTTCAACATTTCTTAATCAGCCTTGCTTATTTAACTGTTGAACTGCGGCCTCGTGCCTACGACCGAATCACAGCTGTGACGATATCACAGTACAACATCACTCCCTCTCGTGTGATATTGCTTAAATATCTGGCTTTTATTCACCCACCATTTTGTAATTACTTCTTTAAGTATCTTTATGCAGTCTATGACACTGACAACAGAAACAATATCCTTATTTTATCAGTAAATTAGCTTTATATCTACAGAGAAAATTTGAGCATTTGAGAACTAAATCTCTTAAGTGAATACAGATCAAAAAATCAGTGTGTCTTAATCAAGCGTCGACCTCTGAGACTGAAAAATGAAGCCAAACATAAGTGCCAAAAACTGAAGTTCACTGAACGGCCACTTGAGGCTGGCTCCAAAACAGACTCAACCCCTGTGTTAGAATGTCCAACTTTACAGCAGAAATAAGGCCCAAAGTTACGTCTATTTATGGGCGGGGCCTCTTAAGTGACAGGCTGTCTGCCGATTGTGTCCTCAACCTCTCAGTGAGATCCACCCCTCACTCCTCCACAGCTCCAGCCTCTCACCCAAATATGTTCACTTCTGGCTCCAAAAAACCAAGATGGCGACCACCAAAATGCAGAACTCAAGGTTTCAAAATGGCTGTCTACAAACCAGTGTGTGACATCACGGTAGCTACGTCATTATTTATACAGTCTACAGTCTCAAGCAGCAGACGACACAAGCTGAGCGATCTTCTGCTGCAGGGCGGCCTTCATCTCCTGGTTCTCCAGGTTGTCTGTGATGGTGGAGAAGAAGTGACGGGTGTTGTCGCTCTCCAGCGCGCTGCTGCTGTGTGGGAAAGTGGCCATGATGGCCTCATAGTGGCTGAGGATCTCCAGACTGGACAGGAACAAGGGTTCACTCTGGCCTCCTGGCATCATCACCTGGAGAAGGACATTAAACGGCTGAGACTTTCATCTAGGTTTACGAGTATTAACACATTTTGTTTTAATATATTGCCATCAAAATATCATCTACTGGCATCTTACATCTAAAATACTGGTATTTTGTCTTTCAATAACTCAGCACTCTGCTATGTGAAGAACAACACTTGACAAGTTGCACTTTTTTTGTTGTCTGTGGTTACACATATAACCCTAGCTCCATCATCTTTAGCTCAGACATCTTTACCTGGAGTTTAATACAGATGCATTAATCAAGAACTGAAAACACACAAGTACGTCACTGGTTACTAAAAGTTAATTCGCACCTTCCAGCCAATCAGAGCCTAGACTTCTCAGTGGCCGTGGTTTTAATAATTCATACCTGGATGTGCTGAACGTGGCAGAAGAGCTGGCTGAGCACAAACAGGACCTCTTGGCTGGGAACTGTCTCCACCTCGTCCTCCATTTGAGACTCTTTGGATATCAGAGGACAGCCTTCTGCTGGTTGAATGTCTTTGGACGTTTTAAGAGCTTTAACTGAAGTGCAGGCAGCAGAAGAGGAGGATGAACCATCATGGAAGGACAAACCCCTGCACTGAAGAAGTGGCCGACATTGAGAAAGACAGCACAGAGGCACTAATCATGGCAGCACAGGAACAGGCACTTAGTACAAGATCAATAGAAGCAGGGGTCGACCACAGCAGGTAGGAAGAGCGTACATGGGACGCCATAATCAAGTGGCTGGCATAGTGTACAGGAACATCTGCACTGAGATTATATATATATATATATATATATATATACTGTACATATCAATTAATTTACCTTTATTTTACCTTTATATCTACTGCATGTTACTAGCTATTATTTGGATTGAACAGAGGTTACTTGGGGTCAACCATCGCCATTGGTTCAAAGCGCCTCTCTGCCAACCAATTATAATCCTCTTAGGGTGACCATATTTTGATTTCCAAAAAAGAGGACACTCGCCCGGCCACGACATAGCCTACTTAAATGAAACTCGCAGTTTACTCAAAGATGCCTTATCATTTTAATATATTTAAAGTTTATATGTATGGATAGAAAATTAGTTATATTACAAAATAATATCTCTCAAAGACAGAAATTCAGATAGGCCCCAATAGATAGGGGACACATAAACACACACACACTAGAGTGTGGCTACCCGATCCGAGCCCCATGGGTCCCGACAGGTCGGGCCGGGTTCGGTCAAAAATGTATAAATTGTTTTCGGGCTCGGGTCAGATTCGGTCAGCTTTCAGTGAAAATGTAGTGTAAAAATAAATAAAATCCTATTGTCTGTCCTGTTTATTGCTTGGGCACTGTTATTTACGTGACAACACCTGAACATAACACACACACACACACACACACACACACAGCTGTTTGTTTCTACCTCTCTCCTCACTAGAAGTCTCGGACCTCCAGCCGCCCGCCTCCGCCTTGATTAAACGCTGAAAATTAAATAAAAGAGGGAGACAGGTTTTTCCTATTTTACCTTATTTTGTTGCTCCCATCTCAAACATGGAGGTCTCCCTCTCAGCGGAGCACCCACGGTGCATATGGCAAGCCGTTTTAACATTTAATCACTAAGTCTGACTATCCGGAATTACCATTATAGATATCTATAACGTCATTTTGACTAGTAGTAATGTCATTGTGACTAGTATGAATTTTAATTTAAGATATCTGTAACGTCATTCTGACTAGTCAAAACTGAATTACATGGTAACTCTAAATTGTCCGTAGGTGTGAATGTGAGCGTGAATGGTTGTCTGTCTCTATGTGTCAGCCCTGTGATAGTCTGGTGACCTGTCCAGGGTGTACCCTGCCTCTCACCCGATGTCAGCTGGGATAGGCTACAGCCCCCCCGCGACCCTCAAGAGGATGAAGCGGTTAGAAGATGAATGAATGAATGAAAACTGAATTACAGATATCTGTAACATCATTTTGACTAGTCAAAACTGAATGACAGATATCTACAACGTCATTTTGACTAGTCATTATTCAGTTGCGGATATCTACAACGTCATTTTGACTAGTCATAATTCAGTTACAGATATCTACAATGTCATTCTGACTAGTCATAAATCAGTTGCGGATATCTACAACGTCATTTTGACTAGTTATAATTCAGTTGCGGATATCTACAACGTCATTTTGACTAGTCATAATTCAGTTACGGATATCTACAACGTCATTTTGACTAGTCATTATTCAGTTGTGGATATCTACAAGGTCATTTTGACTAGTCATAATTCAGTTGCGGATATCTACAACGTCATTTTGACTAGTCATAATTCAGTTACAAATATCTACAATGTCATTTTGACTAGTCATTATTCAGTTGTGGATATCTACAACGTCATTTTGACTAGTTATAATTCAGTTGCGGATATCTACAACGTCATTTTGACTAGTCATTATTCAGTTACGGATATCTACAACGTCATTTTGACTAGTCATTATTCAGTTGTGGATATCTACAAGGTCATTTTGACTAGTCATAATTCAGTTGCGGATATCTACAACGTCATTTTGACTAGTCATAATTCAGTTACAAATATCTACAACGTCATTTTGACTAGTCATAATTCAGTTGCGGATATCTACAACGTCATTTTGACTAGTCATTATTCAGTTGTGGATATCTACAAGGTCATTTTGACTAGTCATAATTCAGTTGCGGATATCTACAACGTCATTTTGACTAGTCATAATTCAGTTACGAATATCTACAATGTCATTTTGACTAGTCATAATTCAGTTGCGGATATCTACAAGGTCATTTTGACTAGTCATTATTCAGTTGCGGATATCTACAACTTCATTTTGACTAGTCATAATTCAGTTGCGGATATCTACAACTTCATTTTGACTAGTCATAATTCAGTTGCGGATATCTACAACGTCATTTTGACTAGTCATAATTCAGTTGCGGATATCTACAACTTCATTTTGACTAGTCATAATTCAGTTGCGGATATCTACAACGTCATTTTGACTAGTCATAATTCAGTTACAGATATCTACAACGTCATTTTGACTAGTCATAATTCAGTTACAGATATCTACAATGTCATTTTGACTAGTCATAATTCGAATTCAAGATATCTAGAAAGGACCATGTAGATATCTTCAACTGATGATAATTAAAGATATCTTGAACTTGAATTATGACTAGTCAAAATTAAATTGTAGATATCTCAAACTGAAATTACAGATATCCACAATTCAGTTGCAGATATCCGCAACTACATTGTAGGTATCTATAATGACAAACCCCATACACATGAATGGCAAAAATAGTTTGAATCTTACTAGTCAAAACTGAATTACAGATATCTGTAATTAGAGTTTTGACTAGGAAAAATTATGTTGCAGATATCAGTAATGAATATCCAGTCTAGCGATTAAATGTTAAAACGGCTTGCCATAGGCGCACGCCCGGCTTGTTAAATAGCCTGTAACCATGACAACTGTGTGACACAAACTCAGTGCTTTAGTCATTAAATAATGGGCTCGGTTCGGTTTCGGACATAACACAGAATGACTGTCGGGTTTGGACAGAAATATGCGGCCGTGCCGCACTCTAACACACACACAAGGAAAACCGGACATTATCATCAGTTTATAAACACCCCCCGGACAGGACGTCAAAAGTGGACATGTCCGGGCAAAAGAGGACGTTTGGTCAACCTATTTATCGATCCAGACCTGATGATCAGGGCGGTGTAGCGGCCACAGAAAGAGGAAGAGGATCATGTTTACCGCCTTGGTCTGTGGAGCTGTGGTGTTTCCAGGACTTTTCTACAGCTTCAGAAAAATACTGACACATACTTTCACACAGTGGAGTGAAGCAGACGTGGTTTCTGTCAGCGAGAGGTCAGCAGCACCGACACGAGCCGAGTCATTCACGTCACCAAACTCCTTTAAGAAATGCGTCAATTTAATATTGTCTGATTGATCTGTCCATTTAAATGCGTTGTTTAGATTTACTTAGTAATTAGTAGTGGTTTATATAAAGAGACGGTACATTCGGCACTAATAAAACGAACCAAGGGCTCGTTTTAGTAAAGTTTCTGTAAGAGTCCTCATTCACTTACATTACGGTACATAGGCTGCACATTGGAGACGCTGTTATGAGCCGTAAGAAAAGTTTGAATTTCACTCGATTATTCGGTCATATGTGTGTGATATCTTAGCCGAAGACACCAAAATATACCTCTTAGAGAGTTACGTTTATAAATAATATTTTATGATGTATGTATCGGTTGCGATAAGCAAAACACTATAAATTATAATATATTCCAATTGAGTTTCGTGTGGTCTCTTTTGCTGGTTTTAATTCATTTAATTGTTTGTTTTTGTGCATATTGGTAATTTTCTTCTGACTCTGTTTCTTCAGTCTGGTCTCTGCCATTCATGCATCTTTGGCCACTGCAGCTGGAGTCATAGTGGTGACGTCCTGCAGGGATGTCATGACTGACAGGTAGGAGAATCACATGAACTTTGTAAGTAAATTTAACTAAGATATTTAAGTATTTATCACTAAGAATAAGTCTTCACCCAGCTAACTAACACTAGCGAAATAAATCCTACTTGACTTGAGTGCAGCATTTGACACCATCAAATACTCCATCCTTCTCTCCCGCCTTGAAACAGCTCTCAACACCACCTGCACTGCACCTCTCCTGGCTCAGATCCTACCTCTCTTTCATCGGCATAAACTGCAAATCCCCCACTGCTCCCCTCTCTCAAGGTGTTCCCCAAGGTTCAGTTCTTGGCCCCTTTCTCTTCATCCCTTCTCCATTGCTGCTCCCATCCTCTGGAGCTCACTCCCTAAATACATCAGAGACTCCCCCTTCATTCGCCACCTTCAAGAAATCCCTCAAAACACACCTCTGCATTGTTTCCCTTCTTGCAGATTATTTCATTTTTGTTTTTTCTCTGTTTTGTTTTGTTGCTCTTGTTCTGCGTAAAGTGTCTTTGAGTATCCAGGAAAGCGCCATATAAATCCAGTGTATTATTGTTAAATCAGTGAATCTAAAGCTTTTGTGACAAAACAACATGTTTGCACATTAATTAACTCAGTGAAATGCTCCCTGTCTCACCGACAGTCACTGGCTGGTCAATGGGTTTGTCATGTTCGGAGCTCCCTACATGGCCTACGACATCTACGCCATGTATCTGAGCCACTACCACACTCAGAGGGTCAGAGGTCACACCAGTTCATACAGCGCCCACTCTCTTCAGACAGTGAAGGCGTTCCTCCGTAAGGACTGCATGTTTGTCCTCCATCATCTGACGCTGCTTCTCGTCTTCCTGCCCATCGCTCTGGTGAGTACGGAGAGGAGTCACTGTGGGTTTGGTGTGAACACGCATGTATGTAGGGTCTGACTGAGCCTGACTGTGCGGTGTGTCTGATCTGCAGTTCTTCAGACGGGGACTGGGGGACTTCTTCATCGGCTGCCTGTTCACCACAGAGTTCAGCACGCCTTTCGTCTCTATAGGAATGATCCTCATCCAGGTAAACTACACGTACAGCTTCGATATCCTTAAATCAGGCCTTTGAGAGAGGACGAGGTTTACAACCATAAAACTGTTCCACAGCCACTAGTGACGTGGATGTTGGGATATTTAAAGATCTGAGTCTATTTCAGTGCCCAGTGTCAGGGACAGTGTTTCACACTTACATTAAGATGTCACTTCCTGTGGGCACGGCGCCCATCAGTGACTCAACACTAGTAATCTGGCAGCTGTGGGAGGTGGAGAAGGAGAAAGTAGAGCGAGTCAAAGGTTCAAAGTCTTGTTCTCCTGTCCACATGTCGAAGTGGGCGAAACCCTGATCCCCAAATTACTCCCAGTGGTGACATCAGCACACAGCTCTGCCGTCAAGCCGACCAGCCACTGGTATTTAAATAAGAGGCTCATTGTGAAGTGTGTTGGATAAAAGTCCAATTTAAAACCTCCTTAATCTTCAGACTCAGTTTCAGTTTTGTTACTTAGAACAGTTTGTTGGATTTCTCCTTCCTCCGTCATCTTGTTCACAGTCTCTCTTTTTCTTCACCCTGACATGTGCCTCTCACACCCAGCTGGGCCTCGACAACACCAGGCTGCACAGAATCAACGGCATCATCGTCCTGTTGAGTTTCTTCACCTGTCGGATCCTGATCTTCCCCTTCATGTACTGGATGTACGGACGGCAGTTTGGGATTCCTCTGCACCGAGTGGCCTTCCACCTGCCTCTGCAGTGCAACGTGGGTAATCTGGTGATCCTGGCTCCGCAGATCTACTGGTTCAACCTGCTGCTGAGGAAAGCGAACAGAGTCTACCTGCGACAGAGGAGAGGGAATGGAGACGGAGACAAAGACAGGCCGAAGACGGACTGAGGAGTCCAAACTGTTGAGGAAATAATCTGGTTTTACACTGAGGATGAATGTATGAGAGTATTATGGCCACTGTGACGGGAAAAAACATCACAGTGTTTGAGAATAAGTAATTATATGGGGAAAAAGAATCCTAATATATTCAGAATAAAGTTGAATTTTATGAAAAACACTGGTTAAATGTCAGTGAAGATCCTCGGTACTCTCAAGTGCTATATCGTAGGCAACTCAAGCACGTCCAGCTTAGAGCTTAGATCGAGCCCAAAAAAGTAGTTGATTTCATAGCCTAGGTCTGTTATGAGGAGCCCGACCCGTCTGAGCCCGAGGATAGTGGCGGGAATTTACGACGGGTTGGGCTCCTCATAACAGACCTAGGCTATGGAACCAACTAATTTTTTGGGCTCGATCTAAGCTCTAAGCTGGACGTGCTTGTCGGGTCGGGCTCGGGCAGAGAATCTAAGCTCTAGTCCAGCTGCCAACGATAGAGCATTTAAGATTATTAAAGTTAAACTACTTTGAGTATTTAAAAAAAAAAAACTGAGTCATTATACAAGAGTCAAGTATTTTTCTCTCTTCTTGGCTTTTTTGTTAAAATATTGTTTTTTATTGGGAGTTTTTTTTTTGTGGTCATAAATTTAAATATTTTTTGCTACCAATTATGATTTCCCCTCAAATATTATGACTTTTCTTTGTGTGACTTTTTCAACTTTTTCCCCTTAAAAAATTACATATATAGAAACCTTTTTTTTTCCTCGATATTTGACTTTTCACCGACAAACATTTAACTTCATATTCAGATTATTGTGACTGTTATATCCCAAAATATTTAGACTTTTCTTCAGATTTTTGACTGTATTCTCAGAATCTAAGATACTTTCTCCTGACTGTGGTCCTAATATCTCATCATACAGAGACGTTCAGTGTTTGTTTTGCACTACATTATTATGAAGCTTTTTTTAAAAGGTGAAGTGTGTAAGACTTAGGAGGATTTGGTGGCGTCTAGCGGAGAATTACAGATTGCAACCAGCTAAAACTTCTCCTGGTTAGAATTCCTTCAGTGTTCATTGTTCAGGAGGTTTTTACCAGGAGCTGAATTATCCACAGAGGTCTCTTCTTCTCCAAAACAAACAGACCAGGTGATTTAAACCACCAGAAACACTGAATAAACCAGGTTCATGTTACAAATCAGTGAAACTTTGGTGCTGCATGCTTGGTGATTATACACTAAAGAACATCTTCCTTAAATCCTACACACTGCACCTTTAACTATACATTTTGTTTGTCCCCTGTTACAATGTCACAAAACTGTTTTAAATGTTGTGTTACAGCTGTTATAGTACATTGTTAAAGCTTTACTAAATGGTGCAATGCAGAGAATATTTTTGTACAAATAAAAAGTACTTAAAAATTACATGTTGATAATGTTCTGTAGAAAACATACTGTCTGAGTCACCGCATCCTGTTGATGAACCAGATGTTCGGCTTTGGTTTCAGAGTATAAATGAATATTACTGAGAAGGTCATTTGCTGTGAATTATACAACAGTTAGTTCCGGCCCTGCAATCTGATTGGTCGAGAGACAGTAAAACCGTGATGATATTGGAATACAACATCACAGTTATTTCACTGTGTATGTATCACTCCGCCTCACAGCTGATTGCAATCAACAATCAAATCAAAAGTGACGGTTAGTGTTAGTTAGGTCAGCAGTTGCGTTGTAGGCTAATTAATTCATCCACTGTCAAACAGCCAAAAATATGGATTTATTTACTAAAATAAGTTTTGAATTGAAGTATGAATGGTCATCAGAGGAAGATGAGGGAGAGGAGAAGCTGAATCCATCTGGGCACACATCCAGGTTTGTCAGTGTTTCATCAGCGGAGCTCAATGACTTGGAGAAAAGCAACATACTGTCAGATCAGAAGGCAGAGTCGGCTGTGCTTGTGAAGCGACAGTCCACCATGCAGTCACCAGAGACTTATTTCACCGGCTGCACAATTAATGGAAATGTGCAGATAAATGTGTATAAAGAGTAAGTGCCTGGCGCACCATGTCTGCGTTACATAGCAACGGTGACAGCGGAGTCCTGAGGGAACTATTTTTGTTGGCGGAAGACAAATAAAATGCTTAAATTATCTATTTTGTCCTCATTTTTCAACATTTCTTAATCAGCCTTGCTTATTTAACTGTTGAACTGCGGCCTCGTGCCTACGACCGAATCACAGCTGTGACGATATCACAGTACAACATCACTCCCTCTCGTGTGATATTGCTTAAATATCTGGCTTTTATTCACCCACCATTTTGTAATTACTTCTTTAAGTATCTTTATGCAGTCTATGACACTGACAACAGAAACAATATCCTTATTTTATCAGTAAATTAGCTTTATATCTACAGAGAAAATTTGAGCATTTGAGAACTAAATCTCTTAAGTGAATACAGATCAAAAAATCAGTGTGTCTTAATCAAGCGTCGACCTCTGAGACTGAAAAATGAAGCCAAACATAAGTGCCAAAAACTGAAGTTCACTGAATGGCCACTTGAGGCTGGCTCCAAAACAGACTCAACCCCTGTGTTAGAATGTCCAACTTTACAGCAGAAATAAGGCCCAAAGTTACGTCTATTTATGGGCGGGGCCTCTTAAGTGACAGGCTGTCTGCCGATTGTGTCCTCAACCTCTCAGTGAGATCCACCCCTCACTCCTCCACAGCTCCAGCCTCTCACCCAAATATGTTCACTTCTGGCTCCAAAAAACCAAGATGGCGACCACCAAAATGCAGAACTCAAGGTTTCAAAATGGCTGTCTACAAACCAGTGTGTGACATCACGGTAGCTACGTCATTATTTATACAGTCTACAGTCTCAAGCAGCAGACGACATAAGCTGAGCGATCTTCTGCTGCAGGGCGGCCTTCATCTCCTGGTTCTCCAGGTTGTCTGTGATGGTGGAGAAGAAGTGACGGGTGTTGTCGCTCTCCAGCGCGCTGCTGCTGTGTGGGAAAGTGGCCATGATGGCCTCATAGTGGCTGAGGATCTCCAGACTGGACAGGAACAAGGGTTCACTCTGGCCTCCTGGCATCATCACCTGGAGAAGGACATTAAACGGCTGAGACTTTCATCTAGGTTTACGAGTATTAACACATTTTGTTTTAATATATTGCCATCAAAATATCATCTACTGGCATCTTACATCTAAAATACTGGTATTTTGTCTTTCAATAACTCAGCACTCTGCTATGTGAAGAACAACACTTGACAAGTTGCACTTTTTTTGTTGTCTGTGGTTACACATATAACCCTAGCTCCATCATCTTTAGCTCAGACATCTTTACCTGGAGTTTAATACAGATGCATTAATCAAGAACTGAAAACACACAAGTACGTCACTGGTTACTAAAAGTTAATTCGCACCTTCCAGCCAATCAGAGCCTAGACTTCTCAGTGGCCGTGGTTTTAATAATTCATACCTGGATGTGCTGAACGTGGCAGAAGAGCTGGCTGAGCACAAACAGGACCTCTTGGCTGGGAACTGTCTCCACCTCGTCCTCCATTTGAGACTCTTTGGATATCAGAGGACAGCCTTCTGCTGGTTGAATGTCTTTGGACGTTTTAAGAGCTTTAACTGAAGTGCAGGCAGCAGAAGAGGAGGATGAACCATCATGGAAGGACAAACCCCTGCACTGAAGAAGTGGCCGACATTGAGAAAGACAGCACAGAGGCACTAATCATGGCAGCACAGGAACAGGCACTTAGTACAAGATCAATAGAAGCAGGGGTCGACCACAGCAGGTAGGAAGAGCGTACATGGGACGCCATAATCAAGTGGCTGGCATAGTGTACAGGAACATCTGCACTGAGATTATATATATATATATATATATATATATATATATATATACTGTACATATCAATTAATTTACCTTTATTTTACCTTTATATCTACTGCATGTTACTAGCTATTATTTGGATTGAACAGAGGTTACTTGGGGTCAACCATCGCCATTGGTTCAAAGCGCCTCTCTGCCAACCAATTATAATCCTCTTAGGGTGACCATATTTTGATTTCCAAAAAAGAGGACACTCGCCCGGCCACGACATAGCCTACTTAAATGAAACTCGCAGTTTACTCAAAGATGCCTTATCATTTTAATATATTTAAAGTTTATATGTATGGATAGAAAATTAGTTATATTACAAAATAATATCTCTCAAAGACAGAAATTCAGATAGGCCCCAATAGATAGGGGACACATAAACACACACACACTAGAGTGTGGCTACCCGATCCGAGCCCCATGGGTCCCGACAGGTCGGGCCGGGTTCGGTCAAAAATGTATAAATTGTTTTCGGGCTCGGGTCAGATTCGGTCAGCTTTCAGTGAAAATGTAGTGTAAAAATAAATAAAATCCTATTGTCTGTCCTGTTTATTGCTTGGGCACTGTTATTTACGTGACAACACCTGAACATAACACACACACACACACACACACACAGCTGTTTGTTTCTACCTCTCTCCTCACTAGAAGTCTCGGACCTCCAGCCGCCCGCCTCCGCCTTGATTAAACGCTGAAAATTAAATAAAAGAGGGAGACAGGTTTTTCCTATTTTACCTTATTTTGTTGCTCCCATCTCAAACATGGAGGTCTCCCTCTCAGCGGAGCACCCACGGTGCATATGGCAAGCCGTTTTAACATTTAATCACTAAGTCTGACTATCCGGAATTACCATTATAGATATCTATAACGTCATTTTGACTAGTAGTAATGTCATTGTGACTAGTATGAATTTTAATTTAAGATATCTGTAACGTCATTCTGACTAGTCAAAACTGAATTACATGGTAACTCTAAATTGTCCGTAGGTGTGAATGTGAGCGTGAATGGTTGTCTGTCTCTATGTGTCAGCCCTGTGATAGTCTGGTGACCTGTCCAGGGTGAACCCTGCCTCTCACCCGATGTCAGCTGGGATAGGCTACAGCCCCCCCGCGACCCTCAAGAGGATGAAGCGGTTAGAAGATGAATGAATGAATGAAAACTGAATTACAGATATCTGTAACATCATTTTGACTAGTCAAAACTGAATGACAGATATCTACAACGTCATTTTGACTAGTCATTATTCAGTTGCGGATATCTACAACGTCATTTTGACTAGTCATAATTCAGTTACAGATATCTACAATGTCATTCTGACTAGTCATTATTCAGTTGCGGATATCTACAACGTCATTTTGACTAGTTATAATTCAGTTGCGGATATCTACAACGTCATTTTGACTAGTCATAATTCAGTTACAGATATCTACAATGTCATTTTGACTAGTCATAAATCAGTTGCGGATATCTACAACGTCATTTTGACTAGTTATAATTCAGTTGCGGATATCTACAACGTCATTTTGACTAGTCATTATTCAGTTACGGATATCTACAACGTCATTTTGACTAGTCATTATTCAGTTGTGGATATCTACAAGGTCATTTTGACTAGTCATAATTCAGTTGCGGATATCTACAACGTCATTTTGACTAGTCATAATTCAGTTACAAATATCTACAACGTCATTTTGACTAGTCATAATTCAGTTGCGGATATCTACAACGTCATTTTGACTAGTCATTATTCAGTTGTGGATATCTACAAGGTCATTTTGACTAGTCATAATTCAGTTGCGGATATCTACAACGTCATTTTGACTAGTCATAATTCAGTTACGAATATCTACAATGTCATTTTGACTAGTCATAATTCAGTTGCGGATATCTACAAGGTCATTTTGACTAGTCATTATTCAGTTGCGGATATCTACAACTTCATTTTGACTAGTCATAATTCAGTTGCGGATATCTACAACTTCATTTTGACTAGTCATAATTCAGTTGCGGATATCTACAAGGTCATTTTGACTAGTCATAATTCAGTTGCGGATATCTACAACTTCATTTTGACTAGTCATAATTCAGTTGCGGATATCTACAACGTCATTTTGACTAGTCATAATTCAGTTGCGGATATCTACAACTTCATTTTGACTAGTCATAATTCAGTTGCGGATATCTACAACGTCATTTTGACTAGTCATAATTCAGTTACAGATATCTACAACGTCATTTTGACTAGTCATAATTCAGTTACAGATATCTACAATGTCATTTTGACTAGTCATAATTCGAATTCAAGATATCTAGAAAGGACCATGTAGATATCTTCAACTGATGATAATTAAAGATATCTTGAACTTGAATTATGACTAGTCAAAATTAAATTGTAGATATCTCAAACTGAAATTACAGATATCCACAATTCAGTTGCAGATATCCGCAACTACATTGTAGGTATCTATAATGACAAACCCCATACACATGAATGGCAAAAATAGTTTGAATCTTACTAGTCAAAACTGAATTACAGATATCTGTAATTAGAGTTTTGACTAGGAAAAATTATGTTGCAGATATCAGTAATGAATATCCAGTCTAGCGATTAAATGTTAAAACGGCTTGCCATAGGCGCACGCCCGGCTTGTTAAATAGCCTGTAACCATGACAACTGTGTGACACAAACTCAGTGCTTTAGTCATTAAATAATGGGCTCGGTTCGGTTTCGGACATAACACAGAATGACTGTCGGGTTTGGACAGAAATATGCGGCCGTGCCGCACTCTAACACACACACAAGGAAAACCGGACATTATCATCAGTTTATAAACACCCCCCGGACAGGACGTCAAAAGTGGACATGTCCGGGCAAAAGAGGACGTTTGGTCAACCTATTTATCGATCCAGACCTGATGATCAGGGCGGTGTAGCGGCCACAGAAAGAGGAAGAGGATCATGTTTACCGCCTTGGTCTGTGGAGCTGTGGTGTTTCCAGGACTTTTCTACAGCTTCAGAAAAATACTGACACATACTTTCACACAGTGGAGTGAAGCAGACGTGGTTTCTGTCAGCGAGAGGTCAGCAGCACCGACACGAGCCGAGTCATTCACGTCACCAAACTCCTTTAAGAAATGCGTCAATTTAATATTGTCTGATTGATCTGTCCATTTAAATGCGTTGTTTAGATTTACTTAGTAATTAGTAGTGGTTTATATAAAGAGACGGTACATTCGGCACTAATAAAACGAACCAAGGGCTCGTTTTAGTAAAGTTTCTGTAAGAGTCCTCATTCACTTACATTACGGTACATAGGCTGCACATTGGAGACGCTGTTATGAGCCGTAAGAAAAGTTTGAATTTCACTCGATTATTCGGTCATATGTGTGTGATATCTTAGCCGAAGACACCAAAATATACCTCTTAGAGAGTTACGTTTATAAATAATATTTTATGATGTATGTATCGGTTGCGATAAGCAAAACACTATAAATTATAATATATTCCAATTGAGTTTCGTGTGGTCTCTTTTGCTGGTTTTAATTCATTTAATTGTTTGTTTTTGTGCATATTGGTAATTTTCTTCTGACTCTGTTTCTTCAGTCTGGTCTCTGCCATTCATGCATCTTTGGCCACTGCAGCTGGAGTCATAGTGGTGACGTCCTGCAGGGATGTCATGACTGACAGGTAGGAGAATCACATGAACTTTGTAAGTAAATTTAACTAAGATATTTAAGTATTTATCACTAAGAATAAGTCTTCACCCAGCTAACTAACACTAGCGAAATAAATCCTACTTGACTTGAGTGCAGCATTTGACACCATCAAATACTCCATCCTTCTCTCCCGCCTTGAAACAGCTCTCAACACCACCTGCACTGCACCTCTCCTGGCTCAGATCCTACCTCTCTTTCATCGGCATAAACTGCAAATCCCCCACTGCTCCCCTCTCTCAAGGTGTTCCCCAAGGTTCAGTTCTTGGCCCCTTTCTCTTCATCCCTTCTCCATTGCTGCTCCCATCCTCTGGAGCTCACTCCCTAAATACATCAGAGACTCCCCCTTCATTCGCCACCTTCAAGAAATCCCTCAAAACACACCTCTGCATTGTTTCCCTTCTTGCAGATTATTTCATTTTTGTTTTTTCTCTGTTTTGTTTTGTTGCTCTTGTTCTGCGTAAAGTGTCTTTGAGTATCCAGGAAAGCGCCATATAAATCCAGTGTATTATTGTTAAATCAGTGAATCTAAAGCTTTTGTGACAAAACAACATGTTGTTTGCACATTAATTAACTCAGTGAAATGCTCCCTGTCTCACCGACAGTCACTGGCTGGTCAATGGGTTTGTCATGTTCGGAGCTCCCTACATGGCCTACGACATCTACGCCATGTATCTGAGCCACTACCACACTCAGAGGGTCAGAGGTCACACCAGTTCATACAGCGCCCACTCTCTTCAGACAGTGAAGGCGTTCCTCCGTAAGGACTGCATGTTTGTCCTCCATCATCTGACGCTGCTTCTCGTCTTCCTGCCCATCGCTCTGGTGAGTACGGAGAGGAGTCACTGTGGGTTTGGTGTGAACACGCATGTATGTAGGGTCTGACTGAGCCTGACTGTGCGGTGTGTCTGATCTGCAGTTCTTCAGACGGGGACTGGGGGACTTCTTCATCGGCTGCCTGTTCACCACAGAGTTCAGCACGCCTTTCGTCTCTATAGGAATGATCCTCATCCAGGTAAACTACACGTACAGCTTCGATATCCTTAAATCAGGCCTTTGAGAGAGGACGAGGTTTACAACCATAAAACTGTTCCACAGCCACTAGTGACGTGGATGTTGGGATATTTAAAGATCTGAGTCTATTTCAGTGCCCAGTGTCAGGGACAGTGTTTCACACTTACATTAAGATGTCACTTCCTGTGGGCACGGCGCCCATCAGTGACTCAACACTAGTAATCTGGCAGCTGTGGGAGGTGGAGAAGGAGAAAGTAGAGCGAGTCAAAGGTTCAAAGTCTTGTTCTCCTGTCCACATGTCGAAGTGGGCGAAACCCTGATCCCCAAATTACTCCCAGTGGTGACATCAGCACACAGCTCTGCCGTCAAGCCGACCAGCCACTGGTATTTAAATAAGAGGCTCATTGTGAAGTGTGTTGGATAAAAGTCCAATTTAAAACCTCCTTAATCTTCAGACTCAGTTTCAGTTTTGTTACTTAGAACAGTTTGTTGGATTTCTCCTTCCTCCGTCATCTTGTTCACAGTCTCTCTTTTTCTTCACCCTGACATGTGCCTCTCACACCCAGCTGGGCCTCGACAACACCAGGCTGCACAGAATCAACGGCATCATCGTCCTGTTGAGTTTCTTCACCTGTCGGATCCTGATCTTCCCCTTCATGTACTGGATGTACGGACGGCAGTTTGGGATTCCTCTGCACCGAGTGGCCTTCCACCTGCCTCTGCAGTGCAACGTGGGTAATCTGGTGATCCTGGCTCCGCAGATCTACTGGTTCAACCTGCTGCTGAGGAAAGCGAACAGAGTCTACCTGCGACAGAGGAGAGGGAATGGAGACGGAGACAAAGACAGGCCGAAGACGGACTGAGGAGTCCAAACTGTTGAGGAAATAATCTGGTTTTACACTGAGGATGAATGTATGAGAGTATTATGGCCACTGTGACGGGAAAAAACATCACAGTGTTTGAGAATAAGTAATTATATGGGGAAAAAGAATCCTAATATATTCAGAATAAAGTTGAATTTTATGAAAAACACTGGTTAAATGTCAGTGAAGATCCTCGGTACTCTCAAGTGCTATATCGTAGGCAACTCAAGCACGTCCAGCTTAGAGCTTAGATCGAGCCCAAAAAAGTAGTTGATTTCATAGCCTAGGTCTGTTATGAGGAGCCCGACCCGTCTGAGCCCGAGGATAGTGGCGGGAATTTACGACGGGTTGGGCTCCTCATAACAGACCTAGGCTATGGAACCAACTAATTTTTTGGGCTCGATCTAAGCTCTAAGCTGGACGTGCTTGTCGGGTCGGGCTCGGGCAGAGAATCTAAGCTCTAGTCCAGCTGCCAACGATAGAGCATTTAAGATTATTAAAGTTAAACTACTTTGAGTATTTAAAAAAAAAAAAACTGAGTCATTATACAAGAGTCAAGTATTCTTCTCTCTTCTTGGCTTTTTTGTTAAAATATTGTGTTTTTGGTTTTTTTTTATTTATTTTTTGGCCATAAATTTCAATATTTTTTGTTACCAATTATGATTTCCCCTCAAATATTATGACTTTTCTTTGTGTGACTTTTTCAACTTTTCCCCCTTAAAAAATTACATATATAGAAACCTTTTTTTTTTTACTCGATATTTGACTTTTCACCGACAAACATTTAACTTCATATTCAGATTATTGTGACTGTTATATCCCAAAATATTTAGACTTTTCTTCAGATTTTTGACTGTATTCTCAGAATCTAAGATACTTTCTCCTGACTGTGGTCCTAATATCTCATCATACAGAGACGTTCAGTGTTTGTTTTGCACTACGTTATTATGAAGCTTTTTTTAAAAGGTGAAGTGTGTAAGACTTAGGAGGATTTGGTGGCGTCTAGCGGAGAATTACAGATTGCAACCAGCTAAAACTTCTCCTGGTTAGAATTCCTTCAGTGTTCATTGTTCAGGAGGTTTTTACCAGGAGCTGAATTATCCACAGAGGTCTCTTCTTCTCCAAAACAATCAGACCAGGTGATTTAAACCACCAGAAACACTGAATAAAGCAGTTTCACTGTATAAATCAGTGGAACTCCGGCGCTGCTCATTGTAGTTGGGCTTCTTACTACAGTGGCTGACGCGAAAACGTGAAAGGCCTCATGTGGAGCCAGTGTTTGGTTTGTCTGTTCTGGGCTACTGTAGAAACATGGCAGTGCAACATGGTGATCTCTTCAAACAAAGACCTGCTCCCAATGTAGATATAAACGGCTCATTCTAAGGTAACAAAAACACGATTCTTATTTTCAGGTGATTATACACCAAAGAACATCTCCCTCAAATTCTACACGCTGAACCTTTAACTATAAATTTTATTTCACCTGTTACCATGTGACACAATTGTTGAGTTACAGCTGTTACAGTACGTTGTTAAAGCTTTACTAAATGGTGCAATACAGAGAATATTTTTGTACAAATAAAAAGAACTTTTGAACTACATAAGTATTTCTGTGCTTCTGAGGGGCTCGAAAACAAAGGTGTCCCAGGTTAAGTGTACATCTGTAGAAAACATACTGTCTGAGCCATCACGTCCTGCTCATGAACCAGATGTTCGGCTTCGGTTTCAGAGTATAAATGAATATTACTGAAGCAGCACAGGAGGTCATTTGCTGTGAAATATCTGCCTTTTATTCACTCAGACTCCCAACCCATTATTTTGTAATAACTTCTTTAAGTTGCTTCTTGCAGTGCATGACAAACAATATCCTTATTTTATCAGTAAATTGACTTTTTATCTACAGAGAAAATTTGAGCATTTGAGAACCAAAGCTCTTAAGTGAATACAGATCAAAAAATCAGCGTGTGTTAATTGACCTCTGGGACTGAAAAATGAAGCCAAACATAAGTGCCAAAAACTGAAGTTCACTGAACGGCCACTTGAGGCTGGCTCCAAAACAAGCTCAACCCCTGTGTTAGAATGTCCAACTTTACAGCAGAAATAAGGCCCAAAGTTACGTCTATTTATGGGCGGGGCCTCTTAAGTGACAGGCTGTCTGCCGATTGTGTCCTCAACCTCTCAGTGAGATCCACCCCTCACTCCTCCACAGCTCCAGCCTCTCACCCAAATATGTTCACTTCTGGCTCCAAAAAACCAAGATGGCGACCACCAAAATGCAGAACTCAAGGTTTCAAAATGGCTGTCTACAAACCAGTGTGTGACATCACGGTAGCTACGTCATTATTTATACAGTCTACAGTCTCAAGCAGCAGACGACACAAGCTGAGCGATCTTCTGCTGCAGGGCGGCCTTCATCTCCTGGTTCTCCAGGTTGTCTGTGATGGTGGAGAAGAAGTGACGGGTGTTGTCGCTCTCCAGCGCGCTGCTGCTGTGTGGGAAAGTGGCCATGATGGCCTCATAGTGGCTGAGGATCTCCAGACTGGACAGGAACAAGGGTTCACTCTGGCCTCCTGGCATCATCACCTGGAGAAGGACATTAAACGGCTGAGACTTTCATCTAGGTTTACGAGTATTAACACATTTTGTTTTAATATATTGCCATCAAAATATCATCTACTGGCATCTCAAGCGCATTAATCAAGAACTGAAAACACACAAGTACGTCACTGGTTACTAAAAGTTAATTCGCACCTTCCAGCCAATCAGAGCCTAGACTCCTCAGTGGCCGTGGTTTTAATAATTCATACCTGGATGTGCTGAACGTGGCAGAAGAGCTGGCTGAGCACAAAAAGGACTTCTTGGCTGGGAACTGTCTCCACCTCGTCCTCCATTTGAGACTCTTTGGATTTATGAGGACAGCCTTCTGCTGGTTGAATGTCTTTGGACGTTTTAAGAGCTTTGATTGAAGTGCAGGACGGATTGGAGTCTCTAGACGCTGGTGTTTTAGGAGAAGCAGAGACAGTCAGAGCACCAGACGAAGGAAGCGGCAGCTTGGCTCTGATGGAGTTCATCATCTCCCTCACAGCGTGAGCGTACAACCTGCCAACGTGCGCCCAGCCGTCCACTGACAACCAGTCGGAGCAGCTGGAGCCGCAGAGCAGCTGGAAGACTCGCAGCAGGAAGACAGACAGGCGGAGCTCACATGAAAACCTCCTCAGGTCCAGGAGGGGCAGGTAGTCCACGTACTCCAGTGAGAAGGGAATGTGCAGGCGGCCTGAGGTGATGAGCTCCCTCAGGACTCTGAGCAGTCTGGTCCACTGGGACACGGAGCACCAGGGCAGGGTCTGGGTCACAGCCACCAGCAGGCCTTTGCTGAACATGCCAACATGGTCGGGCCGACGCTGGTCCAGGGAGAGACGGGACAACATGGTGGACTGGAGAAAGTCTGATGTAGAGCAACACTCCATCCAGGCCAACAGACCTGTCCCCTGGCCATACTGAGGCAGATCCAAACCAGACCACTCCTACAGAGGAGGGGAGACAACATGATATATCAGAAGGAACAGTCAGAAACAGAAACATGGCAGCACTGCACATGCCAAAGAAAATAATGCAACCCTCCTTTGGGTTAATCAGTAACAAATGCCACGTTTCAGCTGTTATTAATCCTGCTGCAGAGAGCAACGTTCACACAGCTGATCATTAACTGTGAAAAGATTATTTTATAGCATTTCTGCAATAAACATGTAACAGAAGGACCTGAATCAGGGTTCACACATTTTCACGGACAAAATGTCAAAGCTCTTCCATGACTTTTCAAGTAATAATAATAAATAATAATAAAACTTTCATTTCAGAAAAACATGCACTTCACTGTGTCTGCTGCACTCACCGGCCTGGTTACAGCACTTTTATCCACACACACACACACACACACACATGCAGCAGAGTCTCACTTCCCATAACAAACACCACCACACTACGTCACATATACACGTAACGTCTGAAAGCAGAAGGCTTGGCCGCTATAAGTCATGGAGAATGAGAACTGTGCAAGTTTTATATTTGTATCAAGCATCAGATAAGTTGAGTTAATTTGTCTTACTTGACTTGGCTCTTGCACGTCTTTAAATGTGACTATTGTGCATCACAGTGTCGATACTGAAATGATATATTGTGCAGCCCTAAGTTGATGCATATCAGAGCTACGTTATGTCAACGGCTAACTGACAGAAAATAAATCCACTGTCATGTTACATTATGTGGAAGGTTATCCCTGGAAGATTACTGTAACAATTCATTTTATTACAAAGTTCAATGAGTTTTTCAAAACCTTCAATGATTTTTACTACTTCCATGACTTTTCCAGGTTTTCCATGACCCTGGATAAAAAAAAAGCATGGTCAAAATTAGAGCATCAGAGGCCGAGATACCCTGACTTTTAATCCTTAGTTTGGATCAAGCTCCAAGAACACTGGGTTCTACATTTCCCATAAAGGGCCGTACACATGCCGCGTTTTTTGCGCCCTGAAATCTATTGTTTTCGATGGAGACGTGCGGCAGGCGTGCTCAAACGCCAGAGCGACGCCGTTGCGAAATGCACATGTTCTCAAGCACCTATTTTCCATGGCACCCCTCAGATCAATTAGAGTTGAACTTTTGAATCGCAGCAGCGGGCGCCGCATGTCACGTGATGAAAAACAGCCAATCACAGTGTTGGGAATAGAATGATGTTATGTGTTTTACTATAAGTTGTGTTTCACTATATAAGTTTTAGATGTGTGAACAATGAGAATACTGAGATGATTTCAGCTGATCTGAATGTGTTTGCTTTGCAGAAGTGGAGAAGTACAGGAGAGGAAGAGACATGAAGTCTGAGGAGCACATACCGCAATGCTTAGATAATTAGTTTCATATATGGTAAAAAGAATAGAAAGTGATATACAGATAGTAAGGTACAGCACGTGTAGGGAGTTGTGTTGTTCTCTTGTCTTTCAAAACAGGAACCACGCCCCCACCGCCAGCGGGAAGGAGTCAGATTAACACGAGGCAGGGGCGTGGTGTGGTGAAGGAGGAAGTGGAACTGCCAATGAGAAGAGGACAACGCCTTGCGTGCACAATGACACTCTGTTACGCTCAAATATACTGGGTCAGGGAAAGGACAGGAGGTCAGACTTCGTGAACTGACACACCTTTGTTGTTGGTCAGGGATGTGAAGTTGAGACCCAGAGCTCTGTAATTTTATTCCTTTACTGCTTAATAAACTACATTAACTGAGACCGAATATCTTCTCCTATTGCTTCATTCAAGAACACGCAGGACTGAGCTCACACATAGCACATTAGAGAGTAGGATGAGACTCTTAGTCCATCAACAGCCTACGGATATCTTTCCTTCTTCCGTAAATATCAGTCTGTGATAAATATGGAGAGGAAGCTGATCATGTTAGAGAAGGGCTGCCAGAGCTTTACATCGGTCCCAAAGACAATATTTTAGGCCTACACACAAAGAGCACCTGGAAGAAGATCAGCTCTGCACTCAAGATTTCAGGCAAACAGACTCTGATACGATGCTTGTTAAGGTTGCTTAGCAACTTCAGACGCAACCTGACTCAGCGCTCTTGAAAGTTGGCACAGAGCAGACACAGCAGTTGCACTCAGCGCCTGACCTTGCGTTTTCCAGGCGGTAAAAGATGCGGCATGTGTATCGCCCCTAATGCAGCAAACAAATACCCAATTTTTTGACACAGGTTTTCTGTTGAAGCTCAGGTAACTATGACGACATCACGGTCACATGATCAGGATTATTTGATCTGACTCGACAAATCTCTTCAGAGCCACAGAGGACACTGTGGGGGTCTACACTCGATGATACCTTCATATCTTTGTACATCTTACTGCCCTTAAAAGAAACTTTGGATTAAAAAATCCAGATGAGTTCTCACCTGCTCAGGTAGATCACACACAGTCAGCAGAGAGAAGGGGACCTCGTTTTTAAAGTGTTCCCCCCAAAGAGGCTTCAGGTGGAAACGAACGGTCCAGTCCAGTTCCTCCATTTTATTGTAGAGCCAGAACAGAGCTCTGGACCAGCTGCTGGGAGCAGCCGCCACCTCTGCACCCAACACCTGCCCCAGTGTGGTCAGCACCGACACCAGCAGCTCCTTGGTGTCCATAGACCAGTGGTGGAGGCTGCCCTCTGGTGGCTGCTCCCAACACCTACAGAGGTGTCAACGGAGAGTTGGTGAAATCAAAAGCAGGTTAGCGTTGTCACTTAAAAAGATTTGGTTCAGGAATAAAAGTGTAATACAAGAGGGTATGTGGGTCTGGATTGAAGCCTGTAGAAAGAATTATCTGACAAACCTGAGAGTCTGGTTGAGCAGCTGGGCCAGGATGTAGAGAAGAGGAAAGGGAGAGCAGTCCAACACCCAGTGGGGAGATGAGGCTGGTTCCTGGACGTCCACAGACAAAGCAGTGTGGAGAAGCTGCAGACTCAGTTCTATATCAAAGGAGCTTTGACCTGGAGGGATTGCAAAGAGGTTCGTTAGAGCAGAGAGACTCCTTTACATTCTAATGTAAATTTTATCTGGGTGTGTAAGTCCAACTTTGAGAAATCGATTTCAGTCGCACTAACACATTTACATGTATTTTAAAAGTCTGGCTTTAGTTGGACTTACACAATAAACCAGTTTTCTATGCAGTATGATGACTGTCAATATTAATATCACAGTAAACCTTACAACTGGTAACTGCTGCATCCATATCACTGATATATAATTAATATATTATGAGGCCACTATCAGCCTCATACTGGTTTAACTGTCTAATTTATTGTTGCATAACTGCACAGAAAAGATTCATAGACACACATTTAAGCCTGGACGGAGACACATTAGTTGTATGAAGGACACTCACGACTGGCAGTGGAAAGGTTAGGCAGGACGAAGATGTTCACGACCTCCTGAGGTGTCAGAAAGCTTTGCTTCTTGTCTTCCTCTCCTTCAGCTGTCATGACAGGCGCCATCAGCAGACTGAGATACTGGAGGAACTGATCTTTTTCATTGGCAGACAGTGATTTGGTCTTAATCATCTCCTGCAGACACCTGCAGAGCAGAGCGCTTCCACTCAGCGCGTCCTCTCCGTCTTCATCACTCTGAGCTTCATCTTTTCCTTCCCTCTGTCCTCTGAGTCCGGGCAGCTGCTGTAGGATCTTCGCCATCAGAGAGAAAGCACCTTTATTGAAAACAGCTGAATGACAACAGGACCTTATAGCCGCTTCTGGGTTCTGAAACACAACTCTGGCCACTAAAGAGACTGCTGTGTTCAGATTGCCCTGCGACGCCACCGCTGACGCTGCGCCACCTCCTTGAATGATGCAGTTGAAGGCCATGTTGAGCTCCTGCTCAAACCCACCAGTCACTGCAGAGGGGACAGGGCGCCCAAAGAACCCCCTGCTGGACAGTCTCAACATGGCAGCCAATGCTTTGTTCTTCTCTTCCAAGGAAAGTGCAGAGAAAATGTCTGTGATGACTTTCATCAGCTTCCTGCACTGGCTCACATCAGCGCTCTCACTGTGGAGTTTACTCATGAGGGTGGAGGTGAGTTTGATCAGTGTGTCGTGCTGCTGGAAGGCTGCTTGGTTCTTTTCCAGGCAGTCCATCCAGAGCTCATCACAGGCAGCCCAACTCTTCTCACTGGCAAATAACACTGCAAAGTTCTGATAATCCTCCAGGCGGTGATTGATGATGAACGTGGTGACCCTCGTGTTCACCTCAGGGCTGCTCTCTGTGGCAGGGAAAGCCAGTGACGCCAGCAAACCTCTGAGTGCGTTCTTCTCAGTCTCTCCATCATCGATTTCAGTCATTGTTTCAGACACTTGTGCTTTCAGTAGAGCTGTCAGGACTCTCTGTACACTTTGTTCCAGTTTAAACACTGAGTAACTCGGATCAGAGCCATCACACACTTTCAGGAGACCGCTGTTTTGCCAAAACTGAGCAAGTTCAGTTATAATCTTCAGGGCTTCACCCAGCTTCATCCTGCTGCACTGAAACTGAGATGGTGTGTAAGATGCACGTAGGTCTCTCTGCGCCTCCCGGATGAGATCAGGACTCAGTTTCTCATCATTCTTTTCTCCAATGCTCACGACTTTAGACAAGATGTGCATCTTCTCTTTGGTTGGAAGTACAACTGCTTGGTCTATTAGGAAGGCTGTATAAAGAGCATCCAGAGAAGTGGAGAGGGCCTGGAGGCAAAGGTCTGTTGTAGATATGTGATCTTTTATGTCTTTAAGTGCATTAAAGAGAATGTGCAGGACATCAGTGGTTGGTGAGGATGCTGGTAGATCTGATGCATCAAGCTTTTGCCTCTTGGCGGCCTGAGGGGACAGACCGGAAGACTCAGATGAGAGACGAGCAAACTGTCTGGAAAACATCGTCTCTACGCTGTCCTCTCCTCCTGCTTCAGTCTCATCTTTGCCTTTCCACAGTTCCCACCACACCTCCAGAAAAAGTCGAACATCGTCCTCTTTGGTAGGGCTGCTCCTCACGTGCTGCACAAACAGTTCGAGCTCAGCACAGATCTGAGATCCAGGAAGATACAAGAGTAGATGTGCATATATCTGAGCAGCTGCCAACGACTTAACCATTTCCAGCAGGACAACACGGTTGACCTCAGGGAGGCCGTTCTGGAGGGGGAAGAAAGGGTTCTCCCTCCAGGCCATCTCTACGTCCTCTCCACTATCCCTGGACAACACCTTCAGCCACACAGCACAAACTAGTTTCTTTATCCAGCTGAGAGACGTTGTGGAGAGATGACCTGGGAGTTCATCCTGTCCGCAGATTTCTCTGACTGCCTCCAGGACTGGATGTCCCACCCTGCTCCAGTCAGCTTTCTGAAGCAAGGACAGGGATGAGGGGTGACACAGTTTATCAGCCAGGAGGAAAGCACCCTGAAGAACAGCTGATTCTGAAAGCACAAGAGAGCAGGCGTCAGAACTGAGGAAAAAAAGGGGACAGCCGTGATGACACAACCAGTGTTGCAACTAAAATTGATTTTAATTAGCGATTAATCTGCAGGTTATTGTTTCAGTTAATCCTTTTGTCTATTAAAAAAAGGATTAACATGGTCATTGTATTGTCCTAGAGCCCAAGGTGCCATCAATAAATTCCTTGTTTTGTACAACTGACAGTCCAAAACCCAAAAATGTTCAGCTTACTATTACAGCGGCAACAATTAACCAATTAGTTGTCAACTATTAAATTAATCACTACTTAATTTGATAATGGATTAACTGGTTTGAGAATTTTTTAAAGAAAAAAGTTGAAATTCTCTGCTTCAAGCTTCTTAAATGTTTCTCTGGTTTCTTTCCACCTTTATGACCATAAACTGAATATATTTGGGTTGTGGACAAAACAAGACATTAAAGGGCCTCACCTCAGCTTTTAAAAACAATAACTGACATTTTACACCATTTTTTGCGAATTTATCAAGGTTCCCACACATTTTCATGAATAAAATTTCACTTTCATGACTTTTCAAGGACCCATAATAAAATTTTCATTTCAGAAGCATGCACTTCACTGTGTCTGCTGCACTTGCCCGCCTGGTTACGGTACTTTCCTACACACACATGCAGAGTCTCACTTCCCATAACAAACACCGCCACACTACACCACATTTACACATAACATCTAAAAGCAGAAGGCTTGGCCGGTATAAGTCAAAAGTCAGAGAGTGTATTTGGTCAGAAATATTGTTATGTTCCATTTTGTCTTCCAGTCCTAGCATTCATGAAATACTTATGACTTGGGAGTTAAAATATCGAGATATATATCATGTATTGAGATATAGCCTAGAAATATCAATATTATTTTCAGGACATATTACCCAGCCCCACTTAAAAGCATATCACACAGTATGGAGCACAAACGTTACAGACAATAAGTGATAACAGAAATATGGCACATGGCATGGCTAAAATACAACAAATGTTACTTAAACAAAGGGAGGACATTTTTCTAGTAAGCACCTCGTTTACAAGTGACTTTTGTCTTATCTGAGTGTACTGAGATGAGAGAATTAATTTAAACATAGATGGACAAAAAATACTTTGGCAAATACCTTTCTCTGTAAGCCATAAAGCTTACATTTTGACATTTAGACAAAATATGATTCTCATCGCCCACACAGATCTGCTGGTTTCTAGATCTTCCACTGACTTTAGAAACTCTAGTGTTGTTAACTCTAAAATTACAAAAAGCCTGTCTGTGCTTTTCATGCAGCAGATGCTCCTCCAGTTCAAGCTCTTGATTAATTTGGACATTTATATGTCACATGATGTCATACCTCTAAACTCACTTTGGCACTTTTGCATGAACTGATTTTAGCCTCTGTTCATCAGTTAGTTTCAATATTTGACATTCTCACAGCCTTCTTCCGACTAAATAAGATAACAGTATCAACTACTTGTTAAATAAGAGACTACTAGAGACTTCAATCTTTTGGGATAAACTGCATTGCTTACGAAGATGGCAGCTTGAAAAAAAAATTAAATGTAGCGTCATATTTTCCACATAGAAAAGTGAGACGTGTTTTATGGCTAACTTGTAATAAAAGTTTATCTTACCTTTGTTCATCTTGAGTGTCACAGCTGCTGGATCTATCTAAATGCAGCTAAGCTAACGTTAGTTTGCTAATGTTCGTCCGGTTTTTAATACCCGGAAATGAGCTGTATCACAGCGGGTCGGTCAGAATAATCTATCTAGTCCATTAAAGCACTAATACTGCACATTATACCGCACTGTAGCTCATAAAATCAAATTAAATCTGACAACTTCATCCGTTTTTCACACGTTTTCAGTAGCATGTCAACAATTCGTATAAAGCGCTTCCGCCATTCCGCGTCAACGTGTCTGTAGCAAAGAGGGCCCCGCTCAGGTGTTCACATGTGCTCACAGCGCCACACAGGACGGAGTCGGTACTGCAGGTTTAAAAGCGTAAAAACGAAACCGCCTGTTTAATAATATTCACTGCACCATGAATCAGCGCGAAATGTTTCTGGAGCTGCACTAAGATAATATGTGCTTTATATTTACTTTCCTGATTATAGTGATGTGTAATTATGGTATACACTAGTTTACACTGAATAATATACAGCCTGGGAATGAGTGATGAACAATATGTATGACACACTCATACTGTGTCATTTAAAATATTACAGTTTCACATCATATATTGTAGTTATTTTAAAATGTTTTGTCAGTGATATTTCATCTACCTACCACGTGATGCGAGAGGCAGGCGAAGTGAGTTTTTTTTTCCGGTGAAGTGAAAGTGAAAGTATCCCTCCTCCAACGGCTCGGTGTGGTGCTGGAGCAACAAGGAGCGATTTCTACCAATGTATAATCATGAGTCTGATCTTAAAGATACTCGGCTTCTTGTATCTTTGTTTGGGTAAGTTATCGTCTTCAGCTTTGTTACAGATTGTGACGTTTTAGGGGCGAATAGCCCAAAGGACATGAATGAAATGACTGCTGTAGATACTGTACTTCACAACACTGAACTGAACTGTACTAAGCTGTAACTGTATGGTACTGAACTATTGCATTACTATACTTTACTACTGTACTCTACTGTACTCTACTGTACTGTACTGTACTGTACTGTACCATGATAGTATAATGCTATAGTGCATCATTGTACTTTACTGTGCTATGCTATGCTATACCAACACCATACCAGGGTTGGAAATCACCTTATTTATCCACCCGCCACTGTGACCGGTAAGTTCCAGAATTTACCGGCCTCTCAACAGAATATTATTTGCATACTGTACCAGCATTTGGCTGGCGCTCATTTACAACCCTAACAATAATGTCTACACTGCTAATACTATATTGAACTACACTGTACTATGCTGTACTACACTTTACTAACTACATTATTGTACTGTGCTATACTATACTGATATTATGCCATTCTATATTGTACAGCACTCTGCTGTTCTTTGTTATACTGTACTATACTTTACTGCACTATATTATGCTGTACTCCATTGTACTATACTATACTACACTGTTTTGTGTTAAACTATACTAACAGTATACTGTACTATACTACACTGCAATATACTGTGCTGAGCTACACCATACTATATTATACCACATTTTACTGTGCTATACTATACTAATATTATACTATGCCATTCTAAACAATACAACACCCCCCTGTTTTGTGTGGAACTATACTATGCTGTACTATATTGTACCATACTATATGACACTCTTTCTATGTTATACTTACCAACACGACTACGCCATTCTGCACTCTATTATACAATACTACACTGTTCTGTTTTATGCTATACTATGCTAATACTGTACTGTACTATAGTATACTATACTATAATACTATGCCATTATATACTATACTATACAATCCTGCACCGTTCTGTGTTACACCATACGATACTACACTACACTGCACTATGCTGTATTATATTAACACTACTATGCCATTCTATACTATACTATACTAAACTAAACTATACTATACTATTCTATACTATACTATACTATTCTATACTATAGTATACTATTCTATACTATAGTATACTATTCTATACTATACTAAACTATACTATTCTATACTATACTAAACTATACTATAATACTATACTATAGTATAGTATACTATAATACTATGCCATTCTATACTATACTATTCTATACGATACTATACTATAATACTATGCCATTATATACTATACTATACAATCCTGCACCGTTCTGTGTTATACCATACGATACTACACTACACTACACTATGCTGTACTATATTAACACTACTATGCCATTCTATACTATACTATACTATACTATTCTATACTAAACTATACTATACTGTACTATTCTATACTATACTATAATACTATGCCATTCTATACTATACTATACAATCCTGCACCGTTCTGTGTTATACCATACGATACTACACTACACTGCACTATGCTGTACTATATTAACACTACTATGCCATTCTATACTATACTATACTATACTATTCTATACTAAACTATACTATACTGTACTATTCTATACTATACTATAATACTATGCCATTCTATACTATACTATACAATCCTGCACCGTTCTGTGTTATACCATACGATACTACACTACACTGCACTATGCTGTACTATATTAACACTACTATGCCATTCTATACTATACTATACTATTCTATACTAAACTATACTATACTGTACTATTCTATACTATACTATAATACTATGCCATTATATACTATACTATACTATACGATCCTGCACTGTTCTGTGTTATACCATACGATACTACACTACACTGCACTATGCTGTATTATATTAACACTACTATGCCATTCTATACTATACTATACTATACTATAAGTATACTATACTACACTGCACTGTACTGTGCTGTAGTGTACTGTGTTATACTATACTAACACCATATTACGCCAGGCCACACCACACTATACAATACTACTGTTGAATTGACAGTTGCCATTCACATGCTAACAAATCTCAGATATAAAGACGAAAAACATTATCATGTACAAGGCTACTAATCCCTGTCTGGGTGTTTCTCTTAAAATCTTTTACTTATGAATCTCTAATAGCACTTATTTTAATATGTATGTAAGTATTTATTGATTTTAGCACTTTTCTACTAACACACACAAGCTGATATTACTTTCTTTAATATATCTGATAACACGTGAACCTGCAATTGTCTATAGGTAAATTAGCTTTTAACAGTTTAATTTTAAATTTTTCAATATTTGTTTGGGTACTGTGATTTTAACTTTGATCAATGTCAATATACCACCTTGATGAGGGGTAGTGTACTGTACTATACTACACTACACTACATTACATCATATTATATGTTGGCTGACTGTACTGACTTTTTGTGTCTCTCAGGTGTGCGGTGTGTCCACCAGGTGTCATGGCTGCCCTGTCAGTTCACTGATGAACACGTGTTTGTGAATAAAGAGGGTCACACTGAGACTCAGCACATCCACCGAGAGGCCATGCTGCAGTTTGGTCAGAAAGGAGACGCTCCAGTTAATCCAAATGCCATCACTTTCCTGATCACTGGTGAGACCTGTTGTTTATAGAACTAACAGACTGAAACCTGTTGTATCCTAACGTGTTCTCTTCTGTTCCAGGATCAAAATTGGACCTGCGGCGGTATTCAGATGGACTGGATGCAGATCAGTTGGAGTGTGAGGTGCGTAGGTACAGTACAGAGGGCATCTATGTCCGCTGGCCAATCCAGGAGGCCCAGGAGTATAACCGCTGGTTCACCTGCACCCTCAGACACTCCAAGGACCTGTTCACAGTCACCAGCTTCCTCAGACACCCATCCAACCAGGCTCCCCCAGGACAGCAGGACTACCGCAGCTGGCCTGCCATAGAGGACAGAGAGATACTCACCACAACAGGTAACATTCAGCACAGCGTCTTTTATTTGAATCGTTTTGGGATAAAAAATATTGCAAGTTAAGTAGCCAAAATTTTGCCATGACTTTATTTTGTAAGGCTTGAAGATAAACTGAGACCAGGCTGATCATCATAGTAATGATGCACTAAACGTATCTCTGTCTCGTCACATCTGTTTCCATAGTTGCCATGGTCATTAAAACACTGACTCCATCAGTGAAAGCGGGCCTGGGCTCCCAGCAGAAGCTCCACTGTCAGTTTGCCGTCGACCACAAAGGACCAAACGTCACGGTGGAGTGGCACATGCAGCATCGTGGAGAAAGAACCAGACTCTTCAGTCACAACAGCCGCTTAGGACAGACCCAGGGGACGGGGGTGGGGCTGAGGAGCCTAGGAGGAGGCGATGTTACCTACACCCTCCCGTTCACCAAGATGAGCAGTGAAGGAACTTACATTTGTTCGATTTCAGTGATGCCACTCTCCGTCAGCCTGGATATAAATCTGAATATTGAAGGTGAGGAAGAGTTATAGAGAGGATGCTAGTAGCAGCCAGGCAAGAGGGATGTTTTAGGATCTATCTATCTATTTATCTATCTATCTATCTATCTATCTATCTATCTATCTATCTACACTGTCAGAAAAAGGTAAAAAACACCCGAGGTGAAGTCTTCAAATTGTTTGTTATAAAGATAATGGATCTTGCACATGTTAGCAGCTGGGCTCAAACTCATTACAGAAATGTCTTGCTGGAATTGCTTTAATAATAATTTCATCATTCATTCACTAACGTCAATCCTCCCCTCTCCTCAGAGCCTCCTCGAGTCTCCCTCAACATCGGACCCACACTCTCCCTGCAGGAAGGCGGGGAGCAGAAGGTCACTTGTGATGCGGACAGTTACTTCCCTCTGGACGTGGAGATCATTTGGTACGTGCAGGACCCGGCAGTGTCAGGCCAGAGGGTGGGCGCTCCTCTTCCCAGGGTGCTTGAGAACGTTCTGCTGTCCAGCCACAAACACAACCAGGACAAGACGTACTCACTGACGGCGTTCTTCTACCTCCAGGCGTCACTCAGGGACTCAGGGAAACAGTTCACATGCAGCGTCTCACATCGGTCTCTGAGGGTGCCCATCAGGAAGAGCTTCATCCTGACTGTTGAAGGTGAGTGGAGGGTACAGTCGCACTCACTGTGCTGCTGCAGTACTGTGAGCTACCACACTGTGGCAGCAGAGGAACATATCTGACACCTGATGTCATGTTTGTTTTCTCTGCTCAGAGCCGACCAGCTGGATGTTTTACTTCACTGTTGGCCTCCTTATGGTCGCACTGGCTGTCGTCCTGTATGTGCTGCTGCGTTACCTGGACTCAGGTGAGTGAGGAGACCCTCATACAGACAGAACAATGAACGAATGTCTCATTATTAACCACTGTGTTTGTATCATTTGTGTTGACACGTGAAAAACTAATTATCATTCCTTTTCTCCACAGCAAGAAAAAAATCACTGCAGGTGAGATGATATGAAAACAAACATGTTGTGTTTAAACCACTGCCACTGATGCAAAACAGTGCTTCATTTCTGTGTGTGTGTGTGTGTGTGCGCGTGTGTGTGTGTGTGTGTGTTTTCTGAGTAGAAGAAGCCGTACTGAGCAGCCATGGAGGACTGAGCAGATTAAGAGGAGGAACACCAGTGAAGGCAGACGGTCCTCCTCCCTCAAACATTTTTGTTTCAGAATGTCTCAGACGTTTGAATTTTGTTTGTTTAAAGGTGAATTTGGGTTTCTGTGAAACTGATTTTGTTTCTTTGTGTGTGTGTGTGTGTGTGTGTGTGTGGTATTAATTTTACTTTGATTTTGCTGACGCTAAAAACTTGATACTGAAGTAAGTGATTGGCCTCCTGGACGAACGACTTTTTGACTCCTAGTAGCACCATGGTAACACACATGCAAGTGCAAGAGGCAGATGGCTCAAATCCTTGCTGTGGGTTTCACACTTTTCCAGCGATCTACAGACGGTGGGAGAGTGCAAAGAAGCACGGCAATCAACCAACATGGATGTAAACGACACATGATTTGAAATAAAATCAACTTTGCAAATGTTTATATGAGGAAGTTAATGCATTTAACACACTTGTCAGACCTCAGCGACACTCACAAGGCAGTCTGGTGAGAAACACTGAATGTACAGGGTTCCCACACATGTTCATAGACAAAATTTCAAAACTTCTCCGTGACTTTTCAAGGACCAATAATAAAATTTAATTTCGGATTATCATGCACTTCACTGGTTACGGTACTTTACTTCACACACACACACACATGCAGGAGAGTCTCTCTTCCCATAACAAACACCACCACACTACGTCACATATACACATAACGTCTAAAAGCAGAAGGCTTGGCCACTATAAGTCATGGAAAAAGAGAACTGAACTCAAGCATCAAATAAGTTAATAATTTGCCTTACTTGACATTGAACGTCCTTTGATGCGACTTTTGTGCATCACAGTGTCGATGCTGAAACGATATATATCGTGCAGCCCTAAGCTGACACATATCAGAGCTACGTTATGTCAGCGGTTAACTTACAGAAAATAAATTTGCTGTTATGTCACATTATGTGGAAGGTTATCCCTTTTTCAGATTCAGGTTTTCCAGACCTGGAAAAAATGACATTGTAAACGTCCATAACTTTTCAAAGTTTTCCGTGACCGTGGGAACCCTGAGTGTAATCAGAACTTTTGTTTGTTTACAAGAAAATTCAACAATGCATCTGTGATGAAATGTACAGTACCTGCAGTGTGAGATTTTATTGCTGAACAAGGTAATAACACGGTTAATAACCTCCCCCCTGCACACCAGGTACTGCATGTAAAGATTTGGATTGATATTTAAAAAGTTTATATAATTAAACAGCTGAGGAAATGAAGGTTAAATCCTTGTGTCAGATTGTCTGTTCCTTGACTAAACATGTATTTAATCGTGATCATAAATGTTCCTTCATCACTTCACTATAAGTCAGACAGAGTTGCCTGATAAACACATCACATTAGTCCCTCGAGAGAAGATCTTCTGTTAACATTTTATTTGGATAGTCCACCTACAGATAGTTTATAGAGTATGTAACATTTCAACAGCTCATTAGATGAGATTAAGGCTGTGCATTATGAGACCAGATCATGTCTTACATTTTGGATGTCGTAATATCGTAGTCTCGTAAACTCATCTTTTAGACTTTAGAAATGTTATCGGACCGAATGTATTAAGTCCTGATAGAGGAACAAGTCATTACGCAGTGGTTGTGATGTTCAAAAAATGTATCCACTGATTTGCAGACATCTCTTTCCCATTCTAAGTCTATGGGAAAAAGTATTTTTGGAACATCACGTGATGGACCCCAGATATTCCAGTACCACTGTTTAGCCACTTCGAAAACTAGCTTCAAAGCCTGGCACAGCTCCTGGAGACCTGATACACACAAGTAAAATCAAAGCTTCTTGTAAAACTTCGAGCTGACCTCTAGAAATCCTCTGCTTTCTTATTACATGCTCTCTCATTAGAAACACACACTCACAAAAAACATGCTTGTAAAACACACTGAGCCTCACTGCTCGTATATGTCAGCCGTCAGCTTTGAAGTGGATTGATGAAGGGGGAAGTTTAAGATGGAGTCCACAGAAAGGACGACTAAACTGGTCAGTCAGGTCTGAGTCCATTTACAGGGATAATCAGAGCTTTACTTAGACTCAGACCAGATGTGTGATTGTGATAGTGCCAGCGCCCCGTGCCCTCAGGGGTGAGTGTGAGTGTGTGTGGCCCAGGTTTGATCACAAGTGTTCAGACAAGACAAACCAACACAGTCTCACAAAAAAACATGAAATGGACGTGAACTTTTGCCAAAGCATTACGTGGAGGTGGGAACAAAATGTGTTTCAATAACATGCTGACAACACAACAATAATGCCAGTGCAAGGTCTGTTAGGAACAGTCACAGTTTCAAACACGTGTTTAGTGTTGTAAAATGGTCAAAGTCTGGTTAGGTTTAGGAAAAGATCATGGTTTCGTCAATTACTTCTGAGACTCAAGTCACATAAACATATATACAGGATTCCCACGGTCCAGGAAAACCTGGAAAGTCATGAAATTTCACAATCTCATTTTCCAGGCCTGGAAAAGTCATGAAATCAGTAAAAATCATTAAAAGTTTTGGAAGACTTTGAAATTATTTGTCACAGTTATCTTCCAGAGATAACCTTCCACGTAATGTAACATCATGACAAATTTATTTTCTGTCAGTTAGCCGTTGACGTCACATAGCTCTGATATGCGTCAGCTTAGGGCTGCACAATACATAATTTCAGCATCGACACAGTGATGCACAAAAGTCACATCAAAACGTGCAATGTCAAGTACTAAGGCAAATTAACTCAACTTATTTGATGCTTGATACAAATGGAAAACTTGCACAGTTCTCATTTTCCATGACTTATACCGGCCAAGCCTTCTGCTCTAGGTGCGGACACACCAAACCAACATCAAAGAACTAGCGGTGATGAAAGCCAACTGTTGCATCGTCTATGTCGCCTCACGTCGCCCTGTGTCAGTTGCATTTGAACACACTACACGGACTACATCCGACGGCCAAGTGGCACGTACGTTCTGCGCCTGCGTGAGAGAGAGCGGAGTGAGAGAGTGGTACATCCTGTCAGCCGAGGGGTTTCCTATCTGTGCAGCCGAGCACCGCAGCACCTCCACGGACTATTACATCCAGACGGTCCTGGTGTTTCCTCCTCAGGCTCCACTTCACTCAGCTGCCCGATAAACCCGCTGCTTCTTCCCACTTTAACCTGAATAACAAACCAGGGCTCGGTGCTCCAGTTGGATCCAAACAGAGAGCCGGGGCTAGCTCAGAGACTAGCGGAGGCTAACTGGCTGTGCTTCCCTCCGGTCATGCTGCGGCTAACGCTCTGCTAACCGCTCCCAGCTAGCTCCGGTTTGTTATTCAGGTTAAAGTGGGAAGAAGCAGCGGGTCTGTGGGGCAGCTGAGTGAAGTGGAGCCTGAGGAGGAAGCACCGGTTAGCCCCGGTTTCACTACAGGCAGATTCACTCGCTACAGGGGCGAGGAAATAAAACATAAACAGCCAATCAGAGTGATCTCTCTCACCGACAAGCTCCATCGGCAATTCAACATGCTAAATCGGCCGAAAAGCCACTTACGGCAAAGTGCCTGCGGTGCGAGACACACCACAAAAACTAGGGCGATAGACGCTCACCGACGGCCCGACTTTGACCTACGGCCAACCGTCAGCTTGGTGTGTCAGGGCCTTTAGACGTTACGTGTATATGTGACGTAGTGTGGTGGTGTTTGTTATGGGAAGTGAGACTCTCCTGCATGTGTGTGCGTAGAAAAGTACCATAATCAGGCCGGCAAGTACAGCAGACACAGTGAAGTGCATGCTTTTCTGAAATGAAAATTTCATTACGGGTCCTTGAAAAGTCCTGGAAAAAAGTTTTGAAATTTTGTCCATGAAAATGTGCAGGAACCCTGGATCACACTTAACGTAGTTACATTCGGTACTTACATAAAGTACATTCATAGTTACCTAAAGTTCTTGAAGCCTCAAGTTCAGCATTTCGGCCATCGCCATTTTTCACACGGACTAAATAAACTGCAGGCACTTCCTGTTTCCCCTCAACCTGTTTTCAAGATGCTTAGTGATTCTTAAAGGAAATGGCCACTTTAGAATGAAAATACAGCCAGTGCAAGACTAGCTGATGGCTAGTGGTGGTGCTAGCAAGTTGCCATGTAAACACAGCACACCTAACTGACCACGGTGAGAAATGATGCTATAAAAGTTTAGTAAATTACGTCTTTTCAAGTCAATTTTGCATGCCATGGCTTCAGGGCACTTGGATTACAATGGACGAGCCGTTCTGATGTTTTTGAAATGCATTAGCGGAGGTTTATTACATTTTCAAAATGTGGGTTCCATGCACTTCAGTTGTATGGAAAAAATCCGGCTAGCTGTTATCCTCCGATACCCCGAACGAGTTTTGTGGATTAAAAAACTACAATGGACTTCTTGTCGGCATGAGGGTCAGTAAGTACTGTCTGTATTTTCATTCTAACGTGGCCATTTCCTTTAAAGTCAAGGGTGCTTCCTTGATGGGACGAGTCCTTCCAAGTGCCCAGGTGTGTGCCATTGAAGAGGCCCAGCCTTAAATTCTGGCAAATCGTGTGCAAAGAATGGTGCGCTGAGGATACACACATGCATCCTTGAAGATTCTCTGAAGGAAGGACTCGGTCTTCGGCAGAATTTGAAGGATCCTTGACTCTGGAACAGACTTTCGGAGGGATTCGTTGATGTCGCCTCTTTGAAATTCAGCAGTTTAAGGATCCTTTCTTGACTTTAAGAAGCACTGATTGTAACTGATGTAAAATGCAAAACAGAGGCAGAGAAAGACTTCTAGTCACCTTGATGCTGGTGTCATTTTTTATATAGTATCTGTACTAATGTCTTAAATTAGCATCATACAGTTTGATTTGATGGTTGAACAGTCAGATCCTTCTTTTCTCACTGTACATGTTGCACTGTGCAACTCCTAAACATGACACACCACTCCTGAGAAAATGACTATGCAGCTTTTGACCTAAAGTATTATTTATCCCAAACGTGTCCTGACCAAACACAGCACGGAGTAACACATTTAAATAATACACATAATGCTATTTAAAAAGAATACATCAGAACACTGAATTACTCCAAACAGATCATGGACGTAACTTCCTCTGGTGTATACGATGCTTCAGAGGTTTTCCCATGCTAATAATACTAAAATACTGTGGGAATACTGAGTACTATATTTGGCATGAAAACCAGAAAGAGAAATAATGAAAACAGGCAGAGATCTTGGCCGGTGCAGCTCCAGTGGAAAAAACAACTACGCTGGCATCAGTCCTCAAAGAGCACAATGTCTCTGTGGGGCCTGTTTGGTTGTGACATTTAAACAGAGGTTTATAGTTACGACTCTGCTGGGAAAAACTCACTCCATTACAAAGATACAGAACATGCTACGTCGTTTCGGGTCCGCAACAAACCACAATGATAATTCCTGAGAAACGGATGAACATGACAGTTGGGACACTAAATGTTTCCTCAGTTCTGGATAATTACAGTGACCTCATCCAGCCACAGATCTTGAGACGATAATCCTGTTTGTAAGACAGGAGGCAAGCCGGGGCCGGTGCTCCAGGTTGGCTGATTTCTCTGTCGATAAAGTTTATCCACACACACTCCGATCCCTGGATGTTGTTACTGTACAGAGAACAATTAGCTGAGCATGCTGCAGGAGACTGTGGGTGATTTAATGTGGCTCTACCTGTATCCTTCATGGTGTCTGACTGCAGATCTTGTTTCTCCAGGTGTACTGTTACAGGTAACCCACAATGTAAGGACATGTCTGAGTGTTCTGGGTCAATAAAGAACAATTTCAATCAGGAGAGACAAGGTGAATGGAATACAAATGATTGTTAATTAAAGATTGGCGGTGCACAGATTAACAGACGAGGTCTGATGATGACTCTCGAGGGATATTTGCAAGCAAGTGGCGTCTGAGCAGCAGCGAGATAAATCCCTCATGGAGTCAGCCTGATGATAGCGCTAGATGGAAACTCAAAGGATCACCAAGGTCATAACGCTCCATTCTCTGGAAACTATGAATGTCTATAGAAAATTTTGTTGAGGGAGAATACCTAAACACACATAACATAGGTGCAAGGTTATCAAAAAACAGCGTGCAATAGAAGTAATGCCTGCATGCTTCTGTGGCGTGGAGTAAGTGTGCAAGAGTTTTGTCTCTCCTTGATCCATCAAGTATCATGGACATGTATTATATGTTCTCATAGACTGAACTCTTGTCAATCCATCCATTTTCATCCGCTTATCTGGGGCCGGGTCACGGGGGCAGCAGGCCGAGCAAAGCACCCCAGACGTCCCTCTCCCCAGCAACACTTTCCAGCTCCTCCTGGAGGACCCCAAGGTGTTCCCAGGCCAGATGAGATATATAATCCCTCCAGTATGTTCTGGGTCTGCCCCGGGGCCTCCTACCAGTGGGACGTGCCCAGAACACCTCTAACAAGAGGCGCCTGGGAGGATCCTGATCAGATGCCCGAACCACCTCAACTGACCCCTTTCGACATGAAGAAGCAGCTACTCTGAGCTCCCTCCGGATGTCTGAGCTCCTCCCCCTATCTCTAAGGCTGAGCCCAGACACCCCACAGAGGAAACTCATTCCTGCTGCTTGCGTCTGCGATCTCATTCTTTCAGTCACTACCCAGAGCTCATGACCATAGGTGAGGGTTGGGACGTAGATGGACCAGTAAATAGAAAGCTTTGCCTTCTGGCTCAGCTCCCTCTTCACCACAACGATCCGGCGCAGTGCCCGCATCACTGCAGATGCTGCAACTGTGGTTATTTAAAAAACATGCAATCATGCAACAAAAACCTGAAAAATATGATGTTTCCGAACCTTCAAAACTGCCAATAAATCCTTGATTACAAGGCTCTAATGACCAAAAATAGTGTTTCTGTTCTAATTTAGACGGACCATCCTCTTTTATAGGTATGTGTTAAGCACAGTGGTGCAGTGGTTAGCATTGTCGCCTCACAGCAAGAGGGTTCCTGGTTCAAACCCAAGGTTCCAGGTTTGAACCAAGGGTGGGGGGCAAGAACCTAACCAAGCCCTTCTGTGAAGAGTTTGCATGTTCTCCCTGTGTCAGCGTGGGTTTCCTCCAGGTGCTCCAGCTTCCTCCCACAGTCCAAAGACATGCAGGTTAATTGATAACTCTAAATTGTCCGTAGGTGTGAATGTGAGTGTGAATGGTTGTCTGTCTCTATGTGTCAGCCCTGTGATAGTCTGGTGACCTGTTCAGGGTGAACAGGATAAGTGGTTACAGAACAAAACAAAAAAAAAGAATAAATTCATTTGTTTATTTTTTTATTTTCGATATTTTTGGATAAACAGCTCATCCACCACCTGCTTGTTGCCTTCCTGTCAGTCAAATGCTCAGATGATTTCATTTCTAAGAAGTGAACTTCATCTTGGTGAATGATGATACATGAGGCCGTAACTACAGTGGAGAAAGAGGAACGCACTTTGCCAGCTGGAGAAAAAACCCCACTTAAGGTTCCTCTTCTCCCTCGAGTGTTTGAGCGTGCTCATGACCACATGTTTATCCGTACTTGTCTGCGTGTCAGTCAGTTGATATGACAGGTTTATTAAAGGTGGCTCTGTCACAGTGTGTGTCTAAGGTTTGCAGACTGACCCTGTGATCCCACCGTGTCTCAGCAATAAACTGGTAACTTAAACGCAGTGGAAATTTCATGTCAAGAGCGGGGAAGGTCCCGTCTGTGTACCTCGGAGGACCCTGTGACCAAACCGCCAACCACACACTTAACTACTGCACGCATAATGAAGATCCATGTCGAGCGAGTGGAAAGTTGTGTTGAAAGTGTGTTTTGAGAGTGCGTGTGATGTTCTTTTTGTTTGAGCTTTAATCTGTGTGTGGCTTCGGCTCTCCTCTTCCTCCTCACCACAAGAACCCCACTTTTCTTTCTTCCTCGCTGTTCGTTCCAGTTTCTGTCTCTCAGCTTCAGCTCGGAGCTCTCAGAGCCGCACTCCTGTGACCTCTGAATAATAAACAGCCTTAATGATGCCGACCGTCTGGCTCTTCTCTCCTGAGCCGTTGTGGCAGATCTGGAATAACACCAGCCTGATTTCCAACACAAAGGGTGTTTGGAAAAGCAAAGCGGCTAATTGCCATCACTGTTCCCACTGACAGACCTTGACTCATGCCGTATACATTCAGCTCTCTGCCCTGCCAGTTTCTCTTGTGAGGTCAGGTTGCATCAAGTAATAAAGAAAATAAAAATACATGCAGCAGCTCGGAGGCGATGAGCTCATACATGCAGTTTCTGGCCTGGCTGAAGGCGGACTGCTATCAGCCAGCAGCTACGGGTGCTCAGGGTTTTCATGCTGAAACACCATAGTTGCATAACAGAGACAAGGAGAGTGAAATATGATTTATGTGGCGTGCTGCAAACCAACATTTAAGTCAGATCGTAAAACAATGATGTGTCATTGCATAGCTATGCAGCGAGCGCCATGAAAATGTTAGAAGAAAAAAGCCGGATCAGTTCACAGGGGAATTTCTTGGTTGTGTTTTTGGGAAACTGTTGCCAAAAAAGATTGTGTGTGTGTGTGTGTGTGTGCGTGTGTGTTTGTGTTGCGCTCTCACAAGCACAGAGCAATTCCATTTATGTGGTGACGCTGAACAGATAAGCACAGGGCAACAAAATGGGATGTGGGATGTGATTGAGAGGGAATTGTTTTGCTGCGTATTAAGATGAATGACCCTCTGAGTATTTTTAACTTTTATTTTTCCCTCTGTTTGTGTTTACATGGAGACTGAAGGGGAATAACTGTAATTGATAGTGACCCTCTGAGACCGGAGTGTGTGCCAGTGTCTAACTGCCCCCTGTATACGCTTCTCAGTGGAGTTTTAAATGTCCTCATTGTGTTCTGTACCTTCGAAATGGCTGCTTCCAGTTGCAGGTTTGAGTCAGTGCTAGCACATTCACACACACACACACACTCAGAGGGCACAAAGCGTAAACACTCTCAGGGTCTCAGAGTTTGAAGAAGCTGGCGTCCACAGAGGGATGAAGAGGATCCATGGCTACCACGCTTTGCATGTTAAAGTGTTGTGTTTGTTGATGTTGTTGATGGCAACGGAGTAACAGGAGGGTCCTGTTGGTGGTCATTTGAACTCTGCCTCTTATTCCAGCTGGCTGTAAACGTAGCTCTTACTCTCAGGCACCAGATCTTTCTGATGTCAAGTGGAAATGAATAACATTTGCATGCACTCATGTTTACGTGTGCATTCATCAAAGTCAAAAAATACATCAACTACGAGTGTGCCTTCACATCTGACCTGTTTGGTTGAAACATACTCAGGTCTGTTTGTGCAGTCAGTACAGTTTGTTTGGGCTGGTGTGAAAGCTGTCAATCAAACCCTGGTGTAACTGAACCAAGACCGCTGGAAAAGGTGGGTCTCGGTTTGTTTCCAAATGAACTCTGGCGCAGTTTGTTTGTGGTGTAAAAGAAAACAAAACACCCACAGGATTTAATGAAAGCAGATGTGTAATTTTAGCAACAGCTAAACCAATAAATCCATCTGCTGATCGTAAAATCTGTCCATGATCTTATAACTGATCCTGATAAAGGCCACGTTTATCCCATAACATGTCTTTAATTCATTCATTTTCCATTTCCGCTTATCCTGTTGGGGGTCACAGGGGGGCTGGAGCCTATCCCAGCTGACACTGGGTGAGAGGCAGGGTTCACCCTGGACAGGTCACCAGACTATCACAGGGCTGACACACAGAGACAGACAAACCTTTTATTGCCAAAGACTTTTCTGAGAAGTTCATTTTTATCATTTTATTGTAAATGAAAGTAGGTTGTTTTTAATAGCACTCAAGAGAACTGTCGTGGTGAAGAGAGAGCTGAGCCAGGAGATGAAGCTTTCGATTTATTGGTCCATCTATGTCCCACCCTAGCCTGAGTGTCAGACTGAAGCTCCCAGAACCTTCAGTCTGACATCGCCTCCATTGAAGGTGATTTACAAGGGGGAGGGAATTTGATTTTTCCCTAACCAATCAGTAGAGATCAACGACTCACCCAGAATCTGACGTCATTAGTATCCATGCCTCGGGGGTGCCGAAAACAAGCGAGCATTGCCCGTTTAAAATGTCTCCGTCGTTGTGCACACCCAGCTGCATCGCCATTAAATCCAGTTTAGCAGCTTCCTAAATTTGGTCCTCCATTAACGCGAGTAATGGCAAAATACCTCGATAGCATCGTTAATGCGCTATCCTTAGCAGTTACCCACCGGCGCACAGCTTGACATCAGCGTGGCGCTGATTGGCTAATCGCTAGACCCGCCTCCACCCCCGGCGTTCATTGGTCCTTCCATCGTTTGGGCGAGATAAATCGCAAATTCACTGCCAGACCAGAGATGCAAGCCTACTCAGTTGAGGAGATCGGAGTAGAGCCTCTGCTCCTTCGTGTTGAAAGGGGTCAGTTGAGGTGGTTCAACATCTGATCAGGATCCTCCTGGGCGCCTCCTGTTAGAGGTGTTCTGGGCACGTCCCACTGGCAGGAGGCCCCGGGGCAGACCCAGAACACACTGGAGGGATTATAGGAGGAGGAGGAGGAGCTGGAAAGTGATGCTGGGGAGAGGGATGTCTGGGGTGCTTTGCTCGGCCTGCTGCCCCCACGACCTGGCCCTGGATAAGCGGATGAAAATGGATGGATGGATAATGAAATTAATTGTTACGGTCATCTTCCAGGTGATGTAACATAATGGCAAATTTATTTTCTGTAGGTCGACATCACGTAGCTCTAATATGCCTCAACTGATATATTGTTTTAGCATCGACATTGTAGCTGCTTCGAAGGACATGCAATGTCAAGTAAGACAAATTAACTCAACTTATCTGATGCTTGATACAAATGGAAAACTTGCACAGTTCTAATTCTCCATGACTTATAGCGGCCAAGCCTTCTGCTTTTAGACGTTACGTGTATATGTGACGTAGTGTGGTGGTGTTTGTTATGGGAAGTGAGACTCTCCTGCATGTGTGTGTGTAGAAAAGTACTGTAACCAGGCGGGCAAGAAGTGCAGCAGACACAGTGAAGTGCATGCTTTTCTAAAATGAAAATTTTATAATGGGCTCTTGAAAAGTTTTGAAAGTTTTACCACAAAAATGTGTGTGAACCCTGACGATGTTAATCCATTACAGAATGACAATCCCAATAATTCTTGACGCTTCTCTTAATGCTTCCATAACTAGCAGCTCTTCCAGCTCAGTAATACCAAATCAAATCTGTCTCTTGTCCAGCTGAGAAACATCAACCATATCTTAGCCCTCTTCATATATAGACCCTTTTTCCTCATTACTAATCTGAGGGTTCATCCTCTGTCTATCAATGAACAGTTGAGCTCTGACATAAAGATATCTACAGTATACATTTTCCAGGACTTGTATGGAAACCTCCCTAACACCGAGCCTCGTCAGCAGGAAGGCTGATCTCCCCCCCAAAAAAGACGAGGTTGAAAGATGGAGTTCTCTGTTCCAAACGGCATCTCTCCACATGCTGAACACTATAATTTAGAAGCAGACGTCCAAGTGAAATCCATCGCTGATTTTATGAGTAGGTGGATTCAGGATGGACCCGTATGGAGGGGTGATTTAAATAACTGAAGGGTAGAAGGTTCAGGAAAGAAAAAAGACTCTGTGGTGATGGAGCATGTTCTAACCACACTGTAAGTCCTGCTAACACCAGGATCAGCTCTCATTTGTAATGAGGAGGCCAGATGTGTGTGAAGCGTGTGTGTGTGTGACGGTCAGAGCAGTGGCCCAACAGTGTAACACGGGAAAGGTCAGTAAGACAGATTCCCAGACTGTTAAACAGCACGAAGGGACATATAATCATTATGTTCTCTCTCAGTGTGTCTCTGTTTCACACTCACACATGCACACACGGTGAAAAGACAACACACTCCTGATTTATTGGCTCTCTGGGGCCCTGATAAAACTCATCCTGAATGACCTCATTTGTACGCTGGAAGATGGGACAGACAGACGCTGACTGTGTGTGTGTGTGTGTGTGTGTGTGTGTGTGATGGAGTTTTCTTTTGCAGCTCTTGTTTTGGTTAATTAGAAATGACACCACTCATTGACTTGACACAGAATCACAGTGATTTGTGCCACTGACATGTTTGACTCCCTCCTCCTCCTCTTGTTTGTCTGTTTTTTTCCGGTTCATCTTGTTTCATGTCTTCACACCCCACTCTCGTTACTGTGGTTTCTCTTTGCAATATTTTTTCATTCATTCATTTGGATGAATGATGATGTTTCATAAACATCTTTGACAGCCGTAGCTGAATCTGCTGACATTGTCACTGTTGTCCAGGGTTGCCCCTTGAAAGGCGGAGACTCGAATTGTCAGTCAGAGACGCTTCCATCAACTCAGACAGCCCTAAGTCGAGCATTTTTCTTTTATGCTAGTCAGTGCTGTGCAGTGACTTCTGAGGACTATTTGGTCCCCAGATTTTGCTGCAGAGTGAGCGCTCTTTACTTTCACGCTACTCTTTGGTACAGACAGCTGCAGACGTGATGCAGCAGCACAGAGGAGGAGAAACTTTCCACCATAGGGCTCTGGGATCTCACAGATACTTAATACGACACACTCTCGGCAAAAAATGTTGTTGCACATTTCTGATCTATTGTGAGCACCGTTTTCTTATCTATATCTTACGATATATTGTTACTATAATACAACCGGCCTCTCTCCTCTCCTCTTCTCTCCTCTTCCCCATTAAGCTGAGGTATAAATCAGAGAGCAGCAGCAGCCTGCAGAGGATTGAGGGTCAGTGAGAGGTTGATCCAGACGTATTCCAGCATCCAGTGTTTGCAGATCCCACCATGAGTCACTGGAGCACATTACTCCTCACAGAGATGCAACTGATAAGCGTTACTTATCACCTCGTCTGGGTGAGTGTGGGGTTCAGCTGGATTTACAGGCTCATGACAACAGCCTGCAAAGTCATATGCTATAACTGTCAGAGTCTGAAGTGTGGTGTGTTGGAACATGTGTGTGCATACAGCAGTCTAAGGCCTCGATCACAGAGAAAGTGTTTCGGCAGCTGGAGGCGGCTTTTTGTAATTGTTGTTAATGAGAACGAAGCTTTTTGCGTCACGCCTTGCGTTTGTCTCTCTGAACTCCTCTAGCTGAAAAAACTGCAACCACGTCATCCTCACTTTTTTCCCATTGTCCAATCGGATGATTTCAGAGGTGGGCCTTCTGTGGTCGTCATGACAACAAGTTTACAGTTGGTAAACAATGGAGGAGAAACTGGTGGCAACTGTTGCTGGATACCCAGAGCTATACGGCCTGATTCTAGACAGCAGGTTGTCAAACTGCCCCTGAGTCATCCTAAAATATGCCTGGAAACATCCATGATGGAGGAGAAGCTCCTGGACCAACTGGTCCAAAGTCGTCGAAATCCGTCTCTTCAGCAGTGACTTGCAGCATCAGAAACCAACAAACAAGGTGTCCTTTACTGTAAGCGTGATACGTGGCCGGTTGCCGTTATCGTTTTATGGTGCCCAGAGGCATCAGGGGGAAACGTGACGGGACAAGGACGAAAGTTAAGGCGGCAAAAGTCTGACTGGGGCGGGAGGGTGGTGGATGGGTCCAACACACACTGACTTTCACCTGAGAGATCTGTGTTGCACTTTATTTCAGAATACACACCGTTCCCATTACATGCAACAATTCATCATGTTCTCATTTCATTTATTTTGAAAATACAAAACATCAGCCTTGTTGCAGCTTTAAAAATAAATAATAATAATAATAATAATAATGCATTTTATTTATAGGCACCTTTGAAAGCACTCAAGGACACCTTACAAGACACAGTTAAAAAAAACACAAGCAGCGATGTGTCCATAGATCATAAAATCAAACAATTCTGTGCTATACAATAGAAGTTAAAGGGAAATTTCGGTTTATTTCAACCTGTCTCCTATCGTCCTAAATTTGTTTCAAGTGACTAGTGACATAAAAATAATAGTTAGCATGTTAGCCGTTAGCCTAGATACAGCCGGGCGCATAGTAGTGTCAGACTTGTTAAAACGTAAGTGAACGGGCAACCTTCAAGTGCAAAGTTAGTCCACTAAACAAGCTTTTTTTCCACAAAGACCGCCTCATATCGTTAGGATAAATGTCAGAGAACATATAGAAAACGACATGTAAACGTGTTGTCTTACCTTACCAGTGTGCTGCCATGTTTGTTTACCATCTAGCTGTGCTTTCCAAAGCGCGGCCGAAATCTTGCGAGAACAAGCAGCGATCTCATACCGTGCGTGAAATCTCGCGAGAACAAGCAGCAACAGCAGGAAGGCAGAACCGGACAGTAGCCTGAAAAGTTCATTCATTTATTTTATGAAAGATTTATAGAATAATGGCTGACTTTTTGCCAGACTTCGACTTTGTGGAGGAGGATTTTGATTTTGCAGAGTTTGATGGCCGCCCTTATTTATCTGAGCCAGAATACACTGACGAAGAGCTTCGTGAAATTGAAGAATGGAGGAGGAGAGAGAGAGAGGCGCAACAGGTAGAGGATGAGAGAGGAGGAATGGCTGCTGCAAGGCTGCGTAGCTCTGGAGATTGGTGGTGTACCTGTGAATGCTGTGCCCCAGTGCCCACAGAAGAGGAATGCCTCTGTTGCAAGGAATGGGACCGGTTGCAGCCTTATTTTCAAGGTCTGGATGTGACCGAGGACGAGACACCTCCACCTGGAGTAGTATCCAGCTGGGCTTTATCTAGAGCTCGCCAGATATATTTCGGCCGCGCTTTGGAAAGCAGAGCTAAATGGTAAACAAACATGGCAGCACACCGGTAAGGTAAGACAACACGTTTACATGTCGTTTTCTATATGTTCTCTGACATTTATCCTAACGATATGAGGCGGTCTTTGTGGAAAAAAAGCTTGTTTAGTGGACTAACTTTGCACTTGAAGGTTGCCCGTTCACTTACGTTTTAACAGGTCTGACGCTACTATGCGCCCCAGCTGTATCTAGGCTAACGGCTAACATGTTAACTATTATTTTTATGTCACTAGTCACTTGAAACAAAGTTAGGACGATAGGAGACAGGTTGAAATAAACCGAAATTTCCCTTTAATATAATCACCACACATATAAATTGTATTATAAATATTAGGGTTTAAAATAATGAACAATAATGAAAATAATAAACTCATATCAGCGCAGGTCACCATATGTCTCCATTAAATCAGACTGAATATGCCAGCTGTAAAAGGTGTGTTGTCAGACAGGGTCTGAGAGTGTAAAGGGGGTCAGTAGAGGCTCTGCAGCGTTTGAGGCCTGTTTGAAGTCGGCAGCTTTGACAAATCTCCTCCTGTGTTTTCAGAGCAGCTCACAGATTACATGTTTCTGTGCTGCTGGCCGGAGCTAATGATGTTGTCTTTCCAAACTTCAGCTCTGAGAAAAAATGGCCCAGCGTGATGGATGTTCTCTAACGACCCTGCTAATTGGCTCTGCTCTTGAATGCGTGAGTGTGTGTGTGTGTGTGTGTGTGTGTGTGTGTGTGGCTGATTGTGTGTCTTTGGCTGCAGGGCCTGCATGAGGAAAGGGTGATGTAATGCTGAATCAGCTCCTCGCTACCAGCCGAAGGGCTGATCTGGTAACGTGGAGTTTTGATACAGCGGAGCAGCGTGTGTGCGCGTGTGTGTGTGTGTGTGTGTGTGTGTGTGTGTGTGTGCAGATAGCAGAGAAAGAACAATTGATGGATATGACCGAGATGTATTTTGGCACAGTGTGCAGGACTGACATCATCTTGCGTGTGCCCCCCCCCGCCCCCCCACCCCCACCCCCCCACACACACACGAAAAATCAGTCATCATTTATCAGTGTGTTCAAAGTTGTTCACCTTCCTTTAGACATTAACTACATGTCAGCAGGTCTGTGAGGGAAAAGTTGTTGTTTTCTTGACAATGAAGGAGGTCTGAATCAGGGACTCATGTTGTCCCAAAGTTGTATAATTGCCTAGAGTTGGTTTGTGTTCTCACAGCAGCATTTACAAGCGGACCAGATCAAATGCCTTGTGTGAGAAAGCTGCTCTTGATTGGTCAGAATTTCCATGTGGGAAAAATCCAGGAAGTAAAGCAAACGTTGAAGAAGAGTACACTTGCAAGATAAATGTGACACTTTCTAATGTCACAATGGAGGGACAACTACGCAGGTTGATTTTAGCGCTGCTCATCGTGGACTATATTGCTGTCATTGTTCATTTTAGTCAAACCATACAGTTTGAAAACGAGGCGCGGCTCCAACTAGAAAACAATGTTTTGATGCATTGGATGTGCTGAATGTGCATATTAAGGCAGTACAGGAGGAGGTGCACATTAATAATCCTCCAGGACTGTAACATGCTCATGTTTAACCCAAACAATGTGTCATGTGACTGCAGTTGGTTCACATCCAGGTCGGAACACGTTCTCACCACAAACCAACCACACCAGAGTTCGTTTGTGACCGGACTAACATCACCTCTTCAAGAAGGTCTCAGTCCGGTTGTTTTGGTGCACACCTGAGTGTGATTGCTGTGTTCACACCTGCACAAACGAACCACACTGAGGGGGCAAACGAACTTGAGTTCAACTGAACCGAACCAAACCAAACAGGGCAGGTGTGAAAGCAGCCTAAGTGTGCATGTGTTGGTTTGTATGTGTTTTAGTGTCTCAACTTGTGTATCCTAACATCCCCTCATAGATCGGTTCATATGATATCCTACGAATGACGCTACGTCCTTAACGTAAAGTTAACGAGTTTAGGTTTAGGCAATAAAAGTTACAGAGGTTAGGGTCAGGAAAAGACACACAGTAAGGACGTACCTTAAAATGACTCAGTTTGCTGAACATGGATCCAAACAGGTGACGCCAGGGGAAAATCCGGAGCGAAAGTCTGTTTTGTTTTTTTTTTGTTGGGTGTGCTTCCTTGTTTACTGCTATCAGCACATTGTTTATGTAACTGCAGCCTTTAAAAATACGTTGAATACGAATTTGAGTGCATTGCTTTTTGTAGGAAAACCGACAAAAAAATTGCAAGACCAGCCTGTTCATCCACACGCAGTTTACCTCCCAAAGTCCATCCAGTTCTTCATGTCACATCCTCATAGCGGTCCCCAGTATCCTCTGCACTGTTGACATTAGGGGCCTGTCCACTTCCACATCTATCTAATCCTGATACCGTCCCACTGAGGACACCCTGTCCAGGTTCATTCACTGTGTGTCTCCCTGAGTCTGCTCCCTGTCTCGCTGATATCACTCTCCTCTGCAGAGTGCATCAGCAGGCCGGTGTGAGGAGGCTTGGGTTGTAGCTTTAATGTTTCAGACAAGATGCGTCCAGTATTCAATACCTTTCAGGTATCGTCCAAAATAACCCAGTGCCAAGTAGTGATGAAATGTCTCTACTCAAATGATACCTGTGTTTAATCAGCAGCATACTGGGAGGACATCGTGACATTCAAACTGGTTCCTCCTTTGCTCATGCTTTATGTCACCACAGAGAATACCATGATCTATTTTAATTCAGACTTGTTGTTGTCACAGTGTATCTGAGGTGAAAGGTGTGTGTATTGATATCATCTTGGTGGCCTCACTAACTCTGAGTCGACTTTGTCAAAACACTTGTGGAACGTAATAAGAATCAGTTTAAACATGACACACAATAACAGCAAATTTGTTCTAATTGCACACAGTGCATTTCTTTCTCCTTCACTCTCCCTCTCTGCGCTCCATATGCACTTCATTAAAATACTTCTTTGAAGTAACAATGACATCATGACTTGGCTGCCATCCCCGTGGCCCTGTTTAACCACGACAGGTTTCCATGGAAACTCTGATGTCATGTGGGGGTCGGGTCGAGGCGAGTCTGAGTAGATGATGATGTTTTCAGGCCTGTTTTTCGGGTGAAATGTGATGTCTGTTAACACGCTGTCGCACCAGCGGTGACAGGTGTGTGTGTGTGTCAGCAGACTGGGATCAAAGCCAGCAGGTAGCCTGTCTGTCTGTCAGTCTGTCTGTCAGTCTGGGGACTTGTACTACGCACTGCCTGGCACGATCTGCGGTGTGTTACTGTGTCTCACTGTTTGCAGGCTGAGATGTCGGAGCCAAGCTGTCCTGAGTTTACAGAGTGTGAGTTCAAGACTGATGTAATCTGCTGGATTCCTGGAGAAAGATTTTCCCACTGAGAGAAATAACATAAAATATGTCCTTTTACAAGAAGTTCATATAAAACATGGTGTGTGGTTTCTATTTTCAAACATAGACTTTATATAAAGATGGACGACGTGTCTCTGATGACCCCCGCTGTGCAGGAGTGAGGCTAAAATATCCCAGATACGGCAGCTGCCATCTGGTGATGTCATTCGGAGCCAGAGTCTGCACAGTCGCGATCAGTAACAAGTTTCCCACCCAGTCGTGAGCAGCGCCACTGAATGCAAGCCCACCGATTGGCTCACACTGTTGTCAATCAAGTTGTCAAATCCCGTTTCATAGCGTTATGAGGGATTAATTGATACTTAGAACGTTTTTTATGATTACCAATTTGGTATTTCATACTCAGCTTACAGGTCAGCATGCAACTGCATATTTGGTTCTCTTTCAGGCCGTGTTTATATCACAGATAAACTGTTGTTATATGTTTTTCTAAACTGTAATGTCATAATTTAACTTTAACTGAGTGGTATTGATGGATGAGAATGTGTTTGTGAATGTGTGAACTATCAAAAGTGTTATTTTTGGCCAAAACAAAAAGAAAAATAAAACGCCTGAAGCCCCAGAAAACATATTTGAGCCATACATGAAGGTAACACAGCCTAATAATTTATTTAAATGTATTTATTTATATGTTGAAGTGTGGTTCTTTAACTTTGCAGTGTTGGTGGTGCAAGCAAATCCTTTTCTTGGATTTATAATTCACAGCTATCTTAACGAGGGAGACTCAAGTCTTGTTACACCCTGAGGTCCCCATCAAGGTCATGTGTCCTTGTTTTCAGTTTTGTTAGTATTTCCTGTTTTATTTTGACACTAATCCTTGTCTCTCATTTCAGGTACTTCACTTCCTGCCCCTGTGTGTTTCTCTCCTGTGTGGTTACCTGCCCCGCCCTGATTGGTTTCACCTGTCCCTCATTACCTCTCCTCCCTTGTGTATTGAGTCCACCTGCTGCCCTTTGTCTGAGCCAGTTTGTCTCTGTAGTTTGGAGCACATGTTCTAGTTGTTTGTTCCCAGTGTTCTGTAGTTTTTAATCAGACATCTTGCATTTTTGCATTCTGCGTAAGCCCCAAGCTTTTGGAAACTTTGGTGGTTATTTTTGGGCTGTTTTTCTGTTCCCTGACCTTCATTAAAGACCTTGTTTTTTTGAGTCCTGCAGCTGAGTCCTCCCCTTTGTTGGTACCAGTCTGATAAGGCTGTCTAATGAAGCACATTATAGTTGACAACATGTTCTAAAAAAAATTTATTCAGTGTATAGACTACACACTTTTATAATTGGAGAATTTGGAGAGGAGCCCAAGAGCCAAATGTTGCTCCAGAGCCGCAGGTAGCCCACCCCTGGCCGAAGTGGTGCCTTTGAGTGAGTCTAAGGGCGCATTTACACCAGGATACTCTGGGGGGACTTGGTTCGAATGTCGAAAAATTTCACACCTTCATTTGGTTCGGTTCACTTTCACACTGCACTTTTTAAAGTGGACCAAACCGCCTGGACAACGTCTCGCACTTACAACAGCTGCTCATCTGGGGGCGGTATTGCCCGAAACATGAGGAAGAAGCAACCTGGGTCATCGACTGGCCAGGACTGAAAACAGAAATCCATCCCCTTCAGCCGACTTGGTCACCACAAAACACTAAACACCAAAATGCATTGTGCTCTACTTCACTTCCTATTTTTGGTTCGCTGGATAGTCCGTTTGCATTTCCCACTGTAAGCAAACCGCAGCAGGGTTCACTTGGAAGTGAACTGAGACCCCCAGTTTTCAAGCGGACCAGGGTTCATTTAAAACGGATCAAATAGCGCCAGTGTGAATGCATCCTAATAAGTTGTGAGGAAGACGTTTTTCTCGTAGTAAAATATGGTCCTGTCTCAATGGTTACCCCAGATTTATGAAAACTCCTGAAAGATTTCATGCTCCAGGTGAATAATACATTACATTTGTTGTTTTGTACACATCATCTTGTTTCTAAAGTGGCACTGTATATGAGCTGACTTTGTCATCAGAAGGTTGGAGGGGATGGAGGATGTTATGTCACCTACAGGAGGGGTGCATGGCAAGCTGCAGACTGCTGCAGACTACAGTTTGACACCAACAGAAAACAAAACCAGTTGTTCTTAGCGAGTCATCCCTTTTTTGGCAGCTTTTTAACCACCAGTTGTGAAAATTGTGAAAATCATTACAAAAATGAATAAGTTATGGTCAAGGTTGGCTGCGCACAGTGACGCCTGAGTGACTGTAACTGTGTCTCAGAATGAAACTATGATATAACTCCTCCTTTATCAGTAGCAGTATTGTTTTAAGCTCCCATGCAGCCTGACTCATTTTCATGTTTAGGCAAAGACGAGTTTGGCAGTTTGCTCGCAAACAGCTCGACTTTCTGCAGGCAGTGTTTGCATCTGTAAGTGTGTGTGTGTGTTTATGGGAGTTTGAGGGAGCGTGGACATATTTGTGTTCTGTTTAAAGCGGCGGTGACGTACACTGTTCACTGTGGGCGAACTCAGAGCCCCCTTGTTAATGTTTACAGTGTAACCAGCAGTCAGTGTGTGTGCGTGTGTGTGTGTGTGTGTGTGTGAATTAGATGGATGTTGGTAATATGTGGATGACAATGACGCAGAGAGGTTAATGTAAGTGTTTAAGTCTGTGTGTGTGTGTGTGTGTGTGTGTGTGTGTACCCTAACCCTCTTTAAGAGATAATGTACGGGGGGATGTGGGTAATGACGTGGGGGCAATTAGAGAGGACCAAATCAGAATGTGGTCGGCATCTTTAGCTGTACAGTTTCACTGCGTTCATACGAACATACCTATAATTAACAACTTAATTATAAACAGCTAATTCCCTAATGACCATCCATCAAACATTTTCCACTTAAGTACAGCTCTGAATTTTCCTTTCATGTTTCCAGCTGTGAACTGACACCAAGAAATGTGTGAAGAAAAAAAAACAAAACGCTGTTGACACTGAAACAACAGGATCCAGGAGGAGACAGGAGACGTGTTGGTGTTTTAGAAAATAGTTTCTTCCTTGTTGCTAAAATAACTCATTTGAATAGATTTACATGTCACATTTCCATGTTTCCTGACAGGAAGTAAATTTACAAATCTAATATGACACCAAAAAAGCCTGTAAGTCAGTTCAATGACAACTCAGAGAGTACAAACTGAATACAGTGGTAAATTCTTAAATGAAATACAATAGTTATTACTTTTCTTTAAACGTCCAGTGTCTAGGACTTAAATTGAATATAATAAGTATGTTTTCTTCAGCATATAAACACCTGAAAATAAGAATTATTGTGTTACCTTAGAAAATTCCCTTTATATCTACAAAAGGAGCAGGTGCCAGTGGTCGCCCTAGCACATTTTGTGCCCTCAGCAAGTCGGAGTACGTCGACTGTACTAGTACTGCACATATACCAACATGCAAATAAAAAACGTAGCTAACAAGAAAAATTACGATAAAAATATGTGCTAATTTGCTTTCAGCAACATGTTGCACATGTGTTATAATCATATAAATAAATGACCATTTAAAAAAAGAACCACAAAATAACTTGTTCAGAAAAGTAAACAATAAAATAATATAAGACAATGTAAAATAATAATAAAATGTACAAATTAACTTTGTAATTGAACTTGGGATGCACCCATTTTGAAATTCTGAGCCAATACTGATACCAGTGTTTAAAATAACAATTTCAAAACTAATTTTTACTGAGTAGAGCTTGAACACTTCACAATGTGAAGCAATTGTCAGTTGTTTGTTGCAGACACCGGCTGCTCAGAGTTAACAATAACTAGCTGCTAACTGCTACCAGGTAACTTAACTAGCTCTCCTCCTGCTGATTTCATGTTCTTTCTCGCCACATCCTCTCAGTAGAGTAGTGGTGGTACAGCGTGTTTTGGGGTTCACGTGATGTAGAATAACTCGCTCATCTCTCCCAGAGAGAAGGTGAAGTGTAACGAGCTGAGGAGGGGGGCCAGGGGGCAGGAACCCAGAAAAAAAGGCCTCTCTATCATTTAGTAGGCTTTGCTGTGTAGCAATGTTGTTGTAGCCTCGTGTCATATTTCAAAATAGTGGTAGTAATAGTTTTAGTAAAAAATAATAAAAGACAAACATTTTGATTTTTTTTTCTTCCCCCATTTGTGGCACTCCCTATGGATGACAGCGCCCTTAGCATTCACCTATGCTGCCTATGCCACTGATGGGTCCTTGTTACTAAGATCACCATGTTGCACCATCATAAGTGACGTTATTGCAGAAGTAGAGTCAATAACAACAATTAAACAAGAACAAAAGCATGTAGCCTACTGGGCAGGTTTCTCGTCAGTTTTTTGCCATTCTTCCAACTGGATTTAGCAAAAGCTCAATTTATCAACTGGCTCTGTCTGTGATAAAGAAAATGTTTCCTGGTGTTTTGTTACGCTCATTGGCTGAAGGAGTTTGTTTGTCAAGGCAAACTCAAAGTGTCTTAGTGCAGCAGCAAGTTCAGACTGATACAGAGAGTGAAACAGAACGTTGAGCTCATGTCATCATGATGGTCTTAGCAGGCTGTGGATCTGACATTGTTAGAGAAAAAAGGTGAGCTCATATTAGCAGGTGCTGAGCTCGCAGGCTGTTGGTGAAACTCTGATTTGAGATGTGAAACTGCTTTATTCAGTGGTTTACTGATTTAAATCACCTGGTCTGTTTGTTTTGGAGAAGAAGAGACCTCTGTGGATAATTCAGCTCCTGGTAAAAACCTCCTGAACAATGAACACTGAGGAAATTCTAACCAGGAGAAGTTTCAGCTGGTTGCAGTCTGCAGTGCTCACCACATAATCACCTTACATCTCACACACTCTTACACCACTGACCCAAAATAACCACATTAGACATGCTCAGATCCATGGGCCTCTTCCCTTTGCTGCTGCACAGGAGCTCTGAAGCACCTCCTCCTCCTCCTCCACACCAGGTGCGATGCACCTTGATAAGTAACGCAGCACACCTGGGCAGATCTAGAGGAGGGAGAAGGGACAGCCGCACAGAACACACAGACATAACATGTTGAATCATAAATAGATGTTTATTCTTTCAACTCATTTTCCTGTAAATATTTAAAGGTTCATTGGATTCGTTTTGTCTGTGTATGTTGACATTTAATCACCTGCATCATGTTTCCTGTAACAGCCACAGAGAGAAAACAGTGTGAGAACCACATTACATCAGAGTGTGTCATCCATTCAACTCGTGTTTGTCTGTTCCTGTTTTGACTTATTGTGCAACATTTTGTGCACCTGAAGGTGTTTGGACTGATTAGATCTGGTTTCACTGTTGTAATGTTCGACCGCAGTCACAGATGAGCCAATAAAATACCTCTCATCACAGAGTGTCAAAGAGTTACATCTGAGATTTGCCCAGAATGTTTTGAAATGGATGTCAGATGATGTTAGGAGGAAAGCTGCAGTATGAACAGACGATTATTACACAAAGCCAAACATTTATGTTACTATAATCATTAGCATGATTTGTCATATTGTGGTGTAATATTTAGATCGAAACTCCCAAAAACCAGTTGTGGTTTGCAGTTTTGTTTGCTCCCATTGTCTGAAGTCTAGTTTTGGCAGCTAATATGACGTGCCATAAAACTGTATGAATTTTTAATTTCTTAGCTCAAGTGAAGAAAAGTGAATGAAATGAAACGTGAATTGCTGTACTTAACAAAGTAAGGTCATTTTTATCAGTGCTGTGGTTTTTTTGTATGTTAAAATAACTTCAAAGAAAAAGTGATGAACAAATTGCCATTTTGTCTTACAATATGTAAAGAATGTCCCAGGAACACGCTTCATATTTTGATAATGCTTAATGAGATATATTATTTTAATTATAATATGTATAAGATCATAATAACATAAACTTTATTTGTATGGCACTTTTCAAAACACAGGGAAAGGATAGAATAGTACACACTATCAAGATAAAAACAGCAACATATATATATATATATATATATATATATATATATATATATATATATATATAATGTATATTAAATAACAACAGTGTGAAGTCAGAAGCTATTAAGCCTGATTTATGGTCCTGCGGCGTACCTACGATGTACCTACGTCGTTGCCATGATGCTGTCGTGAACCCTTCGAACTTCTCCGTCACTCCATTTCGTCGTGGTGCAATTCACCGCCAGAGCGGTAGGAGGCTGCGTTCCTTTCCTGAATGGTTATCGTCGTCTCTAGTTGATTCTTTGTTTAGCTTCCAGCTTTTCCGGTCACAGAGAAATGAACACGGAGCACGGACAGACGGCTCCGTCCGTATCCGTATTTAACGTTGAGCATAAATGGGCCTTAATACTGCAACATCTACATCACAACAGAAGATGTTTAAAGATGGCAGGGATCACGCAATCTGGAAATACGGAACCAGAAATGCGTTGCTACCAAGCAAACCAATCACAGCCCTCTCGGTCTGCGCTGGGTCTGCGTCGCCTCGACGTGTAGTTACATTTTTGGGGAGGTGCACGTCAGGCTACGCCGGGGGCTACGGTGAGCCTTCTGCGTAGCCACGTACCCTACGACGTAGGTACGTCGTTGATTTAACGCAGGACCATAAATCAGGCTTTAGTTCAGAGTTAACATAGCAGTCATGATGCTAACTTTCATTAGCATGATAATGGTACTTCCCATTATATGTTAGCATTGAGCTAATGGACTAACTCCTGCTTGGTTGAATAGAACCTTTTTTGTGTGGGGAACATAGAACCCTGGAAACATAGAACCTTTTTTGTGTGGGGAACATAGAACCCTGGAAACATAGATATGCTCCCGTTATTCCAGGCCAAGTTTGGGATGTTTTAATGGCTTTTTTTCGCCAAGGAGGTTATGTTTTCGCCAGCGTTGGTCTGTTTGTCTGTCTGTTTGTTTGTTTGTCTGCAAAATAACTCAAAAAGTTATGAAAGGATTTTGATGAAATTTTCAGGAAAGGTGGATAATGGGACATGGAACAGATGATAAAATGTTGGTGGTGATCGGTTGAAGCAAAGTGGATAAAATAATAAAATAACGCAAAATAGCACTGTGTATTCACCGAGTTTTAGAATACTCATTCCATGACCAAAAGTGCACCACCGGTTGGCAGTGGCGAGCAGGCCTACTTGGGCTCGTCTGACTGAATGGGGGTTTTCCTGACTCAATGACACGGTACGTACAAGACGCTGCTGTTGATTAAAACCGCCTCCCAACTTGATGTTTTGGTCATGCCCATAACGCTAGCGATTGACAAACGTTAGCGGTTAGCGAAAGTTAGCTAACGTTAGCTAATCGCTACGTTAGCTAATCCCTAACGTTGGCTAACATTAGGTTAAGATGAAGACATCTTCAGCTAGTACTAGAGCACATTTTTAAACAGCCATAAACGGTAACGTTGCCTATTTCTTTTCTACAGGTGTGTTTCTTCCTGCCGTTACAAAAGGTAGCATAACGTTAGCGATTGACAAACGTTAGCGGTTAGCGAAAGTTAGCTAAACGTTAGCGATTAGCTAAGGGGGAGGGAATATCACCTACTTGCTGGAGGTCTGCACTCTCTGAGTGCTTTTCTAGTTGCTACATGTAAACTCTTTCACAGTACACCATTATAAAAGAGACGTCTGTAAAAGTGTTTATAGGACATCTCAAATTGCAAACAAGATAAATTATTAATCTTTCTATTCAGAATTTTTGAGCCATGGTGGCTTTATATTTGTAAAACCTTCCTGAAACTGAGCGAAGCCATCTAAAAATATTCAAGCTAGAAAACTTCTGGCATATGCGCCAGGCGAGCAACTCCACTGGAATGAGTCTTGGTTATTAAAATCCATGGTTTTACATAACCAATGGTTTTCACAGTCTGTTTGTCCTCAGATCTGTCAGGAAGTCATTTTAGAAAGGCATTTAGAAGGAACAACAATGTCTTTCTTCACATCTTGCTCCTTATTTTTCACAGATGTTTGAACCTTGACAGCTGTGATATATTTTTGTCCTTATGCGTGCTATATATCGTAAACCCCGAACATCCTCCAGCCCGCTATGTGACCTCATCCACACTTAATCAGCTGAGGCAGACGCCCCACACAGAGGAAGACGTGTGTTTGCAAACGTCTCTGCAATATCAACAAATCGGCTGAAGAGCACGAGAAGAAAATCACTGTGTGTGTGTGACCTCTCCTCCTCAATAATCACACTGGACGTTTACAACCTCAGCTCCGCATGGAGGGAGCCCACGTCACACAAGGGAAACATATTCAGTCATTATCAAAACAATGAAAACCAGGACTGTGGGAGGCAGGTCAGGGAGGGAGAGGGAGATCTATTGTTGTGACGACAGCTCAAGGTTTTCATTTTGTACCACTCTGGTTCATGCGGGTCACACCACCTCACCTGCTGACTCACTGTTACTGGAAAGCAGTGGTTCTTACAGCACACGGGGGCTACAGGGACTTTCAGGAAGGAAAATAAGGATTAGTTTCTTTTCACTGTGATCGAGACTGATTTTATTACTATAATCTAATGAGCTATATAATAATGTCACACACTGAATCATGCTTCTGCTCTGCAAACTCAGACACTGAAACTGTCACATTTGGTAAAGCTGGGTCCAAATGCAGACAGCTGAGCCGATTAAACAGAAGTCTTATAATGAAAAGTGAATGGTAAATGTTGGGAATGACGGGCAGGGGTTCCCAGCAGAGGAGGGGTGGTGTCTTGATGGAGGGTGGATGGTCTTGGCAGGAGGGGTTTTCTGTGAGTGAAGGCTGGCGGCTTGACAATCAGGGAGAGGTGGCTGGCTGACTGGTGTCTCTTCGAGAACAACAGATATGAGTCTTCAAGGCAGGTAAACAAACTAACAAACAGACTGAACAGGAGCTAGATGTGTGACTCATCACAATCTGAGGACTGGAAGCAGACACCTAGTATTCGCAGTGGAGAGAAGAGGCTTGATTGGTGGACCGATGTGCTGATTAGAGATGGAGACCTGGTGCGCTGAGAGCAGGAGAATGAGACAGAGCGAGGGAGGGGAGGAAAGGCACATGCATGGTTTAGTTTAATGGTGGCTGGTAAACAACAAATTATTGCCTTGTTTCCACCATCAAGTAGGAAGTGGGGTAAAATGCAAATCAGAGTTTTGAATATTGTCTCCACAGGGCCTGGAAACATTTCCAGAACATTTCCCACAAACTCCAGTCAGAATTCAGTGCCTTCAGATGAACATAAGGCTGCAGCAGCACAAGATTATTTGGATCTTAATAGGACAGTACAGATGTTTTGAAAGAGGGGTCACATGAGGTACTTATCTATGGACAGCGTATTATCTAGAGTAGATGTCAGTGTGCACGTCCCCAGTTTGGAGAAGCAGGCAGGAGTACCGACACTGAAGCTAAGCAATGTAGTGCTGTAGACGAGGGCAGCAGTAAAACATATTTAGCCTCTGAAAAAAATCAGTATTCTTTAAAATGTACGCTATATTAAGAATATTTTCACTGCTTTATCCTGCTGCCAGACAGTGACTTCTGATGGGGAAATGGAGCCCTTATGTTACTCTCTTCAAAGCCAGACTCCATTTAGAAAAACGGTGAATTAACATTGCTGAACACAGGAGCTGCTGGTCTACTGCTGCCTCCATCAGTTAGTTAGTTAGTGCTGTATATGACTTTGGCATTTAAACGAGTTAGATCAGATTCACCAAAGTCACACAATAACACAGACTAACTAACTGATCAAAGCAGTGGTAAGCAGTTAGTCGGTCACAGGTGCACGTGTGATTCATGAAACGTTCGTATCGCGCCAATCACGGCGTACGAATCATTGGGTGTTGATAAATGTGGCGGCTGAAAACAATCATAATTTGAATACCACGCCCCTATATATTCACGGTTTAGAGGCCTCACCCCTAGAGTTGACAACATAGAGATGCAGAAATCGTGCAAGAAGAGAAACTTCTCAGACACCGAAATCAAGACCATAATGTCGGAATTCCAGAGAAACAAATTCTGTTTGGAAGCCTAAAAAGTGGCTTCAGAGGAAGTCAGAAGGCAGCAGTGTGGAAAGAAATCACTGCTGCAGTCAACAGCGTTGGCGTTGACAAGAGAACTCCAGCTGAGGTTTGAATATTTAATTTATACATCTGTGATATTGCACAAGTCATATAAAATATATAAAAGCTTATCGCAATTTTACCTTTACAATAAGGTCAAGAAAAAGTGGGCAGATGTGAAAATCGCCACTGAAAGACGTGTTGCTGCTCTTAAGCGCAGCAGCACCCAGACTGGAGGAGGCCAGCTGGATCCCAGCCTGGCACTGACCCAGCCTGAGGAGCGAGTGGCAGCGCTTATGGGGTCTCCTTTGATTTCAGGCATATTTGGCGGAGGAGACACTGACGCACCACCTGTGTCTAAGCCAGATAATAGTAAATATTAAAATGTGCCCCATTCATAAGAAATACACGTCTGCAGAGTTTGACTGTTTTCAATTTATTAGGATAACTCCTAGAGATGTAGAATTTTACAAAATAACACTTTTTTTTTTTCATTTTTCTCAGATGAAGAGCCAGGTACCAGTGCGTACACCCACTATTCTGGTGTACGTTTGTTTGATAAATGAGAGCGTTTGTGTCTAAATGCCTGGTCGAGTGTGGCTTGACAAGGCTGGCGCTAGCACTAGTATCACAGATTGTGCTAGCTCGGACCTTCAGGTTCGCTGCTAGATGCCTTACGTTGAGGTGATATCTCAGGCTTGAAGTACTCCAATCGTACGAAAATACTGCTGCTCCTATCAACGTTTTTTTTTTTTTTTTTTTAAAATGTAAATGTTCCATTTACGGGGCCGGGCAGCGTTGTCTCGTCTGCGTTCATCATGTGACAAAGACAATGTGGCCTTCAGGGACGCACCGGGTCAAGGGGCACCACGGAACGCGATTAATCAGCGTAAATTTCTTTAAGAAGTTATTTTTTCTATGATTGACTGATTGAAATGAACGCTTTATTTTGACAGCGCTAAAAATTACAGGTTTTGTCAATGGAGTCTGGTGGCTTTGACGGAAGCATAGATGGGGAAGTGAAGCCGTTAACAGCTTACCAATCTTAACTAGCCACCTGATGGAAAGGCAAAGCAGTGAAAATACTCTCAATATAGCGAATATCTAAACTGTCATAGATTCTGGCTAAATACATTTTACTGCAGCCCCCGTCCACAGCAGTACATTGCTTAGCTTCTGTAGTGGTACTCCAGTCTGTTCCTCCAAACTGGGGGCATGCCAACTGACGTCTACTCTATTTTTGTACTCGGAGGTTGGAAATTCCCAGTTCCCAGTCAGAAGTTTAAACTCGAACGCACCCTGAGATCGTAGTACTGTTTATAGCAGTTTTATCTTGTTTTACATTAGGTCAGCCACACCCATAGTACTGTTCAATGTTTATCTATGGCCATGTTGCTACACTGTCTGTATGTGTAAAATACCACATAGAGTGTTGTTTTTAACTGATATTGCTAACAGTGGCTACGGCTACCCCAACGGTAGAACGGTAACATCCATGTTTTTTTCTGACTTGTCCACCATTGTCTAGAATGCAAAAACTGTTGTCAACTCGGAGGTGACGTCATTCCCACTTCCGACGTCGGACCTCCCAGTACAAAATGAACGCACCATATGTAACACACTGACTTTGGATAAGCACCTCATGCAACCCCACTTCAGAAGATCCGAACTGTCCCTTTAAGACAAGACCTTTTAACAAATTTGTAATCTAGTAATTTTCTACGCACAAGGAATTTGAAATGATTTTAATAAACCTTGCTGTGGTGGCGATTCATCACTTTAATTAATTATGTATTCATTACCTTACCAGATAAATGAAGTCAGCCATGTTACAGTGTGTGTGAAATGCCCTCATGACTTTCACAGAAAAGTGACTCAGAGGCGAATTCAAACATGATTCTCTGTTATGTCTGTGGTTCTGAATAGAGAATGAGCCAGAACAGGTGTTCGCATCAACACATCTTTCTGTTTCTGCCAATAAACGTCTACACTTACATATTAAATTCTAATATAACTGCAGGTCATAAATTACACCTGGCAACAGAAGCTGCTGCTCTGGATCAATGAATCACTTCTGGAATGAAGTCTGACTGTGAAGGTTTCACTCTGATTGGCTTTATTGACATAAAAAAATAAAGGACAGCAGGAAGCCGACACATTCTCGCTCCCAACTCTTCACATATCAGCGTTTGGTTAGTGGCCCTACACATCAAACTGTGATGCTATAGGTGCCCCATCAGCATCAGTTTTTGGACGTCCAGGGAAATCCTGTGAATTTATGCTTGCTGTATAAACTCCGTTCACACCAAACAGTTCAGTTCGGTACGCGTTTTTTTTTTACGTTTCCACTGTGAAAAGTTGTGGATGGTACCAACAGAACCGTTCCGTACCGTCCCCATGTTTGGTCCCTCCTCTGTTGGGGTACCTAGCACACAGATGTGGTACTAAAAGGTGGAGCTGTGAACACTGCAGTCTGATTGGTCAGTAGAGGACGGTCACTCTGCTCAGGGCTGAGTTGTGTCTGGTTTTGAGGCTCATGTAACCACTGTTCATACTGTGGAGAGTTTTATTAGTAAACTGTAACTATAAAATGAAAGGATGTTTTGCTGCCTCTCACAGCAGCTGGAGTCTGAGAAAAAAACAACTGAATTCACCGGGTCGACTGCTGGCGATGTAAACTTGTAATGTTACTCAATGCATGAGTTGACGACGTATCTCAGTCAGCCCACCTTAAATATTTCAACTTTGACCATCACTTTAGTTTTTATATGACAGACACTTTTAGTGATGAGTGGATCTTCAAGCGTTTAAAAATCTATATTAATTTCGACCAGATTATGTGAAGGTCATATATTCTAATCCTCACTTCCTGTGGGCTACAGCAACACTAAACCCCTGAGCTTGCCTGAGAAGGACTAAATGCACAAAGCTGCTATTTTTAAATATCCCATGGAGAGAGACTCTCACTGCAGCCTGTTCTATTTTGTTCTGAAAATGTGGGCGTGCAGCCTCGTTCTGTGGACGATAAACCAGGTGCAGACTTCCATCTGTGTCACCGCTGATGAGGAAATACAGCGAGTGCTGGACGGAGCAGTGAGTGACAACAACACCACCCCGTCCAGTGTTTGCTCATTTTCAAAAAAACCTTCTAGGATGGAAAACGCTGTCAAACTAGAAAAAGATTAATCGCATTAATGTGGACGTAATATTGACCTCTGACCTCTACTTTGGTCTGTTGCTGTCTGTGTTGCTGTCTGAGAGAAAGGGAGACGGAAGGGTGGGGGGGACAATCTTCCATTAAATCACCTCAGCAAGCCCCTTCCTTACCTCACAGCACACACACACACACACACACACACACACACTGTTGACAGTAAGCAGGAGGGTGGAATGTTGAAGTATTTGCATGAGTCTGTCTGTTGCACGCGCACACACACACACACAGACACAGACACAGACACACACACACACACACACACACACACACACACACACACAATTGCTATCTGGTGCTGAATGTTCGCTCTGTTGGGGTCCAGTTACAGGGGGGAGGGTGGTAGTCCTCAGCAGCCAGCTTGTCTGTGTGTGTGTCTTGTCCTGCCGTCCAGCAGACAAAAGACACTCATGAATAGACATTGATAGAAAAATGTAAAGACTGGAAGGTGAACCTGTAACTCTCTCTACTGGCATTTACACTCTAGTTATGGTCATGTGTGGGACACATGTACAGTAAGTAGTATGATCATACAATCTACCAATATGTGGAAATTGCATAATTTTACCATCTTGCTATCGTCCACTAAAATGATATCTGGTTTGGCGTTTACAGTCTGTCTACTGATTTCATGTGAACGCAGCATGAGGCTACGTGCTGCCCTGAAATAACCTTCGATGTTATTCATTTGGATATTGTTACACGATGTCTACTATCCCATCGTGTTACCGTCATATAATGTAGTCCTTACTGTCGGCTTCTTGAAGCTATATTAACTGATGTCCAGAAACTATCTTACAAACACTGCAGCACTAAACTTGACCGACAGAGCAACAGTCTGTATGTTTACATGACATGGATTTAGTGTGTCAGTCCGACTAAAACCGGACATTTAAAATACATATAAACATGTTAGTCCAACTGAAATTCTACTAAATCTAATTTCTCAAAGTGGGACTAACACGCCCAGATAATGTGACTGGGAGTTGAATTCCTCCTGCATGTATACAGTCAATCAGATCCAAACTGGCCGAGGCGCACTGAGCATGCTCCACAGTTTCCACCTCGGGCTTTGACCTGGAAGTGGAATAGCATTAAATGTGTAACAGAAGAAGAAGGAGAAATGCACATCCAGAGCCGTGTGTTTTTGGACGGACGAGGAGACAGTTCGTGATGTGTCAGCACCAGTTAGCTGCTAGCTAACTGTTGCTAATTTGTTTGTCGTTTGTTTGGTCTGTGACGTAATAGGTCAACCGGTAAAAGCTCTAATGCTATCAAGCTGAAAGGGGTCATATCTCCACCTATTGTAGAGGAGTCAGACATACTTCGGTCAATAAATGGATTTCCCTCCCATGCTTGTATACTGGGACAAGGACAGTAGTCCGATTAAAAGGCCTAGTCGAGTTGTAACTGTAGCTCGACTTAACTGTGCATGTAAACGTACTGACTAACTAACAGTAACTAAGTGACTATGGTGTCTACCTGTAGCTGTTTGCAATTATGAATAAGGCTAGCTAGCGGCCAATAGTCAGGTCCAGCCCTCATGATGTTTTCATTGTTATTTCCTGTTAGCCTGAACCTTGGGCCATCATAATGTGCACCAACTCACTGCACATTCAGATTGTGGGGCGGCACGGTGCGCCCTTACATATAGAGGTGTGGCTACACCTGTTTCTCTCTTTTCCTCTGCTCCCTTCCTGGTGGATGTGGCCTGTCTGGCGTGGCCATCGCGGCACACAATCCTCTCCGTTCAGGATAAGCTGATAATGAGCAACCCCAACTCGAGGCCATTTGGTCTCAGGGGACCCATAAATAGTCATATAAGTATGAAATTTGGCAAGGAGTATCCTGACACAAAGGGGAAGGTAGCAAAATAAGATTCTGGGGCTTGCTGCCATTTTATTTCAAAATATTGCACACAACACAAACAAAACAATACCGCCTGTTTTTCCGCTTTGTCCAAATCTTCCTTAAAATTGATTTAAGGAATGATTATTTTAATTGCTTTGTGTTTAATATCACAGATTCATTTGTACAGAGAAAACTCCCCAAGTTGATGAGCTTCAATTTGAGGCAAAGTTGAAAATTGTCTTGAAAATTATACTTCAGGATCTTTTTATCCAATACTTCAAAACCACTTATTGGATCCCCCCCTTTTGACCTGCTGCAGTCCTTATCTTAATGAAATTAAGATAACCATTAGAGCAAGGGGACTGAAAGATAATGATGTAGAGTGAAAGAACTACAGATAGAGACCAGAGAGAGAGAGAGAAGGAGTAGGAGAAGGTAGGAAAAAGCTTAGGTGGAATTGGCCCTGCCCTGTTTGGTACCTTTTAATCAAATTTAAGTTCGTTTGCCCCCTCAGTGCGGTTCGTTTGGGCAGGTGTGAACACAACAATCACACTCCGAGACCTTCTTGAAGAGGTGGTCTCAGTCTGGTTCCAAATGAACTCTGGTGCGGTTGGTTTGTGGTGAGAAGGTGTTCCAACCTGGATGTGAAGCAACTGCAGTCACATGACACATTGTTTGGGTTAAACATGAGCATGTTACAGTCCTGGAGGATTATTAATGTGCACCTCCTCCTGTACTGCCTTAATATGCACATTCAGCACATCCAATGCATCAAAACATTGTTTTCTAGTTGGAGCCGCGCCTCGTTTTCAAACTGTATGGTTTGACTAAAATGAACAATGACAGCAATATAGTCCACGATGAGCAGCGCTAAAATCAACCTGCGTAGTTATCCCTCCATTGTGACATTAGAAAGTGTCACATTTATCTTGCAAGTGTACTCTTCTTCAACGTTTGCTTTACTTCCTGGATTTTTCCCACATGGAAATTCTGACCAATCAAGAGCAGCTTTCTCACACAAGGCATTTGATCTGGTCCTCTTGTAAATGCTGCCGTGAGAACACAAACCAACTCTAGGCAATTATACAACTTTGGAACAACATGAGTCCCTGATTCAGACCAAAGGAGACGACTCGAGGGCTGACAGCAGCCTTAGAGATCATGTATCTGTACCGGCACTACAAACTAAATCAGGTTATGATTATGAGTGTTTAGATAAAAGTAGAGAAAAGAACTGATGAGAGAGAAAACACAAACTGAGCAGGGAGACATAACCATGATAAAAAAGCAGAGGTGCAGTGAGTCCTCCTTCCAATAGTTTACACAGCACAGGGATATAAAAGCTCCCAGCCCGCCTCTCTCCCCTCCCCTCACATTTACTACCCTCTCCATGTTGTTTCTTCACTCCACCACCACCTCCACCTCCACCCTCCTCCTTTATCCCTCCCTTTCTCCTCCCTCCCTCTCAGCCAGAAGAGAGGAGTGATCAACCTGAGAGTTTAAACAAACCAGAGAGGCGGCAGCGCAGATCAGAGCTCACACACACTCACTCACACACACACACGCTCATACAGCTGTTCAGCGCTTAGGAAACTCTGGTGAGCTGTACTGGGAGCGAAGCTGAGGTAGGTTTGCTGCAGCTGGGAGAGAGGATTACCTCACTGCTGTGTTTTATGGCAGTTCAGAGATGTGTGCTTTCTTTAAAAATAGATTCTGTTGTTCAGTTCAATGCAGAAAGAGCAGCTGTGTTTGAGCTTAGTTTGTCATATTCTGGATTTTGTTCTAGATTCTGCATGAAATCATTTGACACACTCTGATTTAACTGTTACTATCCTGCATGGTTTGTAATGTACCTTCAATCATATGCCACAGATGGTGGGATTAAGAGATTGACAGCCATTCACAAGCTAAAGGTTAAGTCGAGTCTCTTTTGTACTTTCCAAACAGAAGACAGAGTGAAACGTCTGTTCTCTGTAAAGCAGAGTTTACTGACGGAGACACAGCCGGGGACGTCCCAGGACAGAGCTGAAGGAGTTGGGATAAAACAAACCAGACCTTTGCCCCGACCTCTCTCTGTCAGTCCCCCCTCCAGCCAAACCCCGACTGAAGCTACACATTCTCCAGAGGATCTCTCTGTCAGACGTTAGCTCACAGACTGAGAGGCTGTCTGGCCTGTTTCCAGAGGGTAACCAGTGGCTACAGCTGAACTGATGGAAGCCCCGACCCTGGCTGAGATGGGAGACTTGTGTCACCCCCGGTCTTCCTCTCCAGAGGGGGAGACAGTGTGTGCAGCTCTGGCCCGGTATGAGAACACTCTCCGGGATGCCATCAGGGAGATCCACGTGGACGTCAGCGCCTTTAAGCTGGGCATGGAGCGTCGTCTGGAAGAGACGGCCAACCTGAGCGGGCCTCTCGGACGAGCTGTGGCTCAGCTCCAGCAGGAGAACCGGCAGCTCAGGAGTCAGCTGGAGGCTCTGACCCGACAGGTGGAGCTGCTGAGTGGGATGACGTGTGACAGGAGCACCTTGCTGAACAACAGCCACAATCACAAGAACCACCTCAGTGACATTCAGGAGAACCATCAGGAGATTAAAGAGGTGATCTACGGGAAGGGTCAGGCCCACACTCACACTCACAGTCACAGTCAGAGCCAGGCTCTGCTTCACATCCAGCCCTGCAGCCTGGGGAGTCAAACCCAGACCTACAGCAGCCTCAGCAGTCAGTCCAGTCCTGCGTCCCCACCTGCCACCTTCTCATCCTCTCCCAGCTCCAGCAGTCCTCCTGTTGGCTCCAGAGTTACGTCCATGATGACGGGCCCACTGTCAAGCAGCAGCCCCTCCACGACCCGCTTCTCCAGTCGAGCCACATTCGCCGTGTCCAGCAAGACTAACGTGAGTACTGCATGTTTGTAGAGAAGAGATGGTGGATGCTTTCAGCCAAAGTCCAACATCAGTGTTTCCCAACGTTTAGTCTGAGCTGCTCCCACAGTGTCAAATGAACTACAGCGTCCTTAATCAACACCAAAATGTACAAACATGCTTTGATTTTAAATTCAATATTATTTAACACTATTGATTATATAAAAACATTTATTTTTGAAGTATCTTTCTCATTTAATTGAACTGTCTTATGTTTGGGTTGGTTTGGTTTCATACTAACTTTCGAGTTTACATTTTTTCCACTACCACTCGGAGTAGCAGAGGCTGGATGTTTCAACCATTTATCCAAGACTTAGCCTGCCTATTTCAACTGTTTATCCATTACTTTTACTATGATAAACTTTATTGAGACAATTATACAAGTTTACAAACCTCAACTACAGCAGCAAGTTGGTTGAAACAGACATTGTTTAGTATGTCAGGCTGCGAGCAACGATTGGATAATATTTCATGTTTTTTGTAAAATTTTTGCTGTTGAAATCATTATGTGTGCTCTGTATAAAACACCATTGGTTGCCTATACGGAACTTTGTTGAGCCTCTGATGTGACGAATCAAAGGTGGAGGTGATGCTTTTCCCCAGTTTTTCTCAAAAACTATTGGTCCAAAGAACATTAGCCAAATTGTAGACTGTCCTGTGGATATTCCCCCGGAGAATTTGCACGCAGATATGCTTTATCTGACTTAGCTTTATCTACAAGGCGAAAAGTGTAAGGAGCACTGAGTCTATATGTAATAATTTCTCTAGGTTGAATCACTGTGACGTTACGCTAACAACAACAATCACTTCCAGGTAGACAATTGGCAACTGGTTTGAATTGTGGAGGTCTGCAATTTAAAAAAAAAATCTGTTCAGCCATAAGTGGAGTTTCGATCTATTTGACGTTTGTTTTGCAGCTGACCACGATGGCTGTTTTGAACGGGTCCATGTCACTGGTTCGACAGCCCATTGGTTCGACATCCCATTAGTCCGACTGTCCGCGGTGCTGAACGGCTCGCGGCGGGCGTATGGTGCGCCGCGACCGGCTTGAGGCGGAGCAGGCTCACAGCTTATGTGTTTGTCACTTTCTTTTTCATTTTAACCCACACCATGATCTGTGGCACAAGTGGTTTTTGTGCCTAAACCTAACCAGACCTTAACCACAGGGCATCATGATGATTTCGGAATGGACTTCAGAACAATGGGTTTAATATGGTCGGAACAATGGGATGTCGAACCAATGGGCAGTTCCCGTTTTGAACTTTGTTGTTCATAGTGTGAACATAGACTATTACATTTAAAGCACAGACAGATTATAAAATCAGTGCTCAACAATTGTTTCTTTGATAACTGAAAATGAAATGAGACATAAAGCTGACTTGTCACAATATGCTTCCCACAAATTCGGTCATGAGGACCAGGCTGCTGGATTTTCCCAACTCCTGACACTGTAAAGATGAGTTGATTCTAAACACACATTAAACACACATTAAACATGGCTTAATAGAGACAGTTTCAAACACAAGTACACAAATCAGCTTCACTATAACTCGCAGCATTCACAGACAAACACTTGTCTTTATCTGGACACATTTTCCCCACAAATACAACATGCTAACGTTATTAGCACAAGCCTATGGCATTTCACATTGTATAAATTAGCTTAGCGGCTAGCAGACATTTCCTCTACTCATATGAAGCCAGGGACAACAGCAACATTTAACAAAGGTAACGTTATAACATTTGGCTCCATTACAACTCACAAGGTTCACTGACAAAACAACTGTCTTATACTAAACACGTTTTCCAAACAAATACAACATGCTAATGTTATTAGCGCCAGCCTATGGCATTTTACATTGTATAAATTAGCTTAGCAGCTTTGACTGACTTTTCCTCTGCTCATATGAAGCCAGGGACAACAGCAACATTTAGCAAAGGTAACATTACAAAATTTGGCTCCCTTACAGCTCACAAGGTTCACTGACAAAACAACTGTCATACTAAACACGTTTCCCAAACAAATGTAACATGCTAACGTTATTAGCACAAGCAGATGGCATTTTACATTGTATAAATTAGCCTAGCGACGAGCAAAGATTTCCTCTGCTCATATGAAGCCAGGATAAGACTTAAAATGCTATTTTTGTGGAGGCTTTATTGTCTTCACAATTTATTGTTTCTTATCTGTGAAATTAAATAAATAAAAGCTTTGTTTCCACTGAGGGAAATGGTTTCAGCTTACAGAAACAGACAGGAGGTCTGCGTTGCAGCGACGTGTAGTTACTCTTCTGGGGAGGTGCATGTCAGGCTACAGCGTAGGCTCTACGTCAATGCAGAGCCCAGGCCATGGGTACAGCGTTGATTTGACACAGAAGTATTAGTCCCCTGCCTTTTTGACTGACACAAGCCGTTGGATGGTCAGTCATCTACCCGTCCCTTGCCCCTGTTTCCTCATTGTCCTTACATTGTGGGTCTGTTGTTGTTATTAGTTCAGCTACAGTCTTTCCACATATCCCCTGGCAACTGTAAAAGTAGCCCTGATTCGAAAATACTTCTTTACGTGTCAAGAACTGCCTGCAGCTCAAGTCTTAACTGAGGCTCATTCAATCCACTCTGCAGTTTGTGTCCCCCTGGGCTTCTGCACACAGAAGCTCTCAACATATTTGTACCAACCCACCACGTCACCCTGCAGCGCCAGATACTTTGTAACATGGATGGAAATATAATATACAATAGCAGGATAGGTAATCCAGTAATTACGATGTTGGGAAAGAGCCTCTGTGGTAAAGAGGCAGAATGTGAGTTTGACTGAAGCTGTGTTGCGTTGTGGCTGCGTGGATGTGACATACGAGGCACTGGCCGTGTCACTGCGGTTGCACAATAGCCCACCGCCAGGATGCTTAAGGATTTATGAAGAGCAGTAACATGAGTGGAGCGGGCTCCTGGGAGGTGAGGTTACTGCGGCTGTGTGGTTTTTAGACCTGAGTCAAATATGTGAAATCAGCGTTGTGAAATGTAGGCTCTGGTTAGTCATTATCGCTGTCGTCCTGTGCAAACCTCGTGGGTCCGGTTTGGGGGAATTTTATGTTTAACCTCACCTGAACGATTGCATGGTTCTGGTTTGACAAAATTACAACCACTGGTCTTTTAAACCTCCGTCTAAACTTTTTTGAATAAGTTAAAAACTGATGGTGTCGAGTTAAAACCAAGTCTGTTTCCTCAGTTCCTGGAAAGCTGACATTCCTCCTGACACCACGGGTGTGTCAGAATTGGTTTTATGTTGTGTCTGTGTCTGGATTACATCATAGTTAATCATCGTTGATGGTGACCAGGCAGCCCGTGTCTCTGTTTTAGTGCGCAGCGGTTTCTGAGTTATTATTGGGGATAAATTTTTACTGTCACCTCGGGATGCTGCTCATGGAAGTAACATCCTCTGGAGTTGGATGTGTAACTCACATCCATGTAATCCATGTAATGAGTCCCTCACAGTAATTGCCCCTGCTCAAATCCTTGCATAGCTGAATTTGTTTCCTCTGTTGGCTCGTCTTGACTCTGATGAAACCAAAAAGCTCCTGGCATCTATCCATCCTGCGGTCCTGCATCACTCAGACACTTGATGATGAGTGAGCAGCTTTCATGGCCTTCGTCTGATTGTGGATTTATGAGGTTTTCAGAGCAGAAAGTTAATTCTGTTCTGTCTGTCTAAATATTTAGATAAAAATATACACAAGCAGTGAGGATCAAGATTTTTCTTTCCTCTTTTGTCTTCCCGTTCTGAGATGATTGAATAAATATTAGTGTGTTTCCGTGTTGTAACTCAGACCCTTCAGGAATGGCAGGCGTTATGATCTTGCAATGGCACAAATAAAGTCAAAGTTGCTTGCACTGTTCTCCAGAAACCTCTTACAGTGCTCTTGCAGCTCAGTCCAACTTGTCACTAATCATTTCTGGTGCTCTGCAATAACCAGATATCGACAGACATACCAGCCTGAGGTGTTTCCTACCAGACCGCGAGTAGACTGAACCGGTTTGTCAGTCAGCAGTGACTTTTATTTAGTGTATTTATTACCTAAAGTAAACAGTGAAACCAAAGACATGAAATCACATGTTAAACTGTTTTGCTTTACAAGTACTTCAAAGCCATGGTGGTTAACTTGACTGGCAGGAGGAAGTCGTCAGAGGATGTTATTTACTTCATTGCTCCGTCCTGCTGTGGAAACTATGACATTTATGAGGCCAGTATTGAGATTCTCCTTTTTATTGGGAGCAGAGTTGCTCCTTCGTGAAGCTCTGGAGTTTGTCTTGTGCGTAAACTCACAGCTGACACAAAGCTGGGACACATTACACATAAGCATACCTGTATCCATTCACCGCACACATCCTTTACAGATTGTGTGTTAGATGGACTGCAGCAGGCAGTGGCACCTCCAGAATTTTTTCCTAAGGGTAGCCACTGAAAAACCAAAAGCCAAAATCAAATTTCAGTAATTTGGGTTTGTTTTGATGTGTTATGTTGGTATATATATACATATAGTCTGGTTGTCCTTTTCCTTAAAAAGACAGTTATACAGCTTTAATTTGAGGTAGCACATCGGCTTTTTTATCTGTTGAAAATAAGTAATTTCTGTCACGCGACACTCATCAGAAGTTTGAGGCTGTGAAAGGCTGGGATTATCGTGCTATTATGCCCCCTCTCCATTTTGACTATGAGGTATGATCACGAAATGTGGAGAGAGAGTGATCTCACCTTTAAGCCGCCATGTAACAGTGCTGAAAAGGTGTCTAACAGGACGGCGACAAGACGGGACCATGGCCAGTATAAATGTGACGTTTTGACGATGTGTTATGTGTGCGACCTACCCGGGAGATTTAGAATGTAGCTGTTAGCGATCAGCAGCTAACTCAAATAAGTAAAACAGCGGCTGAAAATGTCTGAAAATTAGGAAAACAATGAGATTGGGAGCTCTGTACCCTCCGAGCAGAGGATGAGATCAGCCTCCATATAACAGCGACAGTAAATGATTGTTATTGACACATTAATGGCATTGTTATTGTTAATAAAGTGCTACTGATGAGTGTTTTTTATATCACACTAGAGACCGACAGAGTTGCGTAACATATCACACCCGTCACTTCTTGTACGAAGGAGGCATAAAGAAGTGACTTTGTAGTAGCTCTATAAAACAATCTCTGTGTAAAAAAGGCTGATGATGTAGGCGTCTAATTATTTTTGCCAGCTGGGGGGGCAGCAACTGAGCCAGGGGGGCCCTTACAGGGGGGGAGGGGGCACCACTGTATATGTGTATATATGGTATGGCACAGGTTTGTGACCTGATTTAAAGATATGAGGTCCTGATTTTCCAAAATAGTTCCGCAGTATTGGCTCCATATTTTACATAATGTTCCAGCATCTATTCAGTATCACAAGTCTTGCAAAGTACAGCACATGCACACATAGTCATACAGACACAGATAAGACCCAAAACATTTAAATACACAAGCACACACACAGGAACACATTATGCAAATAGCTGTTAGTCCTGTATCTGTAATTACCAAACTATGTGGTGGATACAACAGAGGAATGTTATCTTCTGTGAAATCATGTGGTCAGAGCTACAACACACAAGGGCACCTTTGTTTCTGGGAGATCCCCAGCTGTCAGCCAAACACACCGCTGCAGAAACACACAGATCGGATCAAACATGAGAAAATACTGCAAAATTATGCACCAGTGCACAAAGGTTTGCTCTGTGTGTGTGTGTGTGTGTGTGTGTGCTGGTTCCCTGCCTCACATCAGCGTCATGAGATTCTTTTGGGTCAGCTCAGTCAGATCTCGACACACTGCTGTTTGAATCATAATTGCAGACCGCACTTCCTGCCACATCCTCACCTGTCTCTCTGAGGGAGACGTGAGGAAGACACAGTACATAAAGTTCAGCTGACTGTTCAAACAGGCCTGATTGACACGATACACCGACAGTCACACACACCTACAAACACACACACCAACACACTGCAGGTATTCTCAGTGGCTCGAATCCAAGCTAACGTTATCAGTGCCAGAGAGATGTGTATAGGCGTGTCTGTCCTCCAGCCTGCGCTCCAGCTGTTACTGTGCACCTTCACCGTGACCTGCCAAGCTGACACAAGAGGAAACACACACACACACACACTCACACACATGCACGCTCACACAGACACACCTGCAGCACGTCAACATGTTCTCCTTCATATGGAAAACACACCTGCAGCATGTATCTGTATGACTTATGAATACTTACTTTCTTTTCTGATCTGTCCATCTCTTTTTTTCACCGTATTCTTCTCTCCGCTCCTCAAACAAAAAATCAAATTAAAGCTGCAAGCAACGATGATAGGAGCCTCGTTTCTTTATGCACGCCAGGATACTTGCGGGATGTCAATTGAACCTCCTTTCAGTGAAAGTTGGACACTGTACGCAAGAATGAGATGTTATTCCCTGTGTGGAGTTTGGGCGCTGGAAATGACCTATGGCACGTTTGTACCACTTCCTGTGGCCACTATGTGGTGCTAGAGAGCACACAGTAACTATCAGTCGTGTTGCTGTATATAAATTGTAGACCACACCACATAAATTTCATATACGCCATTTCCTGTTTCCAGTAGGTGGAGCTACACTATAACTTATTATTGGCATGTAGATGTGTTCAGGCTGGGACTCTTATCAAACCTGAAGTTTGGGGCAGATTGGACCATGCACAGTGGTGGCACAAACCACTTCCTGTTTTGTGTTGAAACATTAAATTTGATGTCTCGCCGAGGTCGCAAGGTTTGATGAAAACTCCAGCTTTTAACAACTATTCATGTTGAAGGTCTTTAGATGGTACAGACAAGATTTCAAATCAATAGGAATAAATCTCTTAAAGGAGTTCGTTAAAGTCCGACCCCTGTAAATGGCCAAAAATGCGCAGTAAATTAAAAATGGCTGACTTCCTGTTGGGTTTAGGGTTTGGCTTCAAGACACTTTTTTGTATGTCTTAGCATGCTACATATGCCTTCCAATTTTCATACACCTAGGTGAAACGTACTGTTCGGGCTACTTTGTTGAAGTTCTGTAGAGGGCGCTACTGAGCCATTTTCTTACATTCAGGGTTCCCACACATTTTCATGGACAAAATTTCAGAACTTTTCCACGACTTCTCAAGGACCCATACTAAAAAAAAATATAACAATAACATAGATGAGGCTGTTCTCATAAACTGTTGGTATGTTTTCCTACAAAAGTAACATACCAAAATTTGTACATAGAAAGGCTGCGATCATGTGACCAATGTTCTGATGGGAGTAAACAAGGAAGCAGTGCAGAGTGGTCTTGTAAGGAAACAGGTTGGGGTGGTGGATGGGTCACAGAAACCCAGACTTCCTTTGGGACCTTCCTTTGGAGATGGGTGTTCGGAAACCGTGTGAACTTTGAGTCATTTTACAACATGTCCTCACCATGTTTCTTTTCCTAAACCTAACCTCTGTAACTTAACGTTAATTACGTAACTGTGCGTTAAGGATATAACATCATTCGTGGGGTGCTAATTTGTAGGATATCGTACAAACCGTTCTATGAGGATACATTGTATAGATATAGTGAAAGGGTCAGTTTTGCTCTCTGTCACAGTAACCAGGGTTCCCGCACATTTTCATGGACAAAATTTCAAAACTTTTGCATGACTTTTCAAGGACCCATAATAAAATTTTCATTTTACTGTGTCTGCTGCACATGCTGGCCTGGTTACGATACTTTTCTACACACACACATGCAGGAGAGTCTCACTTCCCATAACAGACACCACCACACTACGTCGCATATACACCTAACGTCTAAAAGCAGAAGGCTTGGCTGGTATAAGTCATGGAGAATGAGGACCGTGCAAGTTTTCCATTTGTATCAAGCATCAGATAAGTTGTTTGAGTTAATTTGCCTTACTTGACATTGCATGTCCTTCGATGCGACTCTTGCACATCGCAATGTCGATGCTGAAACGATATATCATGCAGCCCTAAGTTACAGACATACGTTTTTTGAGCAGGTCTGTTATGTGTGCAAAGTTTCATGAGTTTTCGAGCACCTCTAGCGCCTCCAAAATGCGACTGATTGCCCAAAATAATAATAATTACTTCAGTTTCAGTCGGGTCCTTGAAGAGTTCGGTGCTGAGGCCCCAATGAAAGCTGAGCTGAAATGTAGCTGTAATGTCCTTATTGGCCTTGATGATAAATGTTTTGCAATATTTGGGAAATGTTGTCATAATTTGCCGCTGCTGTTCCACTTTTCTGATTCACTACATCGGAATTTGCATAAAAATACTTGAATGGAAACCCAGCTGTGTATTAATGTGTGTGTGTGTGTGTGTGTGTGTTTCCATCTGGAGAGTTTTTGGGGTCTGTAGAGACGCAGCTGTGTGACTCTTCTCTATTGTCCTCAAATGGTTCTGGGCAACAGGAATTAGTCCAGATTAGGATTAGGGCAAAGACCCAAGCCTCCACAACAATGTCTTCTCATCCTCCTCTGTTTCATACACACACACACACACACACACACACGTCAGCAGACAACTCCACTGTTGCCAATTACAGTGCCAAAGCAGCCGTCTCAATGGGCCATTGTGTGGGTTCTTGTGCTTCATTGGGAATACATTGAGTGTGGAGGGATTACAGAGTCGACCCTCCTCTTCTTCCTCCTCTCTGACTCATTCCTCTCCTCTTCTCCATCTCTCACCCACACCCTTATCTGACCTCAGCAAATGTTTCACCAGAAGCTGATACTCTTTATGAACTAGAGATGACAGTTTGTGAGCCTACACATTTTGAAGTTTCATCTGTTTGACGAATTAAAGTTCAGATGTTCAGCTCAAAAGTTTAACTTTAATAGCAGAAAAAATAAACACATAAATAAATTTACCTCAGGATCAACCTGAGGTGCACTTAATGCTTTTTCTGGGACTATGAACATCTCACTGTCATCATCAGCAGAGTTGCTCAGTTGTCATGGATATGACCGGGACCTAAATATGGAATTCTGGTTGCATGATAACAGGTGCTCATACATTGTCGGTGATCACATGTGGTTGAAAGCTCCGGAAAAACTAGTAAGTGGATCTTTAGTTAAAGGGACGTTCCACCAATATTACATCTAATAATGTACACATTGTGGTTAGGACCACTCTTAGCCCGTGTAGAAGGAAGCGTGCATCTACTGCTAGCCCTCCTCGCCAACCCGGTCTCACTCCAAAGTCATTGAATACGTGGACATGATATGCAGCCAGTTCCAGCAGCGTCAGGGGGGAAACAATGTAAGTTAAGGGGGCAAAAAGTCCTTTTTAAGACAGGCAAAGTTGCAGTAAAGTTGCGCTGATTGGACAAAACTGCAAGGTCTCACAGAATTCAAGAGGATTAGCCAAATTTGCGTTACTTGTTGCTGTAACAAGAGATGGATCTGAGGTTTGGTGCAGTGTCTGCAGTGATGCGGGCACTGTGCCGGATCATTGTGGTGAAGAGAGAGCTGAGCTGGAAGGCAAAGCTTTTGATTTACTGGTCCATCTACGTCCCAACCCTCACCTATGGTCATGAGCTCTGGGTAGTGACTGAAAGAATGAGATCGCGGCTACAAGCAGCCAACATGAGTTTCCTCTGTGGGGTGTCTGGGCTCAGCCTTAGAGATAGGGGGAGGAGCTCGGACATCTGGAGGGAGCTCGGAGTAGAGCTGCTGCTCCTGCACGCCAAAAGGGGTCAGTTGAGGTGGTTCGGGCATCTGATCAGGATCCTCCTGGGCGCCTCCGGTTAGAGGTGTTTATGGCGCATCCCACTGGTAGGAGGCCCTCAGTGCGGGGTCTGGAAAGCGTCACTGGGGAGAGGGACGTCTGGAGTACCTTGCTGAGCCTGCTGTGCCCGCAACCCGGCTTCGGATAAGCAGTTGAAAATGGATGGATGTTAAGAAGTTGCTATCACAACATGGCAACTTCCTGGTTCCTGATTTTTGATTTGTGGTGATCTGCTCCTTTACCATTATTTCAGCAAAATGTCCTCATCTTCATCGTTGTGTCTCTGGCCCTGTTTTCTGTCACAGAGACACACACTCTTTCATTTTCCTTCTTACACATACCTTTTCAAACCACACCTGTGCCACTGAAGACTCCACCACTGCAGAGTGTTAGACACAGTACATTCCTCTAGCGCTGCATGTTTGAGTTCATTAGCAGATGAACAGATCAGATTAGTGCGGTCAGGTCAGAAGGTTATCCACTGTTCTCGTCAATGCACAGAAACAGGGTGATTTATGGCTCAGAGCAGCGCTTGCATCACAGCTTATGTAAAAAGTTTGAAGAGCTGAATTGAGGGTTGTGTTTGGTCTCAAGGACGGGCTGTATTGGTGCTGCAGGAGTTTCCACTTACAGGCGTCACATGCTGCAGTTAAACGTCAGTAAATCGTTACCATGCACATATTGAGGTTTTCCTATTGTCATCAGTGTGGTACAGACTGAGCAGACGATTTCATTGGTGGCTGAAAGAACAAAACCCCTTTCAACAGATTCTTGCAGGAAGCAACAGGATTTATGGGAAATGTGGTTTTAATTTGGAGACACATCTGTACTCACAACGCCGCTGCTGCGAGACAGAAGCTACGTATTGTCTCCACCCCTGTCTCATTTTGAAAGCGATTACACCACATTAATTTGGTTGTTTTATAATGTAGTATTAAACATTTAAGCTGATATTTGATTATCTGATTTCATCCTACAAGTTACATGAATAGTGATATGTGTGTGTGAGTTAGTACAAATTCCATCAGGTTGCACTCCCCCTGACACTCCCTCCATCCCTCCCGCGCACCCATTACCTTCGTCTCCCACTAACATTACACAATTTCACCTTGATGCTATCTGTTTCTGTTTTAGTTTAGTCACAGTGTGAGAATCGACTGATGCATTATACTAAAACGTGGTGATCCTGGTCCAGACTGAATTACACTGTGATTACCGGCTGCTGGTGCACAGACCCACCTTTAGCATCAAGTTATGGAAAAGCTGAAACAATAATTGTGTGTTTGCTGCAGTGTATTTATACACATGCTCATTCTGTACATGTGGAGGTAGATTTTCCTGCATGCTGTGATGTGATGTAGCAGCTAGCTGGTGATGTTTTGGACCACATGAAGAGATGTGGTCGTATTTATGTTGTTCGATTCACTTTGAGAAAACTGACCCTTATCCTGTTATCTTGTTCATAGTAAAGATGTTATCTATCAGGCTTCCCAGGGTCATGATGAAAACCCTGGAAAGGCCATATAATTTTACAATCTCATTTTCCAGGCATGGAAAAGTCATGGAGTTAGTTAAAAAGTTTTGGATAACTCATGGAATTTCATTGAATGAAACTGATTGTCACAGTAATCTTCTGGGATAACTTTCAACATTATGTAACATTACTGTAAATTTATTTTCTGTGAGTTAGCCATTGACATAACGTAGCTCTGATATGCGTCAACCTAGGGCTGAACGATATATCGTTTCAGCATCGACACTGCAATGTGCAATAGTTGCATCGAAGGATGTCATGTAAGACAAATTAATTCAACTTATTTGATGCTTGACACAAATGGAAAACTTGCACAGTTCTCATTTTCCATGACTTATAGCTTTTAGACTTTACGTGTATATGTGACACAGGGGCGAATGCTCTGAGACAACAAGGGAGGCTGAACTTCCCCTAAAATTCCATAGAAGAAATTGTCAAATATGCACTATTGAACTTACATTAAAATAAGAATTTCCATTGCATTAAACGTGCGTTAGGATGCGTTTCATATCATGACTATGATGTTCAAACGTCAGCTGTTTATCACCAGTTTCCCAACGGGCCTCCCTGTCATACATTCTCGTGTCAGCACGGTGGACGCGGAGCCTCCAAGCATTCCTATGAGACAGCGCTGAGCAGGTTTTTTCATGCAGCAAAGCGAGACGCTCATTGGATAAATGTGACACAATTGTCACTTCCAGGGAGGCTCAGCTTCTCTGGGACCTCATGGAGCGGTAGGCAGGAGAGGACGCTCGGTGTCTGCATGATGATTGGAGGAATTGTCTCAGAGGCTGAACCCCTTTGTGACTGACAGCGCTTTGGAAATACACACCGGCATCGGTGCATTTCGTGCTCAGTCCCATGCAGATATTTCAAAAGCGATATAGCTCATTTTCACCGTTAAACCCATCTGAAGATCTTTGAGGTTTGTGTTGCTGTGGTTCTATGGCATGAGTGTGGTTGAACAACAGCTTCAATTAAATGTTCCTTTTATAAGTTACTGCCTCGCTACAATATGACACATTTTACGATGTAAATTTAACGTGAGCTTCCCCTGTTTGAAAGACCAGCAGCCGCCACTGATGTGACGTAGTGTGGTGGTGTTTGTTGTGGGAAGTGAGACTCTCCTGCATGTGTGTGTGTGTAGAAAAGTATTGTAACCAGGCCGGCAAGTGCAGCAGACACAGTGAAGTGCATGCTTTTACAAAATGCAGTTTTCATTATGTCCTCAAAAAGTCTTTTCGCAGTGATTCACAATTGTTGAAAAACCTGTTTTATTGACTGTTATATACCGTCATAGACTGCTGACTCCTCCACAAATCATCTCAACTAAGCATTACAAGCCTTATCGTCTGTTACACGCCACATTTTTTACTTTGTCATGACTCAAAAAATGACATCCGTAGAAAGGTTTGGTCTCATTTTGACCTGGAGCATCTGCAGATTAATTCTGTACCTGACATGTTATGAGCCACTTAAGCTAGGCATGATATGAGATGAATAAATCCCTATCTTTGTTATTTTTGCTGCCATCTTGACTGGAGGGATCACTTCACCGGACGCAGCTGAGTTGCATTCCAGCTGTAGTTGCTGTGACCCGTTTTTTGTCCCCTGCACGTCATCATACCACACTGGGAGGGATTCAGAAGTGGAGCGTTTTGTCCGCCTGACTTTACAGACCTACAGATTTTGATGATTTGGTCATTTTTCCTTGACGATTTGTGCTTCCAACCTAAAGAAAATAAGTAGGCTATGTAGATAAACGGTTTCAATTTTATGGCTGAAATCCAGATCAACAGCTTTGGCCAAACTCTTAGATATCCTCATAAGACTGGTTAGGTCAAAAATTGGTGCAAACATAACCTCTGTCAAACAGACAGCAGAGGCAGGAACTATTACTTTTTCTTCGACACAGAAACTAAGACAGATCCTTCCTGTACAGAAAATGCTTTGATTTTGGTTAAAATGTCACCTCACCACACTCAGAGACACTTCAGCCAGAGACTCTACACATTAAATGCTAATTAAATCAACGATACCATCAGTACAGCACATGGCATTAAAGTACTGTATCAGCAGAGTGATAATGAGGAAGTGTCAGCTGATGACACACCTACATGAACATGATTGGATGTTTCAGTCAGCTGGTGAATGAGCCGATGGTGGTGGAGCATGAATGAAACATCTGATGCCAATCAGCTAATTCAACCATAACTTCAGCGTTCTGCCTGAACTGACGCTCTGCAGCAGTCGTACCTTTAGGAATGTGGTGTTGAGTCTCTTACGCACACACTGATGGTATTGTTTAGTGAGGGGCTTTAGATGGAAAGGATTTATTTCAGCATATAACCAACTATACTCAGGGTTCATACAGTCATGAAAGACCTGGAAAAACCATGGTATTTTAGAATTGCAATTTCCCGGCATGGAAATTATGCTAACCACAACAATTAATTTCATTACAGACAACACAATTCCACGAGTTTTCCAAAACTTTGAATGATTTTTACTAATTGCACGACTTTTCCAGGCCTGGAAAATGAGATTGTGAGATTGTGATTTGTGCTCCATACCATGTGATATGGTCTTGAGTCAAATAAACGAAATGAAACGAATGAAATTCAATGACTTTTCCAGGTTTTCCATGACTGTTGGAATTCTGTTCATTGGTTAAAAAGTGTATGAATCCTGAATATGTAGCGTTACAGAAACGTTTAATGCTTTATAATAGTTTGTTTTATGGTTTGAATGAAAATAATTCATTTAAAAGCTTCATATAGATTTTGTAGTGGTGTTTTGTTTGTCTCCATGACAACGATATTTGACATTTACAAGCTGTCTCTGCTCTCTGACCATCTCTGATACTGCGACTGTGCGAACTTCTTATCTGTGTGTTTGTGTATCTCTATGTAGCGTCTAGCAGCACTCATCTGTCCATCTATCCATCCATCCGTAGACTCCTCCCTATCTCTGTGGCCCCTTCCTCACCCTTTCACCCCTACCCCAGCCTCCCCCCTGAGAGCTGGGCTGCATTTTAAGGCTGGATTCCTGGCACCAACCCCCCTACGTGGCTATTAATACAGCCATGAGCAAGACAGAAAACAGAGCCTCCAACACACACTCACACGAGCATGCTCTAAAATGCCAAATATATGAAGTGGCTTTGGAGTCTAATTTAAAGAGCTGTCATGGACTGATTCATCATTTCACCATTTATCATTTCACAATCCGCTCTGCACCGTTGTTGGTCTCTCTGTCTATTATTACAGTAATTTGCACGAGTGGTTTGGCAACATAAAAGTCTTATCAAGGCCAGTTTGAGTTTGGCAGCGTCTTATTCTGATAAAGACATGCTTTTAGCACCAAGTTAAAACAGATTTGGACTAATATAAACGAAAGAAACTGAAAACAGGGTACAGCTGAGGAGGAAGCAAATGAGTGCATGTGTGTGTGTGCGTGTGTGTGAGTGTGTGTGTGAGTGTGTGCTGGGGGTTTAACAGAGGTATGCGGCCACTCCCTGGCTACCCCTGGCTCTTTTAATGACTTCCAGACAATAGGCCGTGTTCCCGTCATCATCTCTGTGGAAACAGGTTAATAACTGACTGGCCGGTGGGACAGCTCGCCCCTGCTGCCCTCTGGAACCAGTAAGCCTTACTGGAAGTCAACCTCAGAAGTGGATTTTAAGGGTTGCCTCTTTGGCTACGTCAGCTCAATCCACCATGGGAATACTTCACAATTTCATTAAGCTGCACTCAGATCCAGCGTTCTGGAATAATGCCCAGGAGGCACTTTAAGGAAAATGGGTTTTAAAGGTTGGGTGACACGGTGCAGGGTCATCTGTGAGAGAGCAGGGGTTCCTGGAGTTTTCAGCTTTTGTCAGACATTAAGTCTCCTGCCGCAGGAAGGTGACCCAGATATAACTGGTACTCTGGGCATTCAGGGGCTCAGGAGAAGTAGGAACATGACCCAGAGTTAATCTATGAGCCTGTCAATCACTGTGAGGATGAAATTCAAAATGTAAACCCTCCAGAGGCTGGACGATGACATGCTGGAGGTGAAACCACATAGATGTTTCCATAACAAGATGAAACTGTTTCGAGCCCCGCGGGGAGATGGAAGCATCGCAGCAGCTACAATAACAATATACAGTGAGTTTGAAAAACTAAAATAACAATGTATATGAAAGGGTTAATATTTAGATAAAACACAGCTGGCAAATTCAACACTACGACATGGTATGTGGCAATATGTGAATAAAGAAAGAATAAATAGTGGCCTTATCAGAGTGTGCAAAAAATGGCATTGCAAAGAAAACAATATGTATGATATGACTGTATATATCCAGTATGGATGAATCACTGAAGGGGCCTATTGGGCACAGAACCAGAGACCCGAAGCATCAGGGGGCCCCATGGTCTTCACTTGCAAAATTGCACTTGAATTAACAAATACAGAACCAAGACAAGACTCAAAATGAACACAAAGAGACACAAAATAACGACAAAACATACAAAACAACCAGATGGAGACACAAAATGGCATAAAGAGACATAACATTACTTCAAAGATTACCTCGAAGAGAGACAAAATAACCACAGGCAGACTCAAAATGACTTCAAAGAAGCACAAAATGTCTGAACAAGTCACAAAATGACCTCAAGAAACGTGAAAGAACCACAAGGAGACACAAAATGACAAAAAAAGACATGTCAGAGATATAGAAATACCTCCATAAGACACAAAATTAATCCAAAGAGACTTAAACAACTACAAAACAACCACATGGAGATACAAAATGACTACAAAGAGACACAAAATGGAGTAAAGAGACATAAAATTACCTCGAAGAGAGACAAAATAACCACAGGCAGACTCAAAATGACTTAAAAGAAGCACAAAATGTCTAAAAAAGTCACAAAATTACCTCAAAGAAACAAGAAACAACCACAAGGAGACACAAAATAACTACAAAAATCACAAAACTCTTTCAAAAAGGCACAAAATGACTAAAACAAGACTCAAAGTTACTTCAAAGAGACACAAAACAATCAAAAGAGACATAAAATCACCTCAGAGATATAAAATTACCTCAGTAAGACACAAAATTAACTCAAAGAGACTTAAATGACTACAAAACACCACAAAACAGCCACATGGAGACACAAAATGACTACAAAGAGACCAGCTGGGGCCCTTCTGTGTGAAGTTTGTATCTTGTTCCTGTGTTTTTCTGACTTCCTCCCACAGTCCAAAGACATGCAGATTAATTGGTGACTCTAAATTGCCCGTAGGTGTGAATGTGAGTGTGAATGGTTGTCTGTCTCTATGTGTCAGCCCTGTGATAGTCTGGTGACCTGTCCAGGGTGAACCCCGCCTCTCACCCAGTGTCAGCTGGGATAGCGACCCTTAAAAGGAGAGGTGATTATGGAAATTCGGTCTGGACCAAAGTGGTGGGCAGAGAAGTCTGATGGAACCAGATCTGAATTTGATAAAACACCAGTATTACCAGAGATAATGGTCCAATCCCACGCCACATTACCACTACTCTCTATCACACACACACGTACACCACCTGTCCAGCGCTCTCTTTAGACCTGGTGGTGAAGGAAGAGGTGACACAGCCTGTCTGTATTCTCTGAACTTTAACCTCCCAGAGGTCAGCACGTCAGACTCCCCCGCCTCCTTCTGCCCTCCTCTGCCTCACTGCCAGGAACAGAGGGGGAGAGGAGGAGGATGATGATGGAGGAAGGGAGGTGGACAGGGGAGACAGGGGAGTCACTCTCTATTGTTGCCATATGTTGGAGCTAGACGTTACAGACAGGGGAGTACAGGAGTGAAAAATGATCTTCTCCCCACAGCTAGCAGGACCTATTGCTCATAGATACGCAGCCTGGAGGAGACTGAAACCATACTGTTCTTCTTCTATGATTTTAATAAATGTTACACAGTAACTTAACCAACAACAGACAGGCAAAGCATGATGGGAGAGTGGGAGCAGTTAAAGATGTATTCTATATAATCATAGTGTTATGTGTACTACAAATGCACAAAATATTATATTTATGTTTCTTTGTTTGCAAAAAGTCATTCAGAGCATTTGTTGTTGAAGTAAATAAATGTCAATTCAAGGTGTTATACTGACATAGTGCTTTTATTTTGAAAGAGACTGTATGCAGACTGTGAGAATGTGTTGTTTTGGATCAGTTGCACCTCAGAAAGGTTGTTAGTGTTGTATTATTTGAGAGGGGTCTTGGTCTCAAGACCATTTTTTTGAAGGTGTCGTTTCGGACATTTGCACATTTTACTTGGTCTTGGACAAAGAGGACTTAGACAGGATAAGACAGATCAAGACAACAACCTCTACCGCCTCCTCGTTAATGGATCTAAGCATCAAAATGAGCCTGACCAGGCCTCAAGGCCCAACGTCTGGCCACTAGATGTTTGCTGGCCCCCTTGGTCTGGCTCCAGAGGGGGACCCTGGTAAGGCAAGGTACTCTTTCCCCAAATGTGCCATTTCATTTAAGTCTTTTTGAACCGTTCCAACTCTGGCCCCTCCCCTGGGACCACTATCTTAGCCCTTGGTAGGGAGACCCTACCAAGCTATACGCCCCAGACAACACAGCTCCCAGGATCACAGGGACACGTGAACCCCTCCACCACATAAGGGTGGTGATTCTTGGAGGAGCTGGAAAGCATTGCTGGGGAGACAGGCATCTGCGATACTTTGCTCAGCCTGCTGCCCCCGTGATCCAGCTTCAGATAAGCGGTTAAAAATAGATGAACTTCTGTTTTCACAGAAAATGATGCATACAGTCCTCTTCAAAATAAACGTATGTCTGGAGTTGTTTGACCCATCCACCATTCCTCCCGCCCACCTCATAAGGACTTTCTCGCTCTTAATACTACGGTAGCTACGGTATACGATGTCCAGTGACAAAGCAGTGGTATTTTACAAATTGGGAATGAGAACGGGCTGAAGGGTCAGGTGCATCCAGGGCCCTGAACACAACATGTAGGTCACACATGTTGTTTGCAAAGCTGACATTTTGGCTGTAGGCGCACTTGAGGAAAGATCATGAAATGTCCCAAATAGAAAGTCTTCATCCTCATGAGGGCATGAATTTGTTCAGTAATTGTTGTTGTTTCAGACCCGAAGAGACGGGCTCACCGACTGACATCACCGTCCATTGTCTCAGCCGTGGGTGAAGTAAGCACTGTCTGTACCTCGCACATAAACAGAGAGAGCCACAGATTGTTACAGACCTCAAAAACACAAATACACTCGTGGTTTCAGATGCAGTTTGCAGAGTCGCACATGTGAAATCATGTCTTGCACCAGCCCACACTGTACCCTGCATTCAGCAGTACTGTGTTTATGTAGAGGACTTTTCTCTGTACAGTCGCTCTCACCTGCAATTAGGCTTTTATAAGCTCTGGGTTCAAAGACTGTGCATATTTTCCACTCCCAACCCAAAGAGGTATTCCCTAGCAGAGAAATTGCAGGCTGTGTGAATGTATTTGAAGAACAGGTGGTTTGACTGTGTCTTTCCTCCTCTGAGAGGATTCCTCCGTAGACTCCCCGGAGGAAATTACAGAGCAGGAGTCCTCTGTCACTTACAGTTTCCTCTGATAGCTAGGGAGAATCCAGCTGATGTCTTTACAGTAGCTGTGTGTACACCAGAGCGTGCTGCTCGCTCCATATGTTACATATACTGTTTTTTATTGGTCTTATAGTCAAATACAAAGTCATTGGCTGTCAGTTATTTACTGATGAAGCAAACTGTAAGCCTGTTCTGTCACCTCTCTGCTGCTGCACAGCACAAAGACTTCACTGTAGAATCATATGTGGCGTGAAGACAATCTTGGTGTTGATACCCATTCCTACTCCCCATCACTGTGTAGTGCTTCGGAGGAGAGCAGGCAGCAGCTCAAGAGAAAGACCTTTGCTCAGCGGCTGTAGTGGTTTGAATTTGGACAGCGCAAACCCCCCTAAAGCTCGACGCTCAGTGCACAAGTCTAGTTTACTCTCAGACAAACTGAATTACAATATGCTCAAAGTTAATTTGGGGATCTTTGCCTAATGACACCAAAATGTAACTGCCTACTCCAGCTTTAGTTGTTAACAGTCCAAAAGATGCACAATATTAGCTTAGATATTAATTATGTGACAGAAAGCAGGAGTTTAAAAACTAACACTGATGAACACCCTTAATTAAAGCTGAGAGTTGGCCCTTTAAAAGTCACCACCATTGTTTCATTTCAAATGCACCATGCTGGAGTGCAGAGCCAACACGTCCATGTGTCACTGTTGTGAAACTCTTAGTGCACTGTGGGTTTCCCAGCGATACCCTCACCAAATAGTCACCCTCCAGCAGCCGAGCCGTCCTGTCCACACCTCACCCCCACCCCTGCAAAGTCTTTATTAAAGTGTCAGTGATGAAGATGCTTCTGACAGCTTCACAATATCCTCCGACTAAACACAGGACGTGGCGCTCATACCTCCTCCTGTTTGAATAGACGAGTTTCCCAGGGCTCGTTGTTCCAAGGCAAACAGACAATAATGAGGCAAATATTCTGCTATACATTTTGTTAGCCCTACATGTCCAAACCTCCACTGTGTTAGCATTTTAAGAGGAATGGGAACTGTATGGAAACAATAGGATTCGGGTAATACATCATAATGTATCAGGGCAAACACTTTGTTAATTGATGGTTCTTACTATATCTAACAAATTAGTGCCTCACATATGACGTACTTTATGGAAGGTCTCATAAGTTGTACCTAAGGGTCACTTGGTCTCACATGGGCCTGAACACCGGTCTCCTGGGGGAAAGTCCTGTGTTTGTTGCACCCATCCACCGCCCCAACTTTCAGTCTTTATACGATTCCATCTTTATTCCTGTCGGTGCATTGGTCACATGATCGCAGCCCTCCCGATCATGTGGGTAATACACAAATTACTGAGAGGGAGAGACGCTGTGCTGCTGCCAGAGGAGCCGCTGAATGAGTTCCCTCTGAGCGGTAAGCCACAAAAAGAGTCTGAGAAGTCCGGGGCTGTTCATAAAACATTCAGAAGTTTATTCCACACTACTGAAGCTGCTCCTCTTTTTGTAACCACCGCAGAGTCGGTAATAATTTCACTTTCAGCATGTTCTCCCTGTGTCAGCGTGGGTTTCCTCCAGGTGCTCCAGCTTCCTCCCACAGTCCAAAGACATGCAGGTTAATTGGTGACTCTAAATTGTCCGTAGGTGTGAATGTGAGTGTGAATGGTTGTCTGTCTCTATGTGTCAGCCCTGTGATAGTCTGGTGACCTGTCCAGGGTGAACCCTGCCTCTCACCCAGTGTCAGCTGGGATAGGCTCCAGCACCCCCATGACCCCGAACAGGATAAGTTATCGAAAATGAATGAATTAAAAATTATATAGGTATTATGGTGAATTATATATGGCACACCTCTACCTAGTAGACATACAAACAGTGCCTGACCACCATTGCGTTGAAGCTAACTTTTGGCAGAGTACAAGTCTATGCAATATATTACCAGTACCAGCTGGCAGCCCTGTGTCACATTTTCGGTAAGCCCAGTTTACGCTATATGGAAAGTTAGCGAACAGCTGTTCAGAACATGTTTTGATTAAAATGTGTTTGGTTAAGTTTGTTTCTTGCCAGTAGTCATATTGCCAGAATTTTATTTGGGTAATTAAGCTAAGTCTGCAGAGAACAAATCTGGATTCGTCCAACGTTGACCTCAGTGTGGCTACATCTGACTGACAGGGAGAGATGTCCAGAAAAGATGGCAAAAACTTAGTTTGATCAAACTCCCTCTCTACCTTCCTTTTTTTCTTCCCCCTGTGTCTTTGCTCTCACGCACACTGAGGGCTTTTCCACATTTTCTGCTCTGTTTCACTCATTTCATCCAAACATTTTATTAGTTCCCCTCTCATGATGCAATGAGGCGCTCTGGGGGAGTGAGGGATTTGTTGTTCCCTTAAGAAAGAAAAGGAGCTTTTGTCTGCCCACCCCTATGTCACTCCATTATGAGACTGTTTTGAGACAGATTGTTCATGTACCCACATTTACAGGTTCATGAAGTGTGTTAAGAAGGTGACAGCTGCTAATGGCAGCGCAGACTAAACAACTGGTCAATCAGCTTTGTCTGATTTACTTTATAGACGTCAGGGACAAATTAGGGTGAAGCTAAATGTAAACACCTCCTATACGTCCATCCAGGGTCTCCTACACAAGTGTCATCTTCGCATGATGGCTTCTGCTTTTAGCCACTTATCAGCAGACTGCGAACACTCCAATACACACGTGTCTGCCAGTAAGGACAAACGTGACTTGTAGTGCAGCACTGACTGATGCAGGTTTGTGAAGCTGCTGTCAGCTGATAGGTTGAGGTGATGATATGTTTAAATTTGACTCCTAATTTGCAAGGATACAGAGTTTCATCCAACTCCTCGAGGTGAAAAAAGGTCAACTCAGAGCAGATGACAGGAGGTTGTCAAACTGCCCCTGAGTCATCCTAAAATATGCCTGGAAACATCCATGATGGAGGAGAAGCTCCTGGACCAACTGGTGGTACTCCCCATGACCAACCCTCTTTTTTAGGGTCTCATGTACCCACACAGATCTCTGTTTATCTGCTGACAGCCTCTCACCCTCAACCAGAGCTACAGACAGCACCCTCTGCCTCAGCATGTCAGCGACTACACACTGATTACTGTGAAATAAATAAAAATAAATAAACCATAGATTGATTACATGGAAAGGTTAGGGTAAGGAGTGTTAAGTGTTTTTTTTTTCCTAGTGAGAGAAAAAAAAGGGCAGTGCACCTCACGTTTTGCAACTTGGAAAACAGTTTCTGTGTGATCAACAGGGGCTTCGAATGCTGACGAAGAAAGAGAACCAAGAAAATTCCTTATGTCCATCAAATGCTCGAGTTCCTCCATGAGTCAGAAGTTATGAAGGACACAAGACATTTACAGAGGCAACACTGTCATTGATGAAGCTAGAAGTAAAATGTGATATTGTCTCAATAAGTTTTTATCTCAGCTTTGTTCTGAAACTCCAGAGGCTTTGTGTAACTTGGAAAACTCAAGACTCCGTCACATTTATCTGATTTAATTGCCTTCAACATGAAGAACATTTTCCACTTGTGTAGAGCGCACAGCATTTTCTTTACGACAAACAGATGCAGATAGCTATCATGGAGCAGCTGTACAGAATATTTACTCAGGTTTTCACTGCTGATGAAGACATATATCCACACCTACTCAATGTATAAATATTTGCTGTGTAGCAGCTGCTAGCAACAATATTGACCTCTGGTAGAAGGCTGCACTCGAGAGCTTCCTGGCTACGATATATATCAGTCGGTCCTGTGTTTACAGAGTAAGGAAAAGGCGGAGTAGCGTCTTTATTGCTCTTTTCATTCTAATGACGAAACAGCACATAAACCAACAGGAAGAAAGTGGATAAAATGATAAAGCACGGATGAAGAAATGCAATATTTGAACTTTTCTCAAGGCCAGGGAGAGGGTGAAACAGATTTGAGTGCAGGGCTCCTTCTGATCGATTGGAGAAGCTGTCTTGCTGACATTTAATAAAAGCTGATAATCCTCAAAACAATAAATCAGTCCATCAACTGGAGAGTAAATCCAGCAGGTATCAGTTGGTGTGTGTGTGTGCGTACTCATGAGGTTCTTGTGCCAAAGTGTTTGTGCTTGTTAAAATGAACGCGTGCACAAATGTGATGGGCGCAGCATGTCCTCACGGTGAGCACCGTGCCACGTTACATGTCGAGCACCAGCGTGTTCTGCCAGCAAAGAAGACCTCGAGATACCAGAGAGTTTACAGGAACCTCAGCAGCTCCGCTATCATGTTTCCCCCTCTGACCCGCCGTGGACGTCTGACGATCTGAGTGCTTAAGCCGGGAAAGCTCCCCTCCCCAAAGCCAGACATTCTGCAATTTGTCTCCCTCCTCCTGCTGGATAGGCAGCTGTTTCCACCTCACCACCACGTCCCTCTGCCTCATTTCCCATCATGCAATGTACAACTGCTCCCCTCTGCTGTCCTCACCTTCTCATACATAATGTCCTCACTTTTTCCCTTATTCCCTTCCAGGTGTGTCACCCCCTACTCTTTATGAATGACAACCTCCTAACACACAGACACTCTCTCTTCTTGTCTTGTCTTAACACACACACACACACACACAGCCCACCAGCATTCCTATATGGTGAGCTCAGCCAAACACACACACTTTTACACACCCCCAGCCATTTCCTCAAGTGAGCACAGCATGTTATCTCACAGCAAGAGCAGAGCAGCATATTGTTCTTTACATGTGTGTGTGAGACAGGAGTGGTTTTAGGTTTCTGCCTCACTAGAGACTCTCAGTTTGCTGGCAATATATATAGAAATGGTAAATGACTGCACTTGTATAGCACTTTTCGAGTCTTCCAACCACTCGAAGCGCTTTTACACTACATGTCCCATCCACCCATTCACACACACTGGTGGCCAAGGCTACCGTACATGGTGCCACCTGCTACTGGGTTACCATTCACACGCTGTCACACACCGGCGGAACAGCCATCGGGAGCAGTTTGGGGTTCAGTATCTTTCCCAAGGATACTTCAAAAATTGCCAATCTTCTGATCTAATTATGACCCTAGGCCCACCCCGTAGTTTGGGAAATCGGGCAGCGATGCAGCATTGACGTTGTAGATGGCAAACAGAGACAAAGCTCCATGAGCAGAAACGGATAAAGAAAGGGGTGTTTTTAATGGCCAGGCAGTTCTCTCGACAAGACCAAAGTTATTTGCATTTATGGTCCAGGTGAACTGAGTTACCTCTGGAGTTCGTTGAGCTGTTTAGTTACAGCTGTTTAGTTACCTTTACAAGTGTAAAGTTGGACACTACATTGTGTTAGTATTACTAAGTAATGCTTGTTGCTTGTTGGGCTTGAGTTTGTCATGGTATGCTTTCAGCATTTTGAGCATGCAGTACCTTTGAGGTTATTCTGGAGAACATTCTGGACAGTATCTGTAATTGTTTTGGATTGTTTTAATAATAATAATCATACATTTCCATAAAGCAAGCATATCCGTCTACTCTCATGTCGATAAGAGTGTTAAAAACTTGAAAAATCTCCCTTTAAGGTAGATTTAGAACAGATAAAAAAGGTACTTTGCGATCTCTCACCCCCATGGGGTTAGTGGAATGTCCTCCTCAAGTTGAGTTTGAGGGTTCAGTATCTCAGCGGTTCCAAGGACCACAGTCTTCCGGACAGAGACCTCAGATGTTGTACCTGGAATCTGCTGGAGCCACTCTCCCAGTTTGGGGGTCACCGTCCCGAGTGCACCACTGTTGCCTTTACTCTCCGCATCTTTTCTAGCTCCTCTTTCAGCCCTTGGTATTTTTCCAGCTTCTTGTGGTCCTTCTTCCTGATGTTGCCGGCACGCGGGATTGCTACATCTATCACCACTGCCTTCTTCTGTTGTGTGTCCATCAACATGATGTCCAGTTGGTTAGCCATCACCAGTTTGTCAGTCTGGATCTGGAAGTCCCACAGAATCTTAGCTTGGTCATTGTCAACTACCTTAGGAAGTGTCTTGCATTGTGACCTTGGGACTTCCAGCTCATCCTCTGTGCAGATGTTCCTGTACACTATGCCATCCACTTGGTAATGGTGTCCCATGTACGCTCTTCCTGCCTGCATCTTACACCCTCCTGATGTGCTGAACTGTCTCAGAAGCATCTTTGCATAGCCTGCACCTGGGGTCCTGTCTGGTGTACATGATAACCTCCCAGGTCATGCAGATAGTTTTGGCGTTATTTGTCGCAGTTTTGAGATATCTGTCCCTGACATTTTGTGCTACCACCCAAAAATGTGGCAACCAACTCAGGTTGGCATGCTGTCATAGCAGTGTAGCAGTGATTTGAAATAAACAAATCAAAAGTCAAGTAAATGTTTTGCATTCATTTGATCACCAGCCAAGACACATTGCTTCACCTTGTTGATATGGACTTCAAAACTGTTTTGAAATGCAAAATAATGGAATTTTAAACATGCAATTAAGAGCATGATAACGGTAACAAACAACTGCATATGTGCTGAGGATTGGAGCAGATGATTGATAAACAAAACAAAGATGTTACCATCGGAAACACTGCCGCCCTGACTCATTTTGAAAGAGCACTAGTCAGAGGGGAAACTGCAACCTGGCCAACCAGTGGTGTAATTTCACTCACTCAGTGACAGTCAGGTTCACAGGGCTGCCCCACACTTTGCTGCGGTCCAGCCAAAAAGACTCAAGAACTTGTTGCTACGATACGTTGTTTAAAAAGTCACCCTTAATTACTGCTTCTCCTCACTTTCAGAAGATCACAGATGAACGTGAGTGGTTCAGGTTGTTTTTCTGTACAGTCACATCCACCACTCGTTCATGTGGTGGTTTTTCTGACAGCAGAGACAAGCTGACCAGATGCTGCGGCTCTGCTTCCAAACGCGCTGACGTTATCTAAACACAGAGCCGATGCATCAGATGCACCAGTGGTGAAATAATGTTCTCGGTCAAAACACAGAAATCAGCCTTGTCTGTTTCATTCCACTGTGACAGCCAAGTTTGAAACACAACCAGCTGTTCACAGTCAGGGTGTGTTACATCTCCTCAAAGCCTCCTTCAGGGTCTGTTGCACCAGCACAGATACAATGTGGCATGTGGTTTGATACTGACCTTGAGAAAACCTGCACAGCTATCAGCGCTGCACTGTTGACCTGAGCTGTGTTCTTTGCCAAAGGGGCCGACTATCAACGCTAAGCTCCGTCTATCTCTCTGACAGGACCACATGGAACGTGACAGCTTGACCCACAACCTATGTGGGTCAGCTGCAGCACCATGTGGTTAAGAGTATGAGATAGAGGTATCTACTCACGATGGTGATTAGTTGTTTCCATGTCGCTGATTGTGTTTGGAGAGAGGAAAAAGAGCCACTGCTGCAGGTCAGCACTGATCATAGACAGGGGCGTAGCACCAAATTCTGGGCCCTGTGCATCAGCAGTCTCTGTGGGCCCCCTGTCCTTCCTCTCTTGATCCATGTCTCTCTCATGTCCAATGTCCCCATAGCAGGCGAGCTGCTCAAAGTGTAAATATGCCATTTCATCAAGGTCCATCTGAACCGCTCATAGTCTGGCCCCTCCCCTGGGACTACTTTGCCCTGGGAGACCCTACCAGGCGCTATTAGCCCCGAAAAACACCGCTCCCAGGATTACAAGGACATGCAAACCCCCCCCCCACCACCACGTTTAATTGGCGATTCTTGGAGGAGATTGTGACCGGACGAATAAGATCGTGGATACAATTGGCCTAAGTTTCCTCCGATGGTTGTCTGGGCTCAGCCTTAGAGATAGGGTAAGAAGCTCGGAGTGGACCCGCTGCTCCTTAATGTCGAAAGGGTTCAGTTGAGGTGGTTCGGGCATCTGATCAGGATCCTCCTGGGCGCCTCCCGTTTGAGGTGTTCTGGGCACGTCCCACTGGTAGGAGGCCCCGGGGCAGACCCAGAACAACTTGGAGAGATTATATATCTCATCTGGCCTGGGAACGCCTTGGGGTCCCCCAGGAGAGGCTGGAAAGGGTCGCTGGGGTTAGGGTTAGGATGGATGGATGGATGGCAAACAAAACCAAACTTTTAATTCCAGTTTTTTTAAGGGTCCTCCTGCTATTGGGGCCCTGGATAACTAGTCCCACATTCCCCCACGACTATAACAGCCGTGCAAATAGACGATGAAATGTGAACTCTGGATCCTGATGATGTCTGACATTCAAACTTGATCTCAATCATCTCAGCAGTCAGGCTGCCAGATCACCAGTTACATTTTGGCAGCTCTCCCATCAGTGAGTTTGTCAGTGACAGCGGCGCCTGACTTAAAACAAAGACTCCTCAAGTCTTATCACAGGAGAGGAGGCACACACTCAGAACAGACAACAACCAGCTCATTTATCCACACGCCGCCGACTTTGAAGTGCGTCGAGTCGTGTCGTGCCTCGCCGATGTGTTGGTTCATTTTGTTTTGTCTGAAGTCATGTCAAAAAAAACCACATGTTAGAGAAAAGTCCAAAACCTGGAAAGAGTGAGATGGTCCAACGATGACTCAATGAGCAGCGGACATCTGGATTTCTGTTTTGGTTCAAAGCAGAGGAACACGATGCTGTGACTCTTTGTCTGTGATCCAAACACAACATATTGGTTTATGAACGGAGGCAGAACTCACACAGGATCACAGGGGCAACAAGTGCAATGTAGTTAAAATAATTAATGATAATACTGGAGGCAGTCAATCAATACAACTGATCAGTACCACAGTGATTAATTAATCTAGTGCTTAATCATCTGGCATCATCAGTGTGCTGCTCCTGTGCTTCTTTCAAATTTTCTTTGTGCTTTTTCTGAGATAATGTTTCCAAATTAAAGTTAGTACAATTAAACAAAAACATCTGTTAGACTGAACAAAATCCTCATGAACTACTGCAGGGTTAGTGGGTTAATTCGCTAAATGGGTAGGCTATGCTAATGAGTAAACTTGCCAATAGACAAGAATATTAGTGAGTTAGCTTGCTAAGAAGGTAGGCTAACGAGTACGCTTGCTTGACTAGATTTTTGTTGACAGAGATTAATGATAATATTTTTCAGTTGCAAATACTGCAACTGAAAAATATACCTAGTTAGCAAGCCTACTAGTTAGCAAGCTAACTCACTAACATTCCAGTCTATTGGAAAGTTTACTTATTAGCATAGCCTGCCTAGTTAGCAAGCTAACTCGCTAATATTCTAGTCTATTGGCAAGTTTACTCGTTAGCGTAGACTGCCTAGTTAGTTAGCAAGCTAACTTACTAATATTCTAGTCTATTGGCAAGTTCACTCATTAGCATAGCCTATGTAGTTAGCAAGCTAACTCGCTAACATTTTAGTTTATTGGCAAATTTACTCATTAGCATATATGCATTAGCATATAAATAACTGTAATGGGACCATTTGCAATCACCACATTTTCACAGCCTACCTAGTTAGCAGGCTAACTCACTAACATTCCAGTCTATTGGAAAGTTTACTTATTAGCATAGCCTGCCTAGTTAGCAAGCTAACTCGCTAATATTCTAGTCTATTGGCAAGTTTACTCGTTAGCGTAGACTGCCTAGTTAGTTAGCAAGCTAACTTACTAATATTCTAGTCTATTGGCAAGTTCACTCATTAGCATAGCCTATGTAGTTAGCAAGCTAACTCGCTAACATTTTAGTTTATTGGCAAATTTACTCATTAGCATATAAGCATTAGCATATAAAAACTGTAATTGGACCATTTGCAATCACCACATTTTCACAGCCTACCTAGTTAGCAAGCTAACTCACTAACATTCCAGTCTATTGGAAAGTTTACTTATTAGCATAGCCTGCCTAGTTAGCAAGCTAACTCGCTAATATTCTAGTCTATTGGCAAGTTTACTCATTAGCATAGCCAACCTCCTTATCAAGCTAACTCATCAATATTCTACTCTCTTGGCAAGTTTATTTAGCATAGTCTACCTAGTTGGCAAGTTAACTCACTAATATTGTAGTTTACTGCCAAGTTTACTCATTAGCATATAAGCATTAGCATATTAGCAACTGTAATGGGACCACTTTTTAACAGACCTCATCGTATCAAATGACCTGTAGTGACCTGTGGGATAATCACAGCCTCGTGAAACGTTACAGACACAAACTAGAGACCTGGGGCATTCAGAGGATGTTTTACTTTCATAGGTATATTGACAATAAGGGGGTTTCTTAGCAGTTTCTGATACCAAATCACAGAGTGGATTTTTCAGTAGTGTTCCTCAAGGTCTTAACAAATGCTCAAATTTAGCACCCAAACTGTGTCCAAATGGTATCAACTCAAAAATTGCTAACCGTGTCCATGTGGCATATACTGTTGACCCTCATATATCCCCACAAAGATCCTGTGTCCCCTAAAAAAACAGCCAAAAATAGGTCTCTGTGGGTTTCGTAGGGTTAAATTGCTGGCTTTCAAAGCTAATTTTCCACCCTGTTCTCTGTTTTGGAAGTAAAAACACTCCACCGGCAGCTCTCTACCGGTCACCAGTGAAGGTCAAATATGACCTCATACACCTTTAAAGAAGGTTGCTGGTGTGTTGTTGTTCACTGTGGTTCTGTGTGTTTTCAGAGTATTGAACGAGAGGAGCCAATAGAGGTGGACCCCACCCCAACACATGCTGGACTGGAGAATGGACACGCTGTCACCACAGGTAATGTCACAAAAACAGGATTAAATGATGAAGTGATGACATTTTAGATCGAAAAGGTCAAAAGTCAACTTTACTGTGACATCATAATGTTCTGCAAAAACACTTTTCTGGCCATTAGGTAGCACCATAAGTCAGGAACAGAAGGGGAGACATTTGGTCAGATACTGAATTGGTGACTCTGTTATAGAAATACATTAAAAATACTTTCATTAATGGAATAATTTTTTACCTTTTGATCCATCCAGAGAATTCAGAGTTGGTACATGGTAAAATTTCTCCACCCAATGACTTCCCACACGAGCACACGGCCCCTGTCGCCATGCGGATGCCCCATCTGCCCATCACCGCCACAACCAAAACAGCAGAAATAAAGGGCCCTGACTCTCCCAGCAGCCCTGTTGGTTCTCGTTCCCCTCCACTCTCCGACGCCTCACCTACTGGCCAATCAGCTGCTAGCTCCAACCAGATCCAACCAATAGAGGAGTCTCCAATTCAACCAGGTGAATTGTTTGTTTATTTATTTATTTATTTTTTACATGGCTGCAGCAAAATATACCTCTAACTTTCAGTTTCCCTTTCCTTTGTTGCTGTTAGTATCTTCTACATGGACACCTACACCTGTCAGAACTCTGGGATCTCCCCGCCTTCAGGGTAAGCTTTCAGACACATGTTCTCTCCTGCTTGCTCAGCTGGCACCAGACGTCAATATGATGACAAAAAGACATTGGACTGTAACGTCAAATAGATGTCAAATTTTGGTTGGAATGAAAATCAGGTTGATGTATTTTAAATGTCTAATGATGTTAGAATTTCACGTCATGATGTTTTGCAGACGCTGAGTTTTGTTCTTCATACCTTACAACAAAATGTCTGTGTTCTACATTAACATGACGTTGGCATTAGACTTTTGGAAGATGCTGGATTTGGGTTTAACAACACAACTTAAAACCAGCAAACACAAACAAACACCTAGCATCACAACTGAAATTCAACCAAATATCTTCATCTAATGACACTGGCAGCCAGCTAGGAAAAAATATCATGGATATGTAAAATGTCCAAAAAATAGTTGTTAAATGTGCAAACAATATTATTAAAATGTCTAAAAGATATTTGTAAAAAGTCAGAAAAATATTTGCAAAATGTCCAAAAATATCAGTAAAATGTCTGAAAAAATATTTGTAAAACATCAGAAAAATATTATCAAAATGTCCAGAAAATATTATCAAAATGTCCGAAAAATATTTGGTAAATGTTTGAAAAATATTTGTATTATGTCCAACAAAAATTGTAAAAACTCTAAAAAAAAAATTTTAAGTAAAATGTACAAAAATATCAGCAAAATGTCTGAAAAGTATTTGTATAATGTCCAAAAATATTTGTATTATGTCAGAAAAAATATTTGTAAAATGTTTGTGTCTTGCAGAGAAAGCAAACTCAGCCCCGCCCAAGTCTGTGACCTACTCAGGGTTATTGCAGAATGACAGGTGAGCAAAAAGTGACTCATGAACGACGTCCTTTAGGATAAGTTAAATGTGTTTTGCTTTGTCTGACCCTTCTGTGCTCCCATCCTTTAGAGACAATGATGTAAGCAGTGGCAGATCCTTTGGGCAGGTAGGAGAGAAGAGGCTGGTGAGGTCGCAGACTCTACCACGAAACATTGGCGCTCAGGCTCGTCGATCTATCTTTGAAAGACTGGACTCTGAAGCCAGTAACAGGTACATGCTGCATCTGGGACACATGCGAATTGTAGTAGATATGAGGCTCCTTAACATTGAATCTGTATTCATGCCCTGTTTCTGTTTACATACAGTCGCCCCAAACCAGTGGAGTCTAAACCCAAACTGAAGCGGTCTCAGAGTTTTGGAGTTTCCAGCGCCAGCAGCATCAAACAGATTCTTCTCGAGTGGTGTCGCTCCAAGACCATAGGCTACCAGGTAACACAGTGTTGTCCACGTTCAGCCTATTCAGAGACACATGTTCTGACATTTGGTCCAAATACTATAAGTTGCTACCAGGCTCCACACAAGACCAAAGCTTCAAGTACTGCGCCTGTTGAGCTCACTTGCACAAATATTACCTTACTGACCATATTCCAAAGCAGATCATAGTTGATTTTGCGAAATGACTCGTTTAAGTATCAGGATTTAATCCAGTCAGAACGATAACAGTAAGTAATGCTGATTACCACGGTAACTTTATACCATTGAACCATTTTGGCTTCATGCACAACTGACCAACTTCCATAGGAATGAACAGGGCCCCGCCACCAACCCTGTATCCTGTTCTCTTTATACATCCATGGGTGTTTAGCCTAGCCTAGCATGAGGTCTTGACACAGGGGAAAATGGCCAGCCTGGCATTCCTCAACATTAAAAATATTTCTACAACAGCTTTAAGCGTCAACAATCAACATTTTGTGCTTTGTGCATTTAGTCCTTCTCAGGCAAGCTCAGGGGTTTAGTGTTGCTGGAGCCCACAGGAAGTGAGGATTAGATTATATGACCTTCACATAATTTGGTCGAAATTAATATAGATTTTTAAACGCTTGAAGATCCACTCATCACTAAAAGTCTGTCTCATCCAAGAGAGACAATAAAAACTAAAGTGATGGTCAAAGTTGTCACAGTGAAATTTAAGGTGTGCTGATGGATTCACGTCATCAACTCATGCATTGAGTAACATTACAAGTTAACGTTCCACCTTAAAAGTCACCGGCAGTCGGCCCAGTGAATGAAGTTATTGTTTCTCAGACTCCAGCTGCTGTGAGAGGCAGCAAAACATCCTTTCATTTTATAGTTACAGTTTACTAATAAAACTCTCCACAGTATGAACAGTGGTTACATGAGCCTCAAAACCAGACACAACTCAGCCCTGAGCGAGTGACCGTCCTCTACTGACCAATCAGACTGCAGTGTTCACAGCTCCACCTTTTAGTACCAGATCCGTGTGCTAGGTACCCCAACAGAGGGGGGACCAAACATGGGGACGGTACAGAACAACTTTTCACAGTGGAAACGGAAGAAATACGAACCGTACCATACTGTACTGCTTGGAGGAACCCAGGCTCTACTGCACAGACAATAAAAATAATACGTGTGTTAAAATCTCCAGCGTGGTCCTTTAATTTTGGATGAGATGTAAAAGTAATCTGTTTTAAATGAGCCTAACTCCGATCTGTCTATTCACATAACTCTAACCTGTCAGCACACAATGTGCTAATCATCTGTCTCTCAACCGTAGAGGTGTATGGAAGTGAGGGTCCCAGTGAATATAGGGGTGTGTGTGTGGTTGAGCCAGTTCGAGTCATGGTTGAGAACACCGACACATTGCTGCACTCTGGTACCCTTTTCCTCACAGCAGCCCGTGCCAGCCGCTCCATGTGGCTTCAGTTATAGTCAAGCCAGGCAAAGCCAAGACTCTTATTAACTGGAAGCAAACACACACACACGAGAGAGAGAGAGAGAGAGAGAGAGAGAGAGAGAGAGAGATGTTCATCAGATGACTTGACATGTTGCTTTTCATTCAAAGCAAACTCCAGACTAATAAAGGGCAGCCTTGAAATGACATGATTTCAAAAGCATGTAACAGACTGAAAGCAGAGAGAGGAAGGAACGTCTGTTTTATCTATCATAATTATGGGCTAGACAATGAACGGGGAGATGGCTTCATGAAGCTCCAACCAGCTGCCAGTCAGTTTCACAACTCATCTTCTTTTACCTCCTTCAATCCTTCAGCTCTTTCTACTTTCCTCTCTGCACACAAAGGTCTGAGACGACAAAGAAAGCCACTCTCTGCTACATCATCACCAAATCTCCTCTGTTTCTCTGCAGAACATCGACATCCAGAACTTCTCGTCCAGCTGGAGCGATGGGATGGCTTTCTGCGCTCTGGTCCACTCCTTCTTCCCCACTGAGTTTGATTACAACTCTCTGTCGCCCGCCAACCGCAAACACAACTTTGAGCTGGCCTTTGGAACTGCAGAGTGAGTGACATCAGAGTCTGACGAATAGGAAGCTTTTAAGAAGGGTTCCTGATATGATGAATATAAAGTACTTCATTAATAACATATTCACTGTAGAGTTGATCGACCTCATTAAGGGCTGAAGAGCTAACATTCATAAGGTTGGTTGGTCCACATCACATGACATGCGGTGCGTGCTGCTGTGTTTCAAAAGTTGAACTCAGTTTATCTCAGGGTGCAGCCGTCGTGTCCAGGAAAATAGGCGCCTGGGAACGTGTGCGCACTCAACGGCGTCGCTCTGCCATGTATCTACATTGAAAACAATGGATTTCAGGGCACAAAAACATGGCATGTGTACAGCCCCTAAACCCTGCACTACACCACTGATGGGGAGGAATTTTGTCACACAGTGCTGTTTTAGGGGTTTTCCCAAACTAACAAGAATAACTCTGCATATCAATAGTTTTTTTTAAGCCTATGTGCCGGCAATAACTGTGGCAGGAAGGATTATGTTAATACATATGTCCATAAGTCTGTCTCCCTGTCTCGTGAATACCTTAAGAGCTCAAGAACACCTTGAGGGATATTTTTCAAATTTGGTGCAAATGTCCACTTGAACTCAAGGGTGAATTGCATAGAATTTGGTTGCTGCAGTTTAAAGGTCAAGGTCACTCCGTACATTTATGTGCACAGTTAAAGAGAAATTTCGGTTTATTTCAACCTGTCTCCTATCGTCCTAAATTTGTTTCAAGTGACTAGTGACATAAAAATAATAGTTAGCATGTTAGCCGTTAGCCTAGATACAGCCGGGGCGCATAGTAGCGTCAGACCTGTTAAAACGTAAGTGAACGGGCATCCTTCAAGTGCAAAGTTAGTCCACTAAACAAGCTTTTTTCCCACAAAGACCGCCTCATATCGTTAGGATAAATGTCAGAGAACATATAGAAAACGACATGTAAACGTGTTGTCTTACCTTATCGGTGTGGTGCCATGTTTGTTTACCATTTAGCTCTGCTTTCCAAAGTGCAGTCTGACGCTACTATGCGCCCGGCTGTATCTAGGCTAACGGCTAACATGCTAACTATTATTTTTATGTCACTTGTCACTTGAAACAAATTTAGGACGATAGGAGACAGGTTGAAATAAACCGAAATTTCCCTTTAAGTCGAGCTACGGTTACAGTTCAACTAGGCCATTTAACTGGACTACTGTCCTTGTCCCAGTATACAATCGATTTATTGACTGAAGTATGTCAGACTCTACCATGATAGGTGGAAATATGCCCACTTTCAGCTTGTTAGTATTGGACCTTTTTCCAGTTGAAATATTACGTCACAGACCAAACAATGGACAAACAAGTTAGCTATGGTTAGCTAGCAGCTAACTGGTACCGTGGTGGACAACTCTGTACATTTCGTCCGTCCAAAAAGTCACAGCTCTGGATGTAGATTTCTCCATGTTGTTACCGGTTTCTTCTTCTGTTACACATTTAATGTTTCGACTTCGGACTTCAAAGCCCGGGGTGGAAACTGTGGAGCATGCTCAGAGTGCCTCGGCCAGTTTGGGTCTGACTGACTGTATACATGCAGGAGGAATTCAACTCTCAGTCGCAGTATCTGGGTGTGTTAGTGCGAGAAACTGATTTAGTACGATGTATTAAACTGTGCCGCTAGCCCAGCACCTGCTAACCTTTGCTCACCTTTTTTCTCTGACAACTTAAGATCCAGACGTTCAGGAGGTTTTTCCAGGAGCTGATTTATCCACAGAGGTCTCTTCCTCTCCAAAATAAACAGACTCAGTTATCTAAAGTGGTAAACACACTGAATAAAGCAGCTTCACATTAAAAGTCAGTGTTTTTTCGACGCCCTCAATGCTAAGGGGCTGCTAACTACAGTGGCTACTGCAAAAACATGAATGTCCTTATGTAGTGGCAGTGTTTGGTTTGTCTGTTCTGGGCTACGGTAGAAACATGGTGATCTCCATAAACAAGGACCCACTTCCTAAGTAGATATACATAGGTCATACTAAGGTAACGAAAATATGATGATTCTTATTTTCAGGTGATTATACACTAAAGAAAGCATACTCATATCAGCCTAAATCCTACACACTGGACCTTTAAGTTGTTTCTGTCCACATAAAGGTTACCTATCTCTGCTTCTGTCACTTGTTTCCCAGAGAGTTAATCAGCTGTGATTGTTTTTTGATCAGTTTTCACACCCTGATAATATGTTTTCCAAAATGTTAAGCTGTTCCTTTAAAGCCACAGGAGACATTGAATTTAACTCAATGGTCTCGTTATGCAACAGCAGAAACACTTGTGTGTCAGCAGAGTCAGTTGTGGTCTCTGATTTTTATTGAATCAGCCTTAAAGTATTTATTGGCCTTAACTGCATCAACAATGCGAGTCTTAACTTCACTGTGGCTGAATGTTTCTTAATGTGTTTTCTTTACTTGTTTTTGTTTCACAGACCTCTGCAAAGTTTTTATTTTACACGCCAGAACACACAGGCTTTACATCCTGTCTGCTCCACCACGCTCTTTTCTTTTACGTGTTTGGTGGAAGGTGCACTGACTCCAAGGCTTCACAGAGCTCAGCTTAACAGACACTGGACATAAAGACATTACACAGGCCTCAAGCATGGCCACGCAAATACTTTATGTCAGGGCTTAAAGACGCTCGATTTAAGAATGTGTTATTCGACGGCTGCAGAATTAAGCTGATTTGAGTGACAAACAGAATTCACTTGGTCGCAGAATCAATCCTTCGTGCGTCGTGGCAGCTTTACGTTTGACCTCTTAAAGAGATCACAGAGAGGAGACTTATGGGATAGTAAATATATATGAATTATTATATGCATCGTGATGTTCTTTAATGTCTCAAAACATGTTTGTTAGAAAGGAAAAGTCTGTTTTCATCAGGGCTGTCTAAGACACAAGGCTGTTTTGGGATCTTTTCTTGATCCTCTTTACATCAGAAAATAAATATGCAACAATTTCGACAATCCATTAATTGTTTAGTTCAAGCAAAAAAAAAAATTCAAACATTCTCTGGTTTTAGCTTTTCAAATGTGAGGATATTCTGTTTTTGTTTGTTCTGTATCACTGTAAACTGAATATCTTTACATTTTAGACGACTGATTTTAATTTGTCACTTTGGGCTTTAGGAAATCGTCACTGTTCCATTATTTCCGGACCATCTGTAGAGAAATCAGTAGATTAAACCTTAAAATGATTCAGCTGTCACATTGACCCTCTGTAGCTACACCTTGCATTAAAATCCATCTTATATCCAGATTGGATCTAGATTTAACCTGGCCACATGGACACCTGGTATTAACATGTGTCTCCAGTGTCATCATCTGTTCCACTAATGTGTCCTCATCGCAGCTGGCACTGTTGGTGAAGTCCATTGCTAACGTTAGCATCTTGATCCCCTTTAGTAGAGCAAAAAGTAGGTTGATTGAGTAGGTGTTTCTGTGGTGATCTGGAGAATTCAAGGATGAGGCCGATCACGGAGTTCTTTCTTAATGCACATTTAATTACGAGCTTGGATCAACATGGCTACATGCAGAAGCTATGTGATGATTGTGAACAGAGAAAGACACAGCTTATATAGGATGGTGGCACGTATATTATTACCTAAAATGGTGCTCTGACACATTTAACTTGACCTTGGTCCAACTTGTCCATTCATCAGTAAGCCTAGTACTTCTGACGCCATGACGTCTGTCATAATGGAACATGACCTCCAGGGGTCTTGACCACGTATCCATGGTCAGTGGAGATGTAAAAACACAAACTAACAATTACCACATGAAATAGAGTGTTGCAGTGATGATGTTTTTTGTAGGCTGACGTGGAAGTTAGCATCGTCCTGGTTCTGTCAACAAAAAGCTGATAGGATTCAGGGTTCCCACAGTCATGGAAAACCTGGAGGTCTCAAACATTCTCAGGTTCAAGATTTTCTGTTTTTGTCTCTTCACTGTAAACTGAATATCTTTACATATCCTAATCTTAATCCTACCGATTCTAATATGTCACTTTGGGCTTTAGGAAATTGATATTGTTTCCCCATTTGCAACGTGGTAGTTAGCATCACCTTGGTCCCCTAGACAAAAACCTGGAAAAGTCATGGAAGTAGTAAAACTCATTGGAAGTTTTGGAAAAGTCATGGAATTGTATTGTT